>NC_140165.1:59527007-59537007 GCF_963971535.1 Notolepis coatsorum | reverse complement strand
TAGAAACAGAGATAGAGAAACAGAAACATAGATAGAGAAACAGAGATAGAGAGAGATAAAAATATAAACAGAAACAGATAGAGAGACAGTAATCCCAATAGAATGGAAAACGGGCTTAATGGTCACCATTCCAAAAAGAGGAAACCTCAGTGAATGCAACAACTGGAGAGGCATAATGCTCCTGCCCGTCCCTAGCAAGGTTCTTTGTAGGATTATCTTAGATAGGATACAAGCAGCCTTAGACGGTCAGTTGAGGAAAGAGCAAGCAGGTTTTTAGGAAGGATAAGTCATGCACAGACCATATTGCTACTTGTGCCTCCCTAACACAGGTGGAACTCATAAGGCTTAAGAGATGAAAGTATGGATCAAGTTCACAGCCATATAATTTTAACTGTTTACTATTTTTAAAACATTTCTTTTCCCATGATTAACATTAAGAGCATAACCTCAATATATCGATGACAGATTACAAATAGTTCCGAATTTTAACCACTTATATTCGTGTTTGTTTGATAGTAAGTCCGTTTTTATGAAGAAAAAAAAGCAGAAAAGCGCATATTTATCATATCTCTATATGTTTTAGACCCCATATTGCAGCGTGTGAAAACTGCACAAAGTTCCTGTGAATAACAATCTACCCTTATAAAAAAAAAAAGTTGACTAATTCGGTCAGAAATAGCGGAGACGCTAACGTTAGTAAGCACTGATTATTATTATTATTATATCTATGCGGGCGAGCACTACTCGATCTCCCGGTAGATTCTGAAGACAGCGCGCTGTCAGCTTCACCACCACCAGCTTCCGCATACAGGGAGCTCTAGAGGGAGCTCAGCGTAGAAGCCGGGCTGGGGGGCTCGTGTTTCAGCGTGTGACACGCGATAGGGGAGAGGAGCGGAGGAGGAGTGGAGGAGTGGTTGCTGCATGCTGATCTCTGTCTCGCACCCCCCCCCCCCCCCCACGGCAGCATGCTGCGGAGGTCTGAAGCCAGCATAGCAGCATAGTCTCCGCCTCCTGCTGGCTTAGTAGCCGGCAAAGTGGGCTATAGAACAATTGCGCCACCGTGTGTTGTAATTCATTAACAGCATCAGGGCACTAGAGCTTGATCCATGACATTGTGAAAAGAGAATGCATTTGATAATTCTATCTAGAATTGAATGAATGAGTGCAGATAAAAAAATGCGTTTTTAACATGGAAGTGGATGGGATGAAACTCGCCGCCAGGATATCTGGTGTTACCGTACACTAATAACTAGGGATGCTCGATATTGGCTTTTTTACCGATACCGATATTCCGATATTGTCCAACTCTTAATTTCCGATACCGATATCAACCGATATCAACCAATACCGATATATGCAGGGTTTCCCCGTCCAAAAAACGGAATAATTTCAGGTAACTAATAATTTCACTGGATATATATATAACAAATATTGTTATTGTTTTTTTTTGTTTTTAAACCGATACCGATATTTTCCGATATCACATTTTACTGCCGATATCGGCCGATAATATCGGTCGGCCGATAATATCGGACATCCCTACTAATAACCTTTTTTTTAGAGCGTTTCAAATCATAATCTTTTGACATAATGAAAATATATGTAAAATGAAGATATGGTCCCAATTTCATGAAATGATAATCAACACAGACACAGCTGTGCTCACACACACACACAAAATTCAAGAAAGACAGAATCGGTACCAGGGAGGCACAAGGGTTAAGAATTATCATCGAGCAGTGTGTTGAGTGGCAAAACTCCCTGTACATGCATTTTTTGGCTTTGAAAAAGCTTTTGACAGCCTAGATAGGGAAGTGCTTTTGAAACTCCTAGGTCACTATGACCTACTCTCTAAGATCATCAACCTAATAAAGAACATGTACCAGGAGGCGGCTGGGTGGCGTAGCGGAGATTGCGCTCGTCACCGATGCAAGAGACTCCGGTCTTGACTCCCAGAGTCAGCGTTGCCTGCGGCTTGGGCCAGTCGTCATACTATCTCAATTGGCAGAGGTAGCGGGTGGAAAGTCGATGGGTGGGGATTGGACGTTGTGGACAGCGACTCCTACAGGTCGGTTGGGGGACGCCTGCACAGCAGAGACAGGAAGTATCGGGGGCAGCGTGAGCCTCCCACACGTTACTCCTCACCACTGAGAGTCCGCGCTGTCTGGTGAAAAGATGCGACAGGCTGCCTCCTCGTGTACCGGAGGGGACACGTGATGCAAGGCTTCTATCCTCACTACAACCGACCAGTGGGGGGCATAGTCTAGCAACGTTCAAGACAGGGAAGGGGAGAATTGAAGGGGAGAATTGGCGATACAAAATTGGGATGGGAGAAAAAATAGAAAATAAGGAGAAAAAGTGGATACAAAAAAAAATTTACCAGGATTTCAATGGCCGGGTGATCTGCAAGAGCAAAATGTTAGACACCTTTGCCATCACAACAGGGGTTCGGCAGGGTCATCTTCTTTCTCCTTTGATTTTCCTTATTGCCATTGACTGAATCATGAGAAGAACAACTGAAAATCAACGGACAGGAATCCAGTGGACCTTGTTTACCCAGCTCGAGGACCTGGATTTCGCAGACGACCTTGCACTAGTCTCTGAAAACCACACAGACATGCAACAGAAGACAGATAGGTTACAGACTAACAGTGCCAGCTTGGACTCAAGATCAACACCGGAAAAACCAAGACCATGAGGTTAAATCCAAAAACACATGATCCAATCACACTGAGGGGAGAGGCCATAGAGGACGTGGAGCACGTCACCTACCTAGGGAGTAACATCAGCAGGGATGGAGGAGCAGACAAGGATATAGAGGCACGCATCAGCAAAGCACAGGTAGCATTCAGGATACTCAGGCCAATCTGGTTGTCCAAGCAACTCTCCAACAACACCAAGCTATGGATCTTCAATACCAATGTGAAGCCTGTCCTGCTCTATGGCTCTGAGACTACCGAGGGCCTCACAAGCAAGATCCAGGTGTTTGTCAACAAAGGCCTGCGCTACATCCTCAAGCTGTGGTGGCCCATCAAAACCACAAAGGCAGAGCTGTGGAGGATAACCAACCAGGACAGCATAGATCAAAAAGAGAAAGTGGAACTGGACAGGGCATACCCTTATGAAGGACTCAAACAACATCACTAGACAGGCCTTGGACTACAACCCGCAGGGGAAAAGGAAAGCCTGTAGGCCGAGAAACACCTAGAGACGTTCCACACTCTAACCTAAAGAACATCGGAGTGAGCTGGCAAGAAGCAAAGACCCTGGCCCAGAAGAGAGTGAGATGGAGAGCTTTGGTGGACGCCCTATGCCCCCCAATGGGGTAAAGAGGATTGTTATGTACCATGAGCTGATTACTCCTGTGTCACTGCAGGCAGGTGATGGCTGCTAATTAGCTGATTGCTGCTGATTGGAAACATGCCTGGCAGCTTAAAGCTAGTCTCTCAGTCACACATGCAGCCTGACGGTGGCTGGAGAATAGTGTGGAAGCAGAGACTTGTCACGCTCTCTCATTCTTTGTTCTTTAGTTTGTACCAGTAATTCCTTGTTAGAGTAGTATTTTGAGTTAAACACGGGTTTTGGTGTCGGTTTGCACATAGGTTGCGTGCCTTTGAGCCAGGGTCGTAACAGTTGGGGGCTCGTCCGGGATTGAATTTGGAAATACCCCTAGAATTTGTTTGGTGTTTTTTTTGTTTTGCATGGTGTGTCGTGGTGCTATGGTGTGGGTGGTGTTCGTTACATGTTGTGTAACGTGGGGGCTTGAGCCGTTCATCAAACAGGTGAGTATGCCCTTATTTGTTTGTAATTTGATGTGACTACTTAATGCTGTTAAAATATATAGTTTAGTGCACACCACATGTAGGTAGGGACATTATTTTCTGGTTGTTTGTTAGTTTCCTGTGCACCACATACTCCTGGGGCAGTCAGAGAAGTGATTAGTACCATCTACTTGTCTTGTACCATACCATGTACTTGACGGGTGGATGGTCAAATATGATCTTTGGCTGGTAGCAGGTGTGGTTGAAGAGGGTTAGGTCTACAGGGCATTAGTTTAAGGGTAGGTAGGATAGGGGGCCAGAAAACACAGGTAGTGTGGTAGGGCCTGATTTAGTGTTTTTTAGGGTAGACATGTGGTGGGCCGATTTGACTGCAGTTTAGATGTAGAAGCGTAAGTAGTCATATCAGGTTAGAAGGGGCACCTGTTTGAATTTGTTTGTTGTATTTATTTTGTTTGTTTTGAGTGTTTGGATAGCCTACCTGTTAGCACCTGACCTCCTGCGCGTATGGCACATCTATTTATTTCAGGGTGGTTGTTTTTTTTATTTATTTTTGCAAATTAGAAAGGTGCGCTCAGTAGAGCACACATTTCCACCGCGTCTCCTTGTGGTTATTAGTATTGGCATTAGCATTCTTTATGGTTCTTCAGTGGTTCTTCAGTGGTTCTGTAGTGTGTCTTCAGTGGTTCTTTAGTGGCTCTTTAGTGGTTCTTCAGTGGTTCTTCGTGGCTCTTTAGTGGTTCTTTAGTGGTTCTTTAGGTAGATTGTGTGTATGCTAGGGTGCTTTTGGCAGCTTTTTGGTGACTCTAAAGTGAGCAGGTTGTGGCACTGGTGCAGTAAAGATGGCTTCCATTAAGGATTTTGTTGATCACCCTTCTCATGACATGTTGGAGAGGTTTTCCAAGGAACAGCTTCTGGAGCTTGCTGTGCACTACAAGGTAGAACTTACTGCCAGTGAGAAACGTTTGAAGCCAACTGCCTTGAGTGCTTTGAGGGTTTTACTCATTAGGGAGCAGGTGCTTGTGGCGAGGGTGGAGGAGCCTTAGGCCTGCCACGATAACACATTTTGCTGGGCGATTAATTGCCCCCGAAAATATTGCGATAAGCGATATTATTGCGACCGGTTAGAGAATTTCTTTTTGAGAAATTTATTTCCCAAAACTTTTATTTTGAAGCCCACCGCTCCGTCTTTTCCGGTGTTTTAGACTTTTATTTTGAAGCCCACCGACCGGAGCGGAAGTATTGTTGTTATTATCCTAGCAGCATCTATGAGCGGCCAACTTGTGTCGTCCGGTCTGTGTTTTTGAGCTAATGATAAAACAAATGTTGAGATTGTTGGTGAGCAACTAACTTTAGGTTAGTTTTAACGTTAGCTACTAACGTTAGATGCAGCTACTACAGGCAATCAACGATGAGGAGGAAGCGTCAAAGCCGTATAGAATAGAATAGCCCTGTGGTGCGTAGGCACGGGAGCGCAACTCGATTACCTGTTATAATAAATTAATTCATGTTTAACTTGTCCCCGTGTCCAGTCCTTTGACTAGTCCCACCCGTTCATTGTAAACAATGATGCATGTAATTGTATTAACGTTATTCTGTGTTGTAGCTATGCTATACGTTGTATTTCGTTTGTTAGCTATTTAGCTAATGTTGTTGGCATTGAATGAGCATCAACACTAGATCTTTAATCTTTATTTAGCAGTCCAGTTTCTCCGGGCAGTAGCGAGTAACTACTTGGGTCTAAAAATAGCTAACGTTACACTACAAAGAACGCTATTTGGTTAAAAGGAGCAACACTATTGAGAAATGTAGTTAAGCTATATGTGGCGTTGCTAGTGCCCCACGGAGCTCCCGTGCTGTGCTCTGTAGTAAGGCCAGCGGCCCCCCACACGGAGTGACTGACGAGGGGTACTGGTTCCGCCTCATTAAAAGAAACGCGCAAATAGCAATTAATCGCGCCCGTCAAAATCATTGCATTAATTTTAATTATCGCGGCAATTAATCGATTTATTGCTTATCGCGGCAGGCCTAAGGAGCCTCCTTTGTCTGACGTGTCTCCGCTACTATCTGCGGTGGTGGAGGGTGAGTGGAGGCTTAGAGAGTTAGAGTTTAAGGAGAGACAGCTACAGCACGAGCGTGAGGAGAGGAGAGAGGAGCGCGAGCAAGAGGAGAGGAGAATGTTGCTGGAGCACGAGTGTGCGCAGAAGGACAGGGAGCTTAAGGAGAGAGAGAGGAGAGAGGAGCGTGAGCATGAGCGCGAGCGTGCGCAGAAGGAGCTTGACTATAAGCATGCTGCCTTACAGGCGGGCGCTCTGCCTTCAGAGTCACATTTTGGCTTTGATGTCGGCAGGAATATTAGGATGGTGCCTCCTTTTGTTGAGAAGGATGTGGAAAAGTATTTTCCCCTTTTTGAACGGGTGGCAACCACGTTGAAGTGGCCTGATACGGCCTGGACGCTGCTGCTGCAGTGTGTTCTTGTTTGTAAGGCGCAAGAAGCCTATACTGCTCTGTCCCTTGAACAAAGTGCTGACTATGAGCTTGTTAAAGCTTCCATATTGAGGGCTTATGAGTTGGTCCCCGAGGCCTATCGTCAGCGTTTTAGAGGCTATCGCAGGTCGGAGGGACAGTCGTATGTTGAATTTGGAAAAGAGAAGGAGAACCTGTTTGACAGGTGGTGCACCTCTCAGAAAGCAGAGTCAAGAGAGCAGCTTAGACAGTTGATTCTCCTAGAGGAATTTAAAAGATGTGTTCCTGATACCGTTTCCACGCATCTGAATGAACATAAGGTATTGAAGATAGGCGACGCTGCTGTCTTGGCTGATGAGTTTGTGTTAACACACAAATCTGTCTTTGTAGAGGAGGGCCGTGTTGAGTCCAGGGGTAGGCGTCCTTTTCAGGGGAGCCGTTTCCCGGCACCCGTGTCTGCTGGTTGGTTTACTTCGACTCCTAGGCAAGGTGGTTCTGCTCGTGCATTCCCAGAGGGGGTTATATGTTTTTACTGTAAGGAGCCTGGTCATATCATTGCTGGGTGCCCTGTGCTTAAGCAGAAAAATGTAAAAACGGTGGCTCTGGTAGAAACCATAGGCAGGACACCTATGACGGCATTAGAGGGTGGTGTGCGAAGTGTCAAAGGTGCGGACAGGGAGCTAGAGGGCTCCTCAACATTTATGATGAATGGATTTGTTTCCCTGGCTGGTGCACTAGGGTCAAAGCAGGCTATTACAATATGGAGAGATACAGGAGCTTTTCAGTCTCTCATTCTGGATGGAATTTTGCCATTTTCGGAAGAGTCTTCATTGCATTCCGGTGCCATTGTTCAGGGCTTTGGAGGAGGCTTTGTGAATACCCCTTTGCATGAGGTCTCGCTAAGCTCTCCCCTAGTATCAGGCAATGTTGTTGTAGGAGTGTGCTCTCACATCCCCATAAAGGGTGTGTCCTTCATTCTAGGGAACGATTTAGCCGGTGGCAAAGTGCTGGCTACTCCAGTTGTAATTCCCATCCCTGTAGTTTCTGAGGTTCCTGATGAGCTGGCACAGAAACATCCAGGAGTGTTCCCTGTGTGTGCTGTAACACGCGCAATGTCAAAGGTCAAATGTGACACCCATGATGTTGGTGACTCAGATGGTGATATGACACTTAGTGACATGTTCTTTGTTGAGTTGAAAAGTGGCCCTGATGAGGGTTTTGGTAAGGTGATACCGTCTCATGAGCAGCTAGTACTAGAGCAAAACAAGGATGTCTCCTTGTCGTCCCTCTTTGAAGAGGTGGTTTTAGAGGATGCAATGATAGATACGTCTCAAGGATACTTTGTTAGCAATGACGTGCTCATGAGAAAGTGGACACCACCTAACCTGTCCAGTCTGGATGACTGGGGCAGTGTGTTTCAGATTGTTGTTCCAGCCGTGTATCGTCCTGATATACTGCATCTAGCACATGATCATGATCTTGCTGGTCACATGGGAGTCAGGAAGACTTATGATCGTGTGCTAAGAAATTTTTGTTGGCCTGGTTTGAAGTCAGATGTGGCACAATATTGCCGCTCGTGCCATGTGTGTCAGGTTGTTGGTAAACCAAACCAGAAGATCCCTCAGGCTCCTCTGCAGCCTATCCCTGCTGTTGGGGAACCTTTTGAGCGGATCCTCATTGACTGTGTTGGTCCCCTCACTCGAACTAAGACAGGGAACCAGTACCTTTTGGCCTACCGAAGGTTATTCAATCAGATCAAGGGTCTAATTTCATGTCCCGTCTCTTTGCTCAGGTCCTCCAACAGTTGTCTATCCAGCATTGCCCTTCCTCTGCCTACCATCCAGAGTCCCAGGGGGCGCTGGAGAGGTTCCACCAGACTATCAAAACAATGCTGCGGGCATATTGTACGGAGTTTGAAAAAGACTGGGATGATGGAATCCCTTTGCTTCTATTTGCTGCTAGGGAGGTAACCCAGGAGTCTCTTGGATTCAGCCCGGCTGAGCTGGTGTTCGGCCACACAGTGAGGGGTCCTTTGAAACTGCTGAAGGAAAAGTGGTTGGCTGACCAGACTCCTTCCTCTACTAATTTGCTGGACTATGTGTGTAACTTCAGGCTTAAGCTTAGTAGAGCATGTGAACTAGCGAGAGAGAACCTAAAGGTAGCCCAAGGAAAAATGAAGGTGTGGTATGATAAGTGGGCCCGATATAGGGTGTTCTCACCGGGAGACAAGGTGTTGGTTCTCTCGCCTATTCTTGGTTCTGCATTACAGGCTAAATACAGTGGGCCATACTCCATTGAGCGCAAAGTTGGTGAGGTCGACTACTTGATTAAGACTCCCGACCGCAGGCGCAAGAGTAGATTATGTCATGTCAATATGTTGAAGGCGTACAATGATAGGGCTCAGATTGACCAGTCAGAAGTCAATCCTGTGGCTGTTTTAGCGATTTCTGCATCTCCTATTGTAGCCGACTGTTCTGTGTCGAAGGAGATTTCTCAGGGCAGGTTGCCAAACACTCAGATACTAGGTGACTTGGACTCCCACCTGTCGTACTTGCCACTTCCTGAGCGTACGGATGTGGTGCGCCTACTTAGACAGCATATACGTTTGTTTTCTGATGTCCCTAGTCGTACTAATGTACTCGAGCATGACATTGATGTTGGTAGTGCTGGGCCAATTAAGCAACATGCCTATAGGGTGAATCCGGAAAAACGACGGATCTTGAGTAAGGAGGTAGATTATATGGTGAGACATGGCATTGCGGAGCCCAGTTCTAGTGCATGGAGCTCCCCCTGCCTGCTTGTTGATAAGCCAGACTGCACTCATCGGTTTTGTACTGACTTCCGTAAAGTTAATGCAGTAACCAAGCCGGACTCGTACCCTCTTCCTCGGATGGATGACTGTATCGATCGGGTGGGTTCAGCAGCCTTTGTAAGTAAATTGGATTTGCTAAAGGGATACTGGCAGGTTCCGCTTACTCCACGAGCACGTGAGATATCCGCTTTTGTCACACCAGAGAGTTTCTGCCAGTATACAGTGATGGCCTTTGGCATGCGAAATGCCCCAGCGACGTTTCAGCGGCTAGTGAACAAGGTCCTAGCAGGGGTAGCGTTCTGTGAGGCATACCTGGATGACCTGGTTATCCACAGTTCCTCTTGGTCACAACATGTGGAGCATCTGGCGGAAGTGTTCAAGCGGTTGGGTGATGCTAACTTGACAGTTAACCTTGCAAAATGTGAGTTTGGACAGGCCACGGTTACCTACCTGGGTAAGGTGGTTGGACGTGGGCATGTGTGCCCCATTGCAGCTAAGGTGGAGGCTATAGTGGGCTTCCCTGCTCCCATCACCAGGCGGGAGTTGAAGCGCTTCCTAGGTATGGCAGGGTACTATAGGAGTTTCTGCAGGAACTTTGCTTCTGTTGCTGCCCCTCTGACTAATCTGCTCAGTCCTAAGGTACCTTTCGTGTGGACTGAGACCTGTCAACAGTCTTTTGAGAGCATCAAGGGCATTCTGATTAGTGCTCCCGTTTTGTCAGCTCCTGATTTTCAACTGCCATTCAAGTTGGCAGTGGATGCTAGTGACCTCGGTGCTGGAGCCATTCATCCTGCAAGAGGATGCATTAGAGGTGGAGCACCCAGTGTGCTACTTTTCTAAAAAGTTTGACAAGCATCAACTGCACTACTCTACTATAGAGAAGGAGGCGCTCGCTTTGGTTCTTGCCTTGAACCATTTTGATGTTTACGTTGGATCGTCCAGT
>NC_140165.1:59469507-59522007 GCF_963971535.1 Notolepis coatsorum | reverse complement strand
ACTCGTCCACGCTTTTGTTTCCTCCAGGCTGGACTATTGCAATGCACTCCTCATTGGGATGCCTAGTAAAAGCATTCAAAAACTGCAAACCATCCAGAATGTCGCTGCTAGGATCCTGATGAGGGTGCGCAAATGTGATCACATCACCCCCACCCTCAGATCCCTTCACTGGCTCCCCGTGGAACACAGGATTGAGTACAAGGTCTCCCTCCTCACTCACCAGTGCGTACACGGTGGTGCCCCTGCCTACTTCAAGGAACTCCTCACCCCCCAGTCCTCCTCACGCTCCCTCCGCTCCGGCACAGCCTACCTCCTCAAAGCCCCCAGGACTAAGCTGCACACCATGGGCGATCGAGCCTTCTGCTCTGCCGCACCCAGACTATGGAATGCTCTCCCCATCCACCTGAGAGCACCACAATCCATTGTGGCTTTTAAAAGGGGCCTAAAAACATTTCTTTTTAACAAGGTTTTTGCCTGAATTTTCTTTTTTACTTTTATTTGTTACTTCTATTCATTTTATTATTATTTTATTTTACTTTTATGTTCTTCCATTTCATTGGTTGTTTTATTCATTTTAATTGTTTTTATTCATTTTAATTGTTTTATTCATTTAACTTTTTGTCTATATCTCCTGTAGCACTCTGAGATTCTCGCGAATATAAAGTGTGGTACAAATTGAATCTATTATTATTATTATTATCATAGCATCTTATATGAGTCAAGGTCAGATCTACAGTAGCCTGGAATAGAGAACAGAATGTTGATTTTGTGATGTGTAATTAGTACAGTGCAGGGGTGTCCAGGGCCCAGAGAGTAGAGAGCTGTGTGAGAGTCGTCCCCGGACAGCTTCTGTGAGAGGATGACCATCCTTATCCCCCATGTTCAAAAGTTGTGCTCTGCAAATTGGCCGGGCCACACTTCTATCCAGAACAATATATATATATTGTTTATTCACTGTGCTGTTTACCATGGCCTCTCATTCAATCATGATATTCATAGTTTTGGGAAATACAGGTCCTTAGTGCAGTTGCCACACTGATAATGGTCCTGGATATGGAGCAGGGCCAGAGTCACCTCAAGAGCTCAATCTTTGAGCTTGCAAGATTACTATAGAACCCTCAGGCTAGGGTTAGATTAGGCCTAGAATATATCTGTAGTGTGGTCCAGGGTTGAGCATCTGGGGAAACAGAAAAACAATCAATACATTTTTGAGCATTGTTACTACAATAGATAACGTTATTCATCACATTAATTATCTATGCCCCCCCCCACACACACTTTGTTTCCCTTTAAAATGTAGAAGATGCAGAGGGACACACAGCAGAACATGATACAGCACCACCACCAAAGAGTAGACTCCTCCGCTCAACGACAACTACTACCACCACCAACAAAGACAAACCACATCTCCTTCCAGTCCAATGTGTAATATGCAGACATGAGAAATATTTCACAGAAAGTCACAGTTGGAAGAAGGTCAAGGAGAGTCTTACAACATGTGAAACACTGACAGCTGGTAGGCTGTGTGATGCAGCAGAGGCAGCAGAGATGAGCACCTGCTCCTCCATACACGTGGAGTGGATCTGGTTGCTGCAGAGGCAAAGTACCATTTCAGATGTTACACAGTATTTATGTACAAGAAAAACAACAGCACAGGGACCATCCAATATCAAACAATTGTTAAGGGGATGCAGACCAGAGAAAGACATTTGTCTTGTTTACAGCAGGGTCCCCCATTTTCAATTCATAGTGACAACAGCATCTAAAACAATATATTTATATGTATATTTATATATTGGAAGAGTTTATTTATGAGAGAGTATATTTTGTACATATGTAACGGTTGTGACAACGTCACCTCAAACTTCGAACGCTGCGGGCAACAACACAGACCGCTATACCAAGAGGTCATTCATAGTGTAACACCTAACAATAATGTGAAACAACTATTATTAGTATTGGGTTAGAGTTGTTTGATTTCTACTAATGTTAATGTTAGATTGCTATCTGAGAAAGTTACTGTAGCTAACGTAACGTTAGTCTAGCATGCATTGCCCACACTTTGCCATGTGTAATCTGAAGGCAAAATGGACTGCATATAAACTGCTGATGACTCATAACTTCCTATCACGTTTGAATAATGCTGTAAAGTTAAGTAAAAATGCATTTCAATAGTAATGTATATGAATTAAGACCTTACCGATGCAGAGCAAAGTCCACTGTTGTCAACACACCGGAGGCGATATTTACTTCCTCGTTCCTGAGCTGGAGGAATGTCATTGGGAGAAATCAAGTCACTTGACGTTGTAACACGTTTTGATTGGTTCTGCAGCAATGCCCCTTTTCAGCAATGTAAGTCGTTTTTAGCTATCAAAACATTAGTTTTCATAAAACTATGACCCAAAAACCGTTGCCAACAAACGGAAATGTGTTAATATAGCATATATGTAGTTCATATTCAAATATCATATCCTCTCTACAACCAGATCAATCATTTCACTAACGAAAGCCTCTAGCAAGCTCCGGCCCGCCATCTACTTGTATAGACCTACATGTTGTCCTTATGGGGAGGTTGTATTCCACTAGAAAGACTTGTATAGACCTACATGTTGTCCTTATGGGGAGGTTGTATTCCACTAGAAAGACTTGTATAGACCTACATGTCTTCCTTAGACCTGTTCGCTGTATACATACTAGGGCTGTCCCCGACTAAGGATTTGTATAGTCGACTTGTAGTCGCCGAAATTAGCCGATAGGCGACTATTGGTAAAAAAAATAAAAATAAATAAGTATAATTTTTTTGTATCATTCCATTTGGGCTGTGGGGGGTGCTTAATGTCTGGAGAAGTCGACTGAATGCTTCTTGTCCTCTGCAAAAGCATTCAATTGGTCCACTGATGGATACATCTTGATATTTGTCTAGTCTAGTGTGTTCATTAGATGGGTGAAATCCTCTTTCAGTGCCTCTGTGCCTGTTTTCTTAGGCAGTTAGCCTCTGGTATGCATTCCATTAGCGTTAGCCACGCTTCTAGGCCTCTTTGCTTTTGGAAAGGATGATAAAAAAAATATATATATAAATAATTTTTTATTTTTTTTTGCATTAGACTAAGAGGTTGGCAGACGACTACGGCTCCTTTCGATCGATTAGTCGACTATTCGACTAATGGGGGTCAGCCCTAATACAAACATACCGTGTTCGAGCCAATCAGCAATACCAACTGAGTCACATGACTAAGTTGCCCCCTACCTGCGCGAGCTGCTGTGCTAAAATAATATGACGGGGCTCTATGGAGAAAGCATGACACTCCCCTGACTAAAAGTTGTTTCAAACTAAAACTACTGAATGTCATTTAGCCAAATCAGCACGGCTGTGAGTGTGAGTCGTTCACCTTTTACATATCTAGCGTTGGCATGGATTGATTGTTTAGATCGCTAACATGGCTAACAAATGCAAATATATTGTTGTCTGCCCAGTTGTTCTGACCAGGATTACGCTCCTTTCTGCTCCGGTGATGCGCGCACACTCTGACGCATACAGCAAACAGGTCTATAGGGAGGTTGAATTCCACTAGAAAGCTACTGAATATGTAGAACTGTCTCAGACCGCTTCAGCAGCTTCACCATTCATTCATGAGCCAATCACAACTCTGTGTTTGATCATAGATGACCATGGTCACATTTAGTCGCTTAACTCAATCAGCACCAGAGGGCGCTGTGTAATGTGTGGTTAAAAGGCCAGCGTTCTAAAGTATAGGAATACGTGGCGGTGTTTGCAGGGCTATAACTATATTATATATTATAGCTATGGATACAATACTATTGCCCATTTGACATCGAGTATCTATCGTTCAATATGTGAAAAAGAAATAATCTTTTCATCCATACATTCCCGTTTTATACCGTGGTGAATATAAGTATGGTTTTAGAGCGGTCTAGGGTAATTCATGGGAGGCTGGTAATAGCCCCCAACGTGTATTATACTAAATTAATTGGCGTTTCGTCCCTACACATGCTACAATAAAAAATCAAATGCATATTATAGGTATTATGTTCCATCATGAATGCATGAAAGAGTGGGGGAGTAGTTTTTTGATGCTTTGATCGTCACCAACGGAATATGTTATGGACTAGCGTTACACACATACGCTCGGATCGCAATGAAGGCATGCTTTGATCAACGCAAGATTGATATCATATAGCCCTTACCTTGACTAGGATGTGCCCCAAAAAGAATATTCCAATTATCTGATTGCGAGTCCCAGTATTGGTGTCGATCGTGTCGCCAACATAATCCGCCATACATCATCCATCTGGAGCATTTTACGCTCCTCAAGCCGATCGGGACAACCGCTCCCCTTGCCCGACATGGAAAAATCTGTGCGGACCAATATAATCGACGCACAGCCCAAGACACGATACCGCCGCCTGGTAGGATGCAGCCGGTATTGCACTTTTGGGATATCAGACTCATTCCCTATGATAACACCAGGCTCCCTGGATGGATAATGAATGGAAATATTGGATAAAAGAAATAACGGGTTTGGCGCTCAAGCGTTGGCGAGTTAACCCGAGATATCTCGGGTCTGGCCCTGAATGAGTTAAAGAAGTAGTGTGTGTGTGTGTGTGTGTGTGTGTGTGTGTGTGTGTGTGTGTGTGTGTGTGTGTGTGTGTGTGTGTGTGTGTGTGTGTGTGTGTGTGTGTGTGTGTGTGTGTGTGTGTGTGTGTGTGTGTGCGTGTGTGTGTGTGTGTTCTAATCCCTTGTTTTCCAATAAATATTAAATTCATCAATACAAATATCTCACACAGTTTACAAGAAAAAAGCCATCACAGACTCCACAGCATTAAAAACGTAAGGTTATGTATATAACCAAGTTCTGTGAATGCTGGTGACGCTCAGTGTCATATTGCATATATCTCGCTTCAGCGTATATCCACTGAATAATTTCAAAATGTACCTTTACATACCAACATCCGTCTGACCACACCCCCATCTGCTACCTACATAAGCAGGGGTGGGGCCACACACTCATCTCCTTCCCAAAAGATTTCACCACAATGAAAAATCAAGGGCCGCAGTGGCGCCTAGACGCTGAGCGTCACTAGCATTCACAGAACTTGGTTATATACATAACCTTACGTTCTGTATCATGCTAGCTTCCGCTCAGCGTCATATTGCATAACAGGAGCTGAGCGGGAGCTAGAAGCTCGACAAATGTACCTAGGGATGGGAATTGATAAGATTTTATCGATACGATTCCATTGTCGATTCTGCTTATCGATCCGATTCTTTATCGATTCCCTTATTGATTCCTGATACATTTGTAATTTAGATAAATAAATTGGAAATGCAACAGAACTAAGCTGGTTAGAATAACAACATGCAACTTGACATTTCTGATTGTCATTTATCATTTATTGTCAGAAAAATACAAAAACTGTAAACAAATTTATTAACTATAGGCCTACACTTAAATAAAATGTATTTGAGAACTAATTTAATCTATTGAACTGTAGTTGCATTCAACAGGTCGTTATTGCAAAAGACAATTTGTTAGCAATAACCTACCTGTATAAATAAAGGCCAGCTCAGTGTTCTCTCTCTGTCTCTCTCTGCAATGAGCATGGCTATTTAGCTAGATAGTGGCTAACGTTACTTTACCATGTAAATTAATGACTAGGATGCAAAGCACTTTCAGTTTTCACTGCACACACAAAACGGTCGCAATATCGAGCCCTTTAGGTTTTCCTAGTCAAGCAATCAAATAGTCTGCTATGGCTGCATGCGTGGCGCTAACGTTATTGTTTTTAAATGCGCAACTGTCGGAAAAACATGGCATCGATAAGAGGAATCGATAGTCATGGAGGCATGCGATTCCAGGAATCGGACAATTAGGAACCGGTTCCCAATCGATTCCGATTCTCGATTCCCATCCCTAAATGTACCCCGCTGTGGCCCCCCACAACCATCAGACCGGAGAGGACCGAGCCCCCCCGACCCTCCCTAATGGAGGATACCCTCCCTATTGGAGGACGGGAGGGAGACGGATCCGACCGCGCGAAGAGAAACTCGAGCAACTCAACGCACAGGGTGAGCAGACCGTGGCTTGACCCCACGACTACGCACACGCACAACCCGCATGCCACCAGGGAACGAACGGAAGGAACAAACCTCGTTACTGCCCCCAAAATCACGAGGTCAAGAGCAAACTCAACCCTGTGGCAAGGCCGTAGCAGCGGAGCGCGAAGGAAGACCCAGACCCACTGAAGGGACTGGATCCCCCGGAAAAAGGGGGCCCGGAGAGGTCAATGACGCCACAGCATCAAGACCTCACCAGGCGGTCACTTAGTGACACCGCCCCCCACATCGCCAGCATATTCGGACAGGGCCCCTCCAAGAGCGGGCCCTTCCCCCCACTAGTACGCCGCCTGGCACACTGACCCTGCAACACAGGCAGTCAGCATGGCTGTAACTCGAAGCACTCAAGAGACTACACTACAGCGGGAGCAGGCAGCGCACCGGGGAGACGACCACCAGAAGGGGTCGGTCTCTCAATCCAGGCAGCAGGCATTTGACCTGAGCCTGGAGCACTGCGGGCGAGACAGGCGCCAAAGGGGTCAACTGAAAACAGCACCCCGGCAGAAGGGGCGTATGCTGGCATTGTTGCGCACCATGACAAAGCCTCCACCAAAAAACCCCGATCCAGAGGGGTCGAGGCAGAGAAGGCTGACACGATTGGCAGACATCATGAACGTGCAGGGGCACACTCAACCGGGTAACCCGGGAGTTGTCTCTGCTCCAACACACCAGGGAATCAACCACCCTCTTGGTACCACATGCGGTGGTTGTTCCTATAACCCCTCAAGAAAAAAATTCCAAAACACACCTGCGGGTATACACTGGCTATACCGCAGTACAAGTGTTTCAGTTTTCAAAAAGGGTTATTCCAGGCCTACGGGTCGACGAAACATAACTTCGGACCGGGCCCGGCGGCTCGGGAAGCACACAGGGCTACCAGAGGAGGTCCAAAAGACCACCCCAACAGCCCCCTCTTCGCCATGCGTGAGAGAGGAGCGAAAAGAATGGAGAACCAGCCCCTTCATGATAATGGCAGGTACAACATGTACCCAACAAAGGGTCTCCATAACGCCCAACCCTGTGACACCCGGGCCGACCCGGCATTTTTTCCCCTGAAAAAAGCACAAGTCCCTCAGGGTACCAGAACAGCAGATCTGCGTCCCCGGCGGACAACGGGTTAACTGACCTGGACCAGCGTGACCAGAACCAGTCCCGTGCCCTAACCACGCCGACATCCCCACTCCACGCGTGTCGATCTAAAACATGAAAAGAGGGCGCCACCCAGACGGTCCCATTCGTACCGCGCTCAGTCGCCCACCCCAAGGGCGTGAGACCCCTCTACCTATGTTCTGATCTATTCCGTTAACATCCCCCAGACATGAACGAGAATCCGTCGAGACCTAGTAACAGGCGCTCGGAAGAGAAAAACCCCCATCCCAGTTGCCCTATAAAAACGCTGTTTTAATAACGAGCAACCAAGGCGTACTAGCCTCCTGCGTGATTCTTATCAGAAACACCCAGAGCCAGCACTATGTACGCGTCGAGACCCAAACACATCAATGGATAGTCTAACAAGACACCAGACATTGTTCCTCCAAGTCGCCAGGGAGAACGACAAGGAGCCGTCGTGCTTCATGTTCTTTCCTCTTTTTATTTAAAAAAGAAAGAAACACAGACTGACATGAATCCCACGTGACGCAGCTGAGGGTAATTTATTTTTCATTTTTACATCCCGCCACCCTCGCCACAGGGAGGAGACGGGAATCCCCAGAGAGACTTCCCACGCGAGCTGTATAGATTGAAAAGAAATATTGCAACATTGAGCTATGTAACACTTGGGTTAGGGCTCTCCGAGGAGGAGGCACTGAACCAATACACACTCAATACTCGAATTGAATCGAATACACACACAACAGAGCAGAACTCCTTTTTGAAGTTCTACTCACCTTGACAATCTGAGGAGGAGGCTCTGAAACTCTGAGGAGGCTCCCTCACTGGGAAGGAGAGTCCGAACTCACAGAAGGCACTTCTCCCTGAGGAGGAGCTTCGTGAGGAGGAGCTCTGACAACTCCCTGAAACAGATCCATAACATGGACCTGAACAACTCACAGAAGTCTTACCAATAGAGACGCGCTCAATGACGTACTCTATGGCAGGGAAATTTCCGCGGTGCACACGCCCAATTTTTAAGGGCGTGGGACCAGGAAACCCCCCCACCCTGTAACGTGCCGAACAGCAACGTGACAGGAACCTTGAAGGACAGGGGGGTTTAACCCCTGACCAATCAGAAAAGGGGAGGAAAGGATTACCAGTTCACCCCTTTACGACCCCTCACCCCTGATACGATGTAATGACAAAGTAGAGCATGACACAGTCATAGCATGCTACATGAAGCATCTAACAGCTTCACATAGCTCATGTGCTAACCTGCTATCTGAGTTTTACTAAGGAAAAAACACAGAACAGAGAGGGCCCCTTTAAGAGCCCCGGTCCAGACTCACACATGTGCTTCTGTGGGCCAAACCTAACCCAGTTGTAGATCACAACGACACACACAACCCTTCATCACAACAAAAAATGGCAAAAGTACACTCTTACTACAGAGGAACGCCGTTTTTCATAACGAGAGAAGACACAAGTCCTCGATTATGTAATGGCCACAGACCTTGCTAAGCACACATGATAAGTGACCAAACAACCTTTTCTTTAGGAAAAAATAGTTTCTCAAGCGGAAGCACAACCCCAGCAACTTAAGCTGAGGGTTACATCGTATCCCCACAAACACAGTGACACAATATATTGTAACCAAACATGTCTGAGAGGAGGGGGGGAAGCCCCAGGGAAACCGGGGGGTCACCCCTCCTATCTTACCTTTGATATGACCAAGTTGAACAGGTACCCCTGTTAATATGTGAACATGCTGTTCATTGTCATCACAGGCTGAGAAAAAGCTTCATTCCTCAATCACATGTCACTAAGCATAGCTTCACAGGTTAACTAACCCTCTTAGTTGTGAGTTCACCCACGTTACAACGTTACATGAACACACATGTTCTCATCACAACTAACCAGTTCATTTTCACACATGTAAAAAACAACGCCGATTTACTATGGAGAGAAAAACTATACCAGTGACAAGACAATTCACACACAACATGCGTCGTATCTTCAATGTATTGCAGCAACACATGTTTTGGAAACATCGTTATTACAAAACATTTAGAAGGGAAGAAAAGAAGAAGTGTTTAAAGTCCGGTCAGGACTCCTACCTTCACCCTGAGCGCAGGCCGAGAGGACTGCAACACTGGTTAACGGGACACCGAGTCGAACCCAACATCTCCTGCGTTGGTGACGAGGGTATGTCCGCTACGCCACCCAGCCGCCGTTCTCCATGTTGACGAAGTCCTCGCTGGCACTGGCACCCGGGTGTAGGGTCGACTAACATCCTCTGTCAAAGATGACGTCGTAGTCAGAGTGTTTAAGGTATATTATAGTCACAGTAACGTTCCACAGTGTAGCATTAAGCTAACAGCCGTCCGACTGATAGCAACAAGCTAATGTTTACTAGCCTAGTGAACACAACAAGCTAGCGCCGCAGCTAACAGCTGACTGGCTAACACAGTAGGCCACAAACTAGCATGCCAGCTAAGCAGCTATCACATGAACTGTACACAACGACATAATAAGCCACACTTCAGACAGGCCGCCGCCTGAGTCCCTCCCCATCCTAAGAGGGAAGAGAAAAAGAAATGTCAAACACAGTTTTCAACAGTGATTTACCAGACATACAGCGGAGCCGGCACAATTTCCCATCCGGGCTGCAGCCGACTTGAGCATGGATCTTCCGATAACGAAGATCCATGCCCACATTTCCTCGTTAGGGTGTACTTCCACATTCATGTGAAAGATGGGGCCTGCACGGGACAGAGAAGCATCCGCTCGTCCAGAGAATCCCGGGTTCAAACCAGGTCTCGTCCCGGCCCACTAGGTTGACCATCATGGGCGTCAGACCAAGATCCTCCGTCCGCCGCTTAAGAAGCCGAGCAGAGGACCCCAGTCCGGGGTCGGCTTTCGTAAAATTGTCAGCTAACCCCCATAGCGTTAACAGACAACTAGCGCTCGCAAGCAAAACAGTACTCACCCAACACGGAAGCAACCCAGTTTCTCACAACAGCCGGTGCCTCCCACAGTCCAGCTGTATGACCGGAGGGTCAATACCCATCCAGCCGCAGCAAGGAGGACTGCAGTTGGGGAGTATATCAGCAGCGCGAGCCCCTAATATGAAAAAGCCGGTGGAGGTCAGAATGATCATCATCTTCCAGACACTCCAGTGATGAAGACAATATCGCCGTATTTTCTCGAAAATAGTAAGAGAGAAAATAAAGATATAATGTCAACGTATCTCCTTGTCTTCTGTTTTCCTCTCTTCCTTTCCTAATTCAAGTGGTGGTAAACAGGCACTTCCTTGTGGTGAAATTTGAGAAGGAGATGAGTGTGTGGCCCCACCCCTGCTTATGTAGGTAGCAGATGGGGGTGTGGTCAGACGGATGTTGGTATGTAAAGGTACATTTTGAAATTATTCAGTGTATATACGCTGAAGCGAGATATATGCAATATGACGCTGAGCGGAAGCTAGCATGATACAGAACTATGCAAGATGGAATTGAAAAACAATTCCTCCTCAATGACTGAACAAATGGCTTAATTATAGCACCACTTTGAAATAAACTCATCTACATTCTTCATCAGAAGAAAAAACCTACAATAAAATCCACTTTCACCAGCTCAACGAAGAAAGGAATGAAATCTGCACCTGAACCATTTTTTTTAATATATATATCTGTTTATTGAGTTTTTCAGTGCAACCAACATTTACAAATTATATGTGCTTGAACGTTTTCCATTGGGAACACAGAACGGAATACAAAGGACAACAGACATCAAAACAAAGTGACAAAGTTCAAATAACAAACTCAGCAAGACCGACGGCTTCTCAGTTACAGTGGGTGACAATATTGTCACAAGGAAAGACGAAATTACCTACCTGGGTTCCATCCTAGAGGCAAATCTTTCCTGTGACAAAATGGCATCCAATGTAATAAAAAAAGTCAACCAACGAACTAGATTCTTGTACCGGATCTCCTCTCTGGTAAACAAGAATACCCTGAGGACTCTGGCAGGAGCACTCATTCAAGGGTACTATGACTATGCGTGCACCTCATGGTACCAAAGCACCTCAAAGGCGCTTAAAACAAAATTACAAACATCACAAAACAAACTGGTCAGACTACTACTTGACCTGAACCCCAGAACCCACCTCACCCCTGCCCACTTTGCCAACCTAGGATGGCTTAGAGTAGACGACAGAGTACAGCAACTTGCAATGGGCCTGGTCTACAAGATACACTATACGACCGGGGTGCCCATGTACATGTCAAAATACTTCCCAAAGGTCAGTGAATACCACAACCACTACACCAGAGGAAGCTCAACAAATCATGTTAAACCCAGATTCGGCACAAACAAGGGACTAAACACGTTTCGCAATTATGCCACAACAATGTGGAACGCCCTACCCAAAGCTGTAAAGGAATGTGAATCCCTGCCCACATTCAAAACCGCCCTTAAAGAGCACCTACGGGAGGCTGCAATTCGAAACTGGCCACCGTAAATGCCCAAAACCCCCACCACCTCCTAATAGACAGTCTCCTCCCCACCGCATGTATATATTCCCTCCCCGCCGTATGTATATTCCCCTCCCACCCACCCACCCCCTCCTAATGTACAGTCCCCTCCCCATCATATGTATATACTCTGTCAGGATCTAGGGGTAACAGTACTGTATATTTGAATACCGCCTATGTCACAAATGTATCAGTACTAAATACCTATATGTCCCTATGCCATAAATGTCATGTATGTTATGTATGTCATAAATGTCTATATGAATTGAAAATGGGGGACCCTGATGGAAACAAGACAAACGTCTTTCTCAGGTCTGCATCCCCTTAACAATTGTATGTATTGAGCCGTACTGTATTGTACCCATTCTGCAATCTGTTAAATAAAGTTTTCATTCATTCATTCATTCACAAACAGATTTCTTTTAATTTTATAATAATAGTAATAAAAACATTTCCAATCCAGCTTTTCCTACTTGTATATTTATATGCACAACTCAGCTTGTCCCACTACAGAATTCAGAAGTTGACATTTTGCTGCATCCCCCCCCTGTAACCAGCTCCTAACTGACCAATTCTCATCACAATGTGGGAAAATCGCATGTAAAGCTTCAAAAAGCACCTGCCGTCTCCACCTATTGAATTGAATTGAATTGAAAACCTTTATTTATCACGGAGGGGAGATTAAGATGTCCTTTACAGCATAAACAGCGTAACAGCAATTTAAAAACAGCAATTAAAAAAGAGTTTATACATAACATACATAACATACACTTATTAGTATTTGTTAAAAACAAGATGGACAAGTACACAGGGATAAAAATAGCTAAAATAGGACTAAAAAGGGCTAGAAAAGTGGTGAAAAATAAACAAGTACAATCATGAATGTGTTGTTAAATAATTAAATTAATTGTTACAGTCCACAACCCAGCTCCTCCAGTCCACAGCGGTTAGCCCGTCCTGGCCCTGCTTGGTTGTGGAGCCTGATTGCCACCGGCACAAAGGACTGCCCAAAGCGCTTTGTGGTATGTCGGGGGTATGAGTCTGTGGCTAAACATGGATCATTGCGGTCCGCTCATCATGGAGGGGGTGGCAGGGGTTCTCAAGGATAGCATGCAGCTTCCTCCTCGTCCTCCCCTCTGCCACCACCTCCAGACTGTCCAGGTTGCGTCTATATTTATCACAGCCGAAGAGTGCAAGAGCGCTTCCGCATTTTGCCCTGATTGGCCCCGGTAACGCCCTCCAAATGCCCATTTTCTTTTACGCCGCTCAGACGCCCAAATGGAATACATGTATATTATCGCGACGCGATTCACACAACGCAGCATTTCCCTGTACATTGCAACGTTAACACAACGCAGCTGTCAACTGTACTTTACATATTATCCAAACGAGGACCACATAAGTAACGCCATAACACGCCATAATGTTATTTCCCTGTACATTGTAACGTTAACACAACGCAGCTGTCAACTGTACTTTACATATTATGGAATACATGTATATTATCGCGACGCGATTCACTCGCAACGCCATAACGTTATTCGGGCATTCATAAAATTGATTCGTTTATAGCGAGAGATGATAAACGTAAAAAAAAAAAATGAAGTGATTCGAACTTTATGTAGCAGTAATCCCCGCTGTTTTTCCATCGCCGCTTAGCTCAACTGGTACGCCGCCGTGCTGTGGAGCCTGTGGTGCGTTTGGTCACAAGTTTGAATCATTTTTTCTTTCTTTTTTACGTTTATCATCTCTCGCTATAAACGTGCATTCTTTCGCTGGTTAAGTTTAGGCATTCTTTCGGAGTTAATATGTGATTGACCAGCGTTAATATGAACCAAAGGCTTTGGCGTGTTAATATGTGATTGACCAGCGTTAATATGAACCAAAGGCTTTAGCTTTAATATGGCATATGGCGCGTTCTGGCATCTGTGATTAATGGGGGTCTGAACCGCGTCGAACCAAGCGGCGACCTCATGCGCATGGGCGGCGAGCACCTGGGCGAAGGAAAAGGAAATGCGCATTACCGTACTGGCGTATGGTGAAGAATGCGGAAGCGCTCTTGCACTCTTCGGCTGTGATTAATATAGTCCGCTCCCACCACAGAGCTTGCTTTTTTTACCAGTTTGTTTATTTTGTCTGTGTTGGTGTTGCCCCAGCATACCACAGCGAAAAAGAGGGCACCCGCCACCACAGACTGGTAGAACATCTGCAGCAGTTTGCTGCAGACATTAAAAGACCTGAGCCCTCTCAGGAAGAACAGTCTGCTCTGTCCCTTCCTGTAGAGGGCCTCGGTGTTGTCCGTCCAGTCCAGTTTGTTGTTCATGAAAACACCCAGGAATTTGTAGTTCTCCACCCTTTCCACCTCCACTCCCTGGATGATGATGGGAGTTGGGGGCTTCCTCTTGCTCCGCCGATGGTCCACCACCATCTCCTTCGTCTTGCTGATGTTGAGCTGTAGGTGGTTTTCCTTGCTCCACTCTGTGAAGCTCTCCACCACAGCTCTGTACTCCTCCTCGTTGTCTCCACCTGCAGTCTCCACCTACAGTCTCCACCTGCAGTCTCCATGTCTCCACCTACAGTCTCCACCTGCAGTCTCCATGTCTCCACCTGCAGTCTCCACCTGCACTCTCCACCTGCAGTCTCCACTTGCAGTATCTACCTGCAGTCTCCACCTACAGTCTCCATGTCTCCACCTGCAGTCTCCACCTACAGTCTCCATGTCTCCACCTGCAGTCTCCACCTACAGTCTCCACCTGCAGTCTCCATGTCTCCACCTACAGTCTCCACCTGCAGTCTCCATGTCTCCACCTGCAGTCTCCACCTACAGTCTCCACCTACAGTCTCCACCTACAGTCTCCACCTACAGTCTCCACCTACAGTCTCCATGTCTCCACCTGCAGTCTCCACCTACAGTCTCCATGTCTCCACCTGCAGTCTCCACCTACAGTCTCTACCTGCAGTCTCTACCTGCAGTCTCCACCTACAGTCTCCACCTGCAGTCTCCACCTGCAGTCTCTACCTGCAGTCTCTACCTGCAGTCTCCACCTACAGTCTCCACCTGCAGTCTCCACCTGCAGTCTCGACCTGCAGTCTCCACGTCTCCACCTGCAGTCTCCACGTCTCCACCTGCAGTCTCCACCTGCAGTCTCCACCTGCAGTCTCCACCTGCAGTCTCCACGTCTCCACCTGCAGTCTCCACCTGCAGTCTCCACCTACAGTCTCCACCTGCAGTCTCTGCCTGCAGTCTCCATCTGCAGTCTCCACCTACAGTCTCCAACTGCAGTCTCCACCTGCAGTCTCCACCTACAGTCTCCACCTACAGTCTCCACCTACAGTCTCCACCTACAGTCTCCACCTACAGTCTCCACCTGCAGTCTCCACCTACAGTCTCCACCTACAGTCTCCACCTACAGTCTCCACCTACAGTCTCCACCTGCAGTCTCCACCTACAGTCTCCACCTGCAGTCTCTGCCTGCAGTCTCTACCTGCAGTCTCCACCTGCAGTCTCCACCTACAGTCTCTGCCTGCAGTCTCCATCTGCAGTCTCTGCCTGCAGTCTCCACGTCTCCACCTGCAGTCTACACCTGCAGTCTCCACCTGCAGTCTCCACCTGCAGTCTCCACCTGCAGTCTCCACGTCTCCATCTGCAGTCTCCACCTGCAGTCTCCACCTGCAGTCTCCACGTCTCCACCTGCAGTCTCCACCTGCAAAACGTCTTTCTCAGGTCTGCATCCCCTTAACAATTGTATGTATTGAGCCGTACTGTATTGTACCCATTCTGCAATCTGTTAAATAAAGTTTTCATTCATTCATTCATTCACAAACAGATTTCTTTTAATTTTATAATAATAGTAATAAAAACATTTCCAATCCAGCTTTTCCTACTTGTATATTTATATGCACAACTCAGCTTGTCCCACTACAGAATTCAGAAGTTGACATTTTGCTGCATCCCCCCCCTGTAACCAGCTCCTAACTGACCAATTCTCATCACAATGTGGGAAAATCGCATGTAAAGCTTCAAAAAGCACCTGCCGTCTCCACCTATTGAATTGAATTGAATTGAAAACCTTTATTTATCACGGAGGGGAGATTAAGATGTCCTTTACAGCATAAACAGCGTAACAGCAATTTAAAAACAGCAATTAAAAAAGAGTTTATACATAACATACATAACATACACTTATTAGTATTTGTTAAAAACAAGATGGACAAGTACACAGGGATAAAAATAGCTAAAATAGGACTAAAAAGGGCTAGAAAAGTGGTGAAAAATAAACAAGTACAATCATGAATGTGTTGTTAAATAATTAAATTAATTGTTACAGTCCACAACCCAGCTCCTCCAGTCCACAGCGGTTAGCCCGTCCTGGCCCTGCTTGGTTGTGGAGCCTGATTGCCACCGGCACAAAGGACTGCCCAAAGCGCTTTGTGGTATGTCGGGGGTATGAGTCTGTGGCTAAACATGGATCATTGCGGTCCGCTCATCATGGAGGGGGTGGCAGGGGTTCTCAAGGATAGCATGCAGCTTCCTCCTCGTCCTCCCCTCTGCCACCACCTCCAGACTGTCCAGGTTGCGTCTATATTTATCACAGCCGAAGAGTGCAAGAGCGCTTCCGCATTTTGCCCTGATTGGCCCCGGTAACGCCCTCCAAATGCCCATTTTCTTTTACGCCGCTCAGACGCCCAAATGGAATACATGTATATTATCGCGACGCGATTCACACAACGCAGCATTTCCCTGTACATTGCAACGTTAACACAACGCAGCTGTCAACTGTACTTTACATATTATCCAAACGAGGACCACATAAGTAACGCCATAACACGCCATAATGTTATTTCCCTGTACATTGTAACGTTAACACAACGCAGCTGTCAACTGTACTTTACATATTATGGAATACATGTATATTATCGCGACGCGATTAACTCGCAACGCCATAACGTTATTCGGGCATTCATAAAATTGATTCGTTTATAGCGAGAGATGATAAACGTAAAAAAAAAAAATGAAGTGATTCGAACTTTATGTAGCAGTAATCCCCGCTGTTTTTCCATCGCCGCTTAGCTCAACTGGTACGCTGCCGTGCTGTGGAGCCTGTGGTGCGTTTGGTCACAAGTTTGAATCATTTTTTCTTTCTTTTTTACGTTTATCATCTCTCGCTATAAACGTGCATTCTTTCGCTGGTTAAGTTTAGGCATTCTTTCGGAGTTAATATGTGATTGACCAGCGTTAATATGAACCAAAGGCTTTGGCGTGTTAATATGTGATTGACCAGCGTTAATATGAACCAAAGGCTTTAGCTTTAATATGGCATATGGCGCGTTCTGGCATCTGTGATTAATGGGGGTCTGAACCGCGTCGAACCAAGCGGCGACCTCATGCGCATGGGCGGCGAGCACCTGGGCGAAGGAAAAGGAAATGCGCATTACCGTACTGGCGTATGGTGAAGAATGCGGAAGCGCTCTTGCACTCTTCGGCTGTGATTAATATAGTCCGCTCCCACCACAGAGCTTGCTTTTTTTACCAGTTTGTTTATTTTGTCTGTGTTGGTGTTGCCCCAGCATACCACAGCGAAAAAGAGGGCACCCGCCACCACAGACTGGTAGAACATCTGCAGCAGTTTGCTGCAGACATTAAAAGACCTGAGCCCTCTCAGGAAGAACAGTCTGCTCTGTCCCTTCCTGTAGAGGGCCTCGGTGTTGTCCGTCCAGTCCAGTTTGTTGTTCATGAAAACACCCAGGAATTTGTAGTTCTCCACCCTTTCCACCTCCACTCCCTGGATGATGATGGGAGTTGGGGGCTTCCTCTTGCTCCGCCGATGGTCCACCACCATCTCCTTCGTCTTGCTGATGTTGAGCTGTAGGTGGTTTTCCTTGCTCCACTCTGTGAAGCTCTCCACCACAGCTCTGTACTCCTCCTCGTTGTCTCCACCTGCAGTCTCCACCTACAGTCTCCACCTGCAGTCTCCATGTCTCCACCTACAGTCTCCACCTGCAGTCTCCATGTCTCCACCTGCAGTCTCCACCTGCACTCTCCACCTGCAGTCTCCACTTGCAGTATCTACCTGCAGTCTCCACCTACAGTCTCCATGTCTCCACCTGCAGTCTCCACCTACAGTCTCCATGTCTCCACCTGCAGTCTCCACCTACAGTCTCCACCTGCAGTCTCCATGTCTCCACCTACAGTCTCCACCTGCAGTCTCCATGTCTCCACCTGCAGTCTCCACCTACAGTCTCCACCTACAGTCTCCACCTACAGTCTCCACCTACAGTCTCCACCTACAGTCTCCATGTCTCCACCTGCAGTCTCCACCTACAGTCTCCATGTCTCCACCTGCAGTCTCCACCTACAGTCTCTACCTGCAGTCTCTACCTGCAGTCTCCACCTACAGTCTCCACCTGCAGTCTCCACCTGCAGTCTCTACCTGCAGTCTCTACCTGCAGTCTCCACCTACAGTCTCCACCTGCAGTCTCCACCTGCAGTCTCGACCTGCAGTCTCCACGTCTCCACCTGCAGTCTCCACCTGCAGTCTCCACCTGCAGTCTCCACGTCTCCACCTGCAGTCTCCACCTGCAGTCTCCACCTGCAGTCTCCACCTGCAGTCTCCACCTGCAGTCTCCACGTCTCCACCTGCAGTCTCCACCTGCAGTCTCCACCTACAGTCTCCACCTGCAGTCTCTGCCTGCAGTCTCCATCTGCAGTCTCCACCTACAGTCTCCAACTGCAGTCTCCACCTGCAGTCTCCACCTACAGTCTCCACCTACAGTCTCCACCTACAGTCTCCACCTACAGTCTCCACCTGCAGTCTCCACCTACAGTCTCCACCTACAGTCTCCACCTACAGTCTCCACCTACAGTCTCCACCTGCAGTCTCCACCTACAGTCTCCACCTGCAGTCTCTGCCTGCAGTCTCTACCTGCAGTCTCCACCTGCAGTCTCCACCTACAGTCTCTGCCTGCAGTCTCCATCTGCAGTCTCTGCCTGCAGTCTCCACGTCTCCACCTGCAGTCTACACCTGCAGTCTCCACCTGCAGTCTCCACCTGCAGTCTCCACCTGCAGTCTCCACCTGCAGTCTCCACGTCTCCATCTGCAGTCTCCACCTGCAGTCTCCACCTGCAGTCTCCACGTCTCCACCTGCAGTCTCCACCTGCAGTCTCCACGTCTCCAACTGCAGTCTCCACCTGCAGTCTCCACCTACAGTCTCCACCTGCAGTCTCCACCTACAGTCTCCACCTACAGTCTCCACCTACAGTCTCCACCTACAGTCTCCACCTACAGTCTCCACCTGCAGTCTCCACGTCTCCACCTGCAGTCTCCACCTGCAGTCTCCACCTGCAGTCTCCACCTGCAGTCTCCACCTGCAGTCTCCACATCTCCACCTGCAGTCTCCACCTAGAGTCTCCACCTGCAGTCTCCACCTGCAGTCTCCACCTACAGTCTCCACCTGCAGTCTCCACCTGCAGTCTCTGCCTGCAGTCTCCACCTGCAGTCTCCACCTACAGTCTCCATCTGCAGTCTCCACCTACAGTCTCCACCTACAGTCTCCACCTGCAGTCTCTACCTGCAGTCTCTACCTGCAGTCTCTGCCTGCAGTCTCCACCTGCAGTCTCCACCTACAGTCTCCACCTACAGTCTCCACCTACAGTCTCCACCTACAGTCTCCACCTACAGTCTCCACCTACAGTCTCCACCTGCAGTCTCCACGTCTCCAACTACAGTCTCCACCTACAGTCTCCACCTACAGTCTCCACCTGCAGTCTCCACCTACAGTCTCCAACTGCAGTCTCCACCTACAGTCTCCACCAACAGTCTCTACCTGCAGTCTCCACCTACAGTCTCCAACTGCAGTCTCCACCTACAGTCTCCACCTACAGTCTCCACCTACAGTCTCCAACTGCAGTCTCCACCTGCAGTCTCCACCTACAGTCTCCACCTACAGTCTCCACCAACAGTCTCCACCTGCAGTCTCCACCTGCAGTCTCCACCTACAGTCTCCACCTACAGTCTCCACCTACAGTCTCCACCTACAGTCTCCACCTACAGTCTCCACCTGCAGTCTCCACGTCTCCACCTGCAGTCTCCACCTGCAGTCTCCACCTGCAGTCTCCACCTGCAGTCTCCACCTGCAGTCTCCACATCTCCACCTGCAGTCTCCACCTAGAGTCTCCACCTGCAGTCTCCACCTGCAGTCTCCACCTACAGTCTCCACCTGCAGTCTCCACCTGCAGTCTCTGCCTGCAGTCTCCACCTGCAGTCTCCACCTACAGTCTCCATCTGCAGTCTCCACCTACAGTCTCCACCTACAGTCTCCACCTGCAGTCTCTACCTGCAGTCTCTACCTGCAGTCTCTGCCTGCAGTCTCCACCTGCAGTCTCCACCTGCAGTCTCCACCTACAGTCTCCACCTACAGTCTCCACCTACAGTCTCCACCTACAGTCTCCACCTACAGTCTCCACCTACAGTCTCCACCTACAGTCTCCACCTGCAGTCTCCACGTCTCCAACTACAGTCTCCACCTACAGTCTCCACCTACAGTCTCCAACTGCAGTCTCCACCTACAGTCTCCACCAACAGTCTCTACCTGCAGTCTCCACCTACAGTCTCCAACTGCAGTCTCCACCTACAGTCTCCACCTATAGTCTCCACCTACAGTCTCCAACTGCAGTCTCCACCTGCAGTCTCCACCTACAGTCTCCACCTACAGTCTCCACCAACAGTCTCCACCTGCAGTCTCCACCTGCAGTCTCCACCTACAGTCTCCACCTACAGTCTCCACCTACAGTCTCCACCTACAGTCTCCACATCTCCACCTGCACTCTCCACCTGCAGTCTCCACCTGCAGTCTCTGCCTGCAGTCTCCACATCTCCACCTGCACTCTCCGCCTGCACTCTCCACCTGCAGTCTCCACCTGCAGTCTCCACCTGCAGTCTCCACCTGCAGTCTCCACCTGCAGTCTCCACATCTCCACCTGCAGTCTCCACCTAGAGTCTCCACCTGCAGTCTCCACCTGCAGTCTCCACCTACAGTCTCCACCTGCAGTCTCCACCTGCAGTCTCTGCCTGCAGTCTCCACCTGCAGTCTCCACCTACAGTCTCCATCTGCAGTCTCCACCTACAGTCTCCACCTACAGTCTCCACCTGCAGTCTCTACCTGCAGTCTCTACCTGCAGTCTCTGCCTGCAGTCTCCACCTGCAGTCTCCACCTACAGTCTCCACCTACAGTCTCCACCTACAGTCTCCACCTACAGTCTCCACCTACAGTCTCCACCTACAGTCTCCACCTGCAGTCTCCACGTCTCCAACTACAGTCTCCACCTACAGTCTCCACCTACAGTCTCCACCTGCAGTCTCCACCTACAGTCTCCAACTGCAGTCTCCACCTACAGTCTCCACCAACAGTCTCTACCTGCAGTCTCCACCTACAGTCTCCAACTGCAGTCTCCACCTACAGTCTCCACCTACAGTCTCCACCTACAGTCTCCAACTGCAGTCTCCACCTGCAGTCTCCACCTACAGTCTCCACCTACAGTCTCCACCAACAGTCTCCACCTGCAGTCTCCACCTGCAGTCTCCACCTACAGTCTCCACCTACAGTCTCCACCTACAGTCTCCACCTACAGTCTCCACCTACAGTCTCCACCTGCAGTCTCCACGTCTCCACCTGCAGTCTCCACCTGCAGTCTCCACCTGCAGTCTCCACCTGCAGTCTCCACCTGCAGTCTCCACATCTCCACCTGCAGTCTCCACCTAGAGTCTCCACCTGCAGTCTCCACCTGCAGTCTCCACCTACAGTCTCCACCTGCAGTCTCCACCTGCAGTCTCTGCCTGCAGTCTCCACCTGCAGTCTCCACCTACAGTCTCCATCTGCAGTCTCCACCTACAGTCTCCACCTACAGTCTCCACCTGCAGTCTCTACCTGCAGTCTCTACCTGCAGTCTCTGCCTGCAGTCTCCACCTGCAGTCTCCACCTGCAGTCTCCACCTACAGTCTCCACCTACAGTCTCCACCTACAGTCTCCACCTACAGTCTCCACCTACAGTCTCCACCTACAGTCTCCACCTACAGTCTCCACCTGCAGTCTCCACGTCTCCAACTACAGTCTCCACCTACAGTCTCCACCTACAGTCTCCAACTGCAGTCTCCACCTACAGTCTCCACCAACAGTCTCTACCTGCAGTCTCCACCTACAGTCTCCAACTGCAGTCTCCACCTACAGTCTCCACCTACAGTCTCCACCTACAGTCTCCAACTGCAGTCTCCACCTGCAGTCTCCACCTACAGTCTCCACCTACAGTCTCCACCAACAGTCTCCACCTGCAGTCTCCACCTGCAGTCTCCACCTACAGTCTCCACCTACAGTCTCCACCTACAGTCTCCACCTACAGTCTCCACATCTCCACCTGCACTCTCCACCTGCAGTCTCCACCTGCAGTCTCTGCCTGCAGTCTCCACATCTCCACCTGCACTCTCCGCCTGCAGTCTCTGCCTGCAGTCTCCACATCTCCACCTGCACTCTCCACCTGCAGTCTCCACCTGCAGTCTCTGCCTGCAGTCTCCACATCTCCACCTGCACTCTCCGCCTGCAGTCTCTGCCTGCAGTCTCCACATCTCCACCTGCACTCTCCACCTGCAGTCTCCACCTGCAGTCTCTGCCTGCAGTCTCCACATCTCCACCTGCACTCTCCACCTGCAGTCTCCACCTGCAGTCTCTGCCTGCAGTCTCCACATCTCCACCTGCACTCTCCACCTGCAGTCTCTGCCTGCAGTCTCCAACTGCAGTCTCCACCTGCAGTCTCCACGTCTCCACCTGCAGTCTCCACCTGCCGTCTCCACGTCTCCACCTGCAGGCTCCTCCCACATTGAGCATAACAGTGAAAAAGGGTCTCTGGAGACAGACAGAAAGGTCACTTGTTGGATACACCTGTGTTCATTTTTGTGACAACACTGTTGACTGCCAGCACTCCCTGCAAGATCCTCCACTGCAGGTTGTAGTGGTGGTCAGCACAATATAATCAAATATTTAAAGAAATACAATGAGTGCTTTGGGCGCCAAGTTCAAGTTTCAAGTTTCTTTAATAGTTGTCATACAGAAGTACAGAATACTTTTATACAAAATGCTTCTTACTGTTACGCTCCAGAGACTGTGCAAGACAAGATAAGTATGAAATAAAATAACATAGTATAGCATGTAAATTAGAAGTAAAAAAAAAAATGAGGTCACAGTGTTCAGTATAGACATATGTACAATGTTCGATGCAGAATAGACATAACTGAGTTACCATATACTATACAATACTATGCAGTGTACTAATACAATACTATATAGTGCAAGGCAGAAATGGGATGAGGTGCAATTTAGGTACAATTTACAGTAGGTGTACGAGTTGTAGTGCAAATCCTTTATCAATAAATATAAAGTGTGTTTGTGTGATCTAAAGTGTGGAGAGTGGGTGCTGCAGTGTGTTGTTTGTTTAAGTGAGTGTGTGCGTGTGGGTGTGTGTGCTGTGTGCATTTGATGGTTGTTGCATAGTGTTTATTGTTCGTTTAGCAGCCTGATGGCCTGGGGATAGAAGCTTCTTCTGAGTCTTTCTGTGCTCGCCTTAAGACTCCGGTATCGCTTGCCTGACCGCAGCAGCTGTTGTAAATGTTCTGGAGGGTGGGAAGCCCCCCTCCAATTGTGCGTTCGGCTGAACGTGTCACTCTTTGTAGTCTGCTACGGTCTTGTGCAGTGCTATTCCCAAACCAGGAGGTGATGTCTCCACCTACAGTCAGACAGACAGGCTAAACCTGTCAACAAATTAAATAAGCAAAATGAAAGCTTACCATCATCTACCAGTTAGCTCAGGAGTAACCTCCATTACAAATAATTAGCTTGTGATAATGTATTGAAGAAGAGGCGGGCAAACAGTAGTTTAGTTTAAACGCTTTGGGTCTCATGAAAGGCGCTATATAAATCGAAGAAATTATTATTATTATTATTAAATGATATATATATTGTATTCAACTCAAGTAAAATAAATCACGGTTCAATAATGATAATCTGTAGATTAGACAGTAGATAAATCAATGACACAAAACACAGCAAACCAGATAAATACAACAGTCCCTTAACCATCAGTTATCAATCAATCAATTAAATCCAATAAATCACAAGTACAAAACAGCAATAAGCAAAACAAAAAACCAGTCCAGATTGTGTGTGTTCAGTGAGTGTGTGTGCAGGGCCGCCTCAGGGGGTGTGCGAGCAGTGCGGTCGCACAGGGCCTCGCGGGAAGGGGGGCCTCGCACAAAAAAAAGAAAAAACCTTTTTTTTTTTTTTTTTTATTATTATTATTATTATTATTTATTTTTTTGCAAGGCCCCCCTTCCCGCGAGGCCCTTTTTCATCACAGACCTCAAATCTAGTTTTGCTTATATGCTTATATATTTCACATTAGACACGTTTGTAGAATGTGTCTGACTTCCTGGCTCTGCGGCTCTGCAGCAGACATACTCACTATTGGAGCTCTGGGGCTCTGCAGCAGACATACTATTGGTTTCAACGAAGGGAGGGGTTACATCATGTGTACGCCGGCGTGCGTCACCTGCGTTTGACTATTTCACGCGTGCAGCTTTGGAGGTTATGCCAGCCAAGACGAAGAGGACGGTCATTCGGCAGATGGACTGAAGATGAAAGTTGTTGCATGTTAGACAGTTCAGTCAGGCTAGCCATGTCGGCTTAGCTAAAGGCAGGGACAGCTAGTTAGCTTTAGCTACGTTATAATATCGAGTGCTAACGTGTGGTTCAGTCGGGATAGCCATGATGATGTCGGCTAGTAGCTAGCTTAGCTAAAGGCTAACTAGCGTTAGCTAACCTAGAGAGAGCGCGTGCAGCATTGTTATGCCAAGATGAAGAGGATGGTCATTCGGCAAATGAACTTCGTCAACTCCACGCGGTTGTCTCCATCCTCTTGGACGTTTGGTGAGTTTTTAATGCACTCTATTCTATTCCCGCCGTGGATATATCTCACTCTCTCTCTCGGGAGCCAAACGGGCCGGCTAGCTGTTGTAGCTAATGTTATATTGAGCCAAAGCGGGCCGGCTAGCTAACGTAGCTAACGTTATATTGAGCCAAACGGGCCGGCTAGCTGTTGTAGTAGCTAACGGTGTGTGGCCTGGTGTCAGTACCTGGCTACTCTATTTGCAGTTAGCCTATTTAGCTGATGTCGGCCATTGGCTCCTTGCTACTTTGTTTTCTCTGGTATAGACCCTCTTCTCTTTGGATTTAAGTGTTGATCTTTGTCCTTTTGGATCTATGTATATTCATGTTGCCTTTGTGAAGTTGTCTTTTCCTTCTGTTTTGTTCTTCCATTAAAAGTTGAATATCCTTTAGGGGCTCATCTTTGCTTATCTCTCTCATACATGCTCTCTCTCTAAAGGCCTCTACATGCTACAGCAAATTCAAAGCAACTTCAACACAACATCGGCGCGATTTCAGCGCGCTTGTTGCAGACAGTCTTGTAGACTGTGTTGCGAGGGCGTTGCGTACCTGTGTCCAAAATCTAATCTAAAGACCCGTTGCGTTGGTATTGCGTAGCAGTGATTGGTTGGTAGTGAATGGGGGCGGGGCTGTCTGTCACTTCTAGTGTTCCTGGCTCGAGACCAAAAGAAAACTTTCTGACAGGAGCTCGAGACCAAAAGAAAACTTTCTGACAGGAGCTCGATAGCTAGTGTATTGTTTCATTACACTTGTTTAATTGTTTGTTTAAAATGAATCAAATGCAGGAACGTATTGCAGAGGAGGTCCGAAAGTACCAACATTTATATAATAGCGGGTCTAAAGACTACAAGGATAGCATATTATGACGATGAATTCGTGGAAGGAGATTGGGGAAACAATGGGGATGGACTGGGTTGATGTGGCGATATAACTATATTTACACTATATACAAGAACACAAGCGAAAACAAACATAAACAGGGCTATTATTATACTAACGATGTATGGTTGAGAAGGGAAATCCGTTTGTAATTGCTAGAGTGCGCACCTTCGGCTGCCCAAAGTATTCAGGCGGGCTGGGCGCGCTCGAGCCGCACATCCGGGGTACATTTTGTTGCATCATAGGCTGCGCGTTGATTTTGCAGAAGCATAAAGGTAATGTGTCTGCAACACCGTTGCTTTGTCGATGTTGTGTTGAAGTTGCTTTGAAGTTTCTGTAGCATGCAGAGGCCTTAACACACACACACACAGACATGCTCTCTCTCTCTAACACACAAACACACATGCTCTCTCTCGCTCTCTCTCTCTCTTTCTAACACACACAGACAAGCGCTATATCTCTCTCTAACACACAAAATGACATGCTCTCTCTCTCTATATTTCTCTCTCTTTCTAACACACATATACATGCTCTCTCTCTAACACACACACACACAAACAGACATGCTCTCTCTCTATCTCTCTCTTTCTAACACACACAGACATGCTCTATCTATCTCTCTCTCTTCAATTCAAATGGGCTTTATTTCACATTCTTGTATTTCTCCGAGTAGGTATGGGAGTTTTGAGTTATTGTCGATGTTTTCAAAGTCTCTTTGGGTGTTTGCAATTTGTGGGAAGTATGTCTTGGTATAGTGGGCAGGTTCTTAAGAAGTGGAGCTCGGTTTCCACCTCATCTTGTGTGCAGTGGGTCTGTCTTCGCTTGGGAGCCAGGTCTGCCTATGGCGGCCTTTCTCGATGGCTAGGCTGTGCTCGCTGAGTCTGTACCTAGTCAAGGATCTTCTTAGTATTGGGTCAGTCACAGTGCTCAGGTATTCTGCCACTGTGTACTCTCTGTTTAGGGCCAAATAGCATTTCAATTTGCTCTGGTTTTGGTTTGTTTCTTTCCAATGTGTCTCTCTCTCTCTCTCTCTCTCTCTCTCTGGCCTTGCTCTGGTGGAGGGTCAGGGGCATTGCCGGGTCTGTGCAGCGATGACACTGTATATTGACTGTAGAACGGGAGCTCTCTCTCGCTTGCTATATGTTGACTGTATCATGCCCAGCCTTGGGCAGTGCTATTATTTAAGAATATGTTGACTGTATAATAATAAAAAAAAACTTTTAGGGGGGGGGGGGGGGGGGGGGGGCCTCGCGTTTAAATCTCGCACAGGGCCTCGCATTTCTCATTTCTCCTAGGCGGCCCTACGTGTGTGTGTGTGTGTGTGTGTGTGTGTGTGTGTGTGTGTGTGTGTGTGTGTGTGTGTGTGTGTGTGTGTGTGTGTGTGTGTGTGTGTGTGTGTGTGTGTGTGTGTGTGTGTGTGTGTGTGTGTGTGTGGCTGAGGAGAGCTTGGAGATTGTGTGTAGGGGAAGCCGGGAGAACAGGGACAATGGAGACCTTGAGTGATTCAAAGAGCCATGTGGTCAAGTCAGGGATGTTTGAGGGTTTGAAGACAGGAGACAGTTCTGTAAAGATGTTTGAGGGTTTGAAGACAGGAGACAGTTCTGTAAAGATGTGTGAGGGTTTGAAGACACGAGACTGTTCAATAAAGATGTGTGATGGTTTGAAGACAGGAGACAGTTCTGTAAAGATGTTTGAGGGTTTGAAGACAGGAGACAGTTCTGTAAAGATGTTTGAGGGTTTGAAGACAGGAGACAGTTCTGTAAAGATGTGTGAGGGTTTGAAGACACGAGACTGTTCAGTAAAGATGTGTGAGGATTTGAAGACAGGAGACAGTTCTGTAAAGATGTTTGAGGGTTTGAAGACAGGAGACAGTTCTGAAAAGATGTTTGAGGGTTTGAAGACAGGAGACAGTTCTGTAAAGATGTATGAGTGTTTGAAGACAGGAGACAGTTCTGTAAAGATGTTTGAGGATTTGAAGACAGGAGACAGTTCTGTAAAGATGTTTGAGGGTTTGAAGACAGGAGACAGTTCTGTAAAGACGTTTGAGGGTTTGAAGACAGGAGACAGTTCTGTAAAGATGTTTGAGGGTTTGAAGACAGGAGACAGTTCTGTAAAGATGTTTGAGGGTTTGAAGACAGGAGACAGTTCTGTAAAGATGTTTGAGGGTTTGAAGACAAGAGACAGTTCTATAAAGATGTGTGAGGGTTTGAAGACAGGAGACAGTTCTGTAAAGATGTGTGAGGGTTTGAAGACAGGAGACAGTTCTGTAAAGATGTGTGGGGGTTTGAAGACAGGAGACAGTTCTGTAAAGATGTGTGAGGGTTTGAAGACAGGAGACAGTTCTGTAAAGATGTGTGGGGGTTTGAAGACAGGAGACAGTTCTGTAAAGATGTGTGAGGGTTTGAGGACAGGAGACAGTTACCATATCATGAGCCACTGGATACATGAGAACTCTGTTACCAATTCCTCCAAAGCGACTTGTTAATGTTGCTTTCTTTGTTTCCTTAACTCAAGTTCTCTGTCTTTTTCTTGTTCTCACTCCCCACTTCTCTCTTGCTCTGCTCTGCACTCTTCTCAGCCGAGGGCTTATGGCAATTAGACTGCTTGTCTTAAAGGGGCAGTACCAATATGCCACTCTGCTACAAGGTCACCTGAGCCTTTATTCAGTGTGGCTTTATAAAGCACCCTCCACACTCGCTTACAGTCACCTGACCCTTTATTCAGTGAGGCTTTATAAAGCACCCTCCACACTCACTTACAGTCACCTGACCCTTTATTCAGTGATGCTTTATAAAGCACCCTCCACACTTGCTTACAGTCATCTGACCCTTTATTCAGTGAGGCTTTATAAAGCACCCTCCACACTCGCTTACAGTCACCTGACCCTTTATTCAGTGAGGCTTTATAAAGCACCCTCCACACTGGCTTACAGTCACCTGACCCTTTATTCAGTGAGGCTTTATAAAGCACCCTCCACACTCGCTTACAGTCATCTGACCCTTTATTCAGTGAGGCTTTATAAAGCACCCTCCACACTGGTTTACAGGCATCTGACCCTTTATTCAGTGAGGCTTTATAAAGCACCCTCCACACTGGCTTACAGTCACCTGACCCTTTATTCAGTGAGGCTTTATAAAGCACCCTCCACACTGGCTTACAGGCACCTGACCCTTTATTCATTGAGGCTTTATAAAGCACCCTCCACACTGGCTTACAGTCATCTGACCCTTTATTCAGTGAGACTTTATAAAGCACCCTCCACACTGGCTTACAGTCACCTGACTCTTTATTCAGTGAGGCTTTATAAAGCACCTCGTCCCATTTCTCCATTTCTGCCTTGCACTATATAGTATTGTATATTAGTACACTGCACAGTATTGTATATTGTATGGTAACTACGTCTATTCTGCATCGAACATTGTACATATGTCTAAACTGAACACTGTGACCTCTTTTTTTTACTTCTAATTTTACTATGTTTTTATTTCATACTTATCTTGTCTTGCACAGTCTCTGGAGCGCAACAGTAAGAAGCATTTTGTACAAAAGTATTCTGTACTTCTGTATGACAACTATTAAAGAAACTTGAACTTGAACTTGAAACCCTCCACACTGGCTTACAGTCACCTGACCCTTTATTCAGTGAGGCTTTATAAAGCACCCTCCACACTGGCTTACAGGCACCTGAGCCTTTATTCAGTGAGGCTTTATAAAGCACCCTCCACACTGGCTTACAGTCATCTGACCCTTTATTCAGTGAGGCTTTATAAAGCACCCTCCACACTGGCTTACAGGCACCTGACCCTTTATTCAGTGAGGCTTTATAAAGCACCCTCCACACTGGCTTACAGTCAGCTGACCCTTTATTCAGTGAGGCTTTATAAAGCACCCTCCACACTGGCTTACAGTCATCTGCCACTTCTAACCTTTCTCTCCATACAGTGTCCCTTCCCCCTTTCAGCATCCTTTTATTTAAAGCAACAACACAATATGTATACAACATTTGCCCATATAAACAATGAAAGTAATTGTCCTTGTTTGAATTCAAGTCCAGCAAAAGGCCAAACCGGTCAAGTCCACTTCAAGACCCAACTCAGGGAAAGGATCCCTGTTATCAGGCACCTCAGTCCCCGTAGAAGAGTCCTGTTCATCGTTGGTGAGTCTACTTAGCCAGGCATTCAGAACGTCCCTGGTGTGCCGGCTTGACCTCTCTGCCTCTGTGTCATGAAGTCTTGGACCTGCCACATCCACCATGTGCTTCAGTTTAACAGCTTCAGCTGAGCACAGTCTCTGATGTATTTGTATTTTTTTGTATTTATTTATTAACACAAAGAGTTAAAAAAAAGAGTTTTTAAAAAAAGTTTTAAAAACATAATAACCATATTGTGTAGGAGAAGTTTAGCAGCCTAGAGGCTTATCGAGAACTTCCCCTGTTTTGTAAAATCAAACATACAAAAATATACATATTATTTAAAAAAATACCAGTAATACATTCAAAAGATATGTGTTAATACAAACATACATACACACAGTAGGCTACATTACATTTACATTTTACATTTAGTCATTTAGCTGACGCTTTTATCCAAAGCGACTTACAAGTTCTGTACGACAAGACAGCAAGAAGGGTACAACTCTATCAGCTGAGTAACAATGTTCATCAAAGTGTTGCGTGTTACAGTGTAGGTTAGTTTATTAGGACAAGTGCATGACAGTAAGGTTAGTCAGGGTTAGATTTTTTTTTTTTTTTATTATTATTATTAATCATTTCAGATAATGGTTGAAGAAGTGAGTCTTTAGTCGACGGCGAAAGATTGGACGGGATTCGGCTGTCCTAACTGGGATGGGTAGTTCATTCCACCATTGTGGGGCAAGGACTGAGAATAGGCGGCTTCTCTTTGATGACCCTCCGGGAGCTTGGATAGGAGTAGGTCTGAGGCGGCCAGAAGATGCAGAGCGTAGGGGTCTTGAGGGTGTGTAGTTAGAGACCATTGACCGGAGGTAGGCGGGAGCGGTTCCCTTTGCCGCACGGTATGCTAGGTCGAGGGCCTTGAAGCGGATACGTGCAGCAATGGGGAGCCAGTGTAGGTCCCTAAGAAGTGGGGTGACATGGGCCGACTTCGGTAGGTTTGAGATCAGGCGGGCCGCTGCGTTTTGAATGAGTTGAAGAGGCTTGGTGGCAGTGGCCGGGAGGCCAGCTAGCAGTGCGTTGCAGTAGTCGAGGCGGGAGATGACTGTTGATTGGACGAGGAGTTGGGTGGCTTCTTTTGTCAGGAAGAGGCGTATCCTTCTGACGTTGCTCAGGAGGAATCTGCAGGTTCTGGTTGTCGCTGCGATGTGAGCAGAGAAGTTCAACTGGTCGTCGAGGACAACACCAAGGTTCTTGGCGATCGGGGACGCGGTCACAGCTGCATTCTCGACTGTGATGGAGAGGTCGGTCAGGGGGGAGGATTTGGCCGGCAGGTGGAGCAATTCTGTTTTGCTTAGGTTCAGTTTGAGGTGGTTGGTCGTCATCCAGGCGGAGATGTCGGACAGACAGGCCGAGATCCGCTCAGAGACGTGGATATCTGAGGGAGGGAAGGAGAGGAAGAGTTGAGTATCATCGGCATAACAATGATATGAGAAGCCATGAGACGTGATAATGTTACCCAGTGATTTAGTGTAGAGGGAGAAGAGAAGGGGTCCTAGGACCGAGCCCTGGGGGACACCCGTCCGGAGGGGGCGGGTGGCCGACAGAGTCCCTCTCCATGACACTTGGTAGGAGCGGTCGTTGAGGTATGATGTCAGCCATGTCAGCGCAGATCCAGCCACTCCCATTCCTGCGAGGGCCGCAAGGAGGATCTGATGGTTGACTGTGTCGAAGGCTGCAGATAGATCTAGGAGAATCAGGACAGAGGAGAGGCCTTTCGCTTTTGCTAAGTGAAGTGCCTCTGTGACCGCAATGAGGGCCGTTTCTGTGGAGTGGCCAGTCCGGAAGCCAGACTGATTGGGGTCTAGGAGGTCATTCTGTAAGAGATAAGCAGTAAGTTGGTTGGATACAGCACGTTCAAGTGTTTTAGAAAGAAAGGAGAGAAGAGAGACAGGACGATAGTTGGCTATGACGGTGGGGTTCAGGGTTGGTTTTTTTATGAGGGGCGTGACTCTGGCTTGTTTTAGGGAGGTGGGGACCACCCCCGAGTTGAGTGAGGAGTTGATGGTTGCAGTTAGGAATGGGAGGATGTCCGGTGCTATGGTCTGGAGGAGTGGGGAGGGTAGCTGGTCCAGCTGGCATGTAGTCGGACGGTTCGACGTTACCAGTGTCAGGGTCTCGGCTTCTGTAATGGGGGAGAAAGATGACAGAGTGAAGGATGAGGTTCTCGATTCAGCGTTTGGAATGGGTGGGGGTTGGGAGAAGGCGCTGCGGATGTTCTCCACTTTTTCCTCAAAGAAGATCGCAAAGTCTTCGGCAGAAAAAGATGAGGGAGGAGGGGGTGGGGGGGAGTGAGGAGGGAGGACATGGTAGCATGCAGTTTGCGTAGATTCTTGGCAGAGGCCTCGATCCTATGGTGAAAGAAAGAAGCTTTGGCATTAGTAATGGTTTTGGAGAATGTTACCAAGAGGTTGTGATATGTGTCGATGTCAGCAGTGAGGCGTGACTTTCTATACTTCCTCTCAGCCGCTCTCAGGACCTGTCTTTGTTCTCTCACTGCATCCGTCAGCCATGGACTGGGTGGGGAACGGCGGGCAGGTTTCTCAACGAGGGGACAGAGCTTGTCAAAGGAGGTTGCAAGGGCTGAGAGGAGGGTGGAGGTTGCCATCTCTGTGGGGAGAGCAGAGAAGGTGTCACTCAAAGGTAGAGTGGATATTATGTCAGAGGAGAGGGTGGATGGGGATAGGGAGGCCAGGTTACGTCTGAGTGAGACGGTTTGAGTTGGGGTGAAGACCTTTCGGTTAAGCATGAGAGTTAGTGAGAAGGATATGAAGGAATGGTCAGATACATGTAGGGGAGTTACCGTGGTGTTAATGATGCTGGAGTTACGGGAAAATATGAGATCCAAGGAGTTGCCTGCTTTGTGGGTGGGAGGCATGGCAGTGGGAGTCAGGTCAAATTGTTGTAGGAGGGAGACCACTGGGACCGACTGAGATGAGTCAGGCAGGTTGAAGTCGCCCAATAGAAGGAGCGGGGTACCATCTTCCGGTAAGGAGCTTAGAAGCATGTCCAGCTCATCTATGAAGTGATCGAGAGGACCTGGAGGGCGATAGAGTGTAACAATGGTGAGATTGAAAGGATTAGAGACAGATATTGCATGATATTCGAGGGAGGAGAGTGACAGTTCTGGGAGTTGTGTTAGGTTTGTAGCCCATGAAGGAGATGTCATGAGGCCAGTGCCTCCACCCCGTCTGGAGGGTCGAGGTGTGTGAGTGAAGTTATAGTTTGTAGATAATGCTGCAGGTGTTGATGAGTTATTGGGAGTTATCCAGGTCTCAGTTAGAGCCAGGAGCTGCAGATTTAGACTATGGGCGTAGGCAGTAATGAAGTCAGCTTTCTTGACTGCTGATTGACAATTCCATAAGCCTCCCCGTACTGTGACAGGTGTATTAGTGGCTGTAGGAGGGTAGGAGAGATTAGCCGGGTTACATACATGGCTACATACATGCATATACTGTATACTGCATGTAGGCCTGCTGTTGTCCAACATGGCCCCCTGGCAGGCCCGGACTGGCCATCGGGTGGCCTGGCCTGCACAGATAAAAAAAAAATTATAAAAAAAAAAAAAAAATCTTTTTTTTATTATTATTATTATTATTTTTTTGCCAGGCCATTGATTCTAGTTGTGGCGGCGGCGCGGCGCGATAGTTAGATAACCTAGGTGGGTGGGGAACAACCAGGATTTCACTGTCTGCGACAGAGTTGGAGAACTATCTGACTCTCTCTCCCTCACGTGGATCTCACACACACACAATGGAGCCGTGCTGCCGCTTGTGATTGGTGGAGGCGGGACCAGGCAATACAACTGATTGACAGCGGAGGCGGCGAATGGAAAAAAAATTCCTGGTGGAGGACCCCCAGACCTCCGCTTAAAAAGTGGCCTGATTGGGGCTATATTTCGCGCTATATCTCCCGGTATGAATTATTTCCCCAGTCCGGCCCTGCCCCCTGGATTAAAGGCTCCTCCGGGAGTCAAAACAGTGACGCTGTAGGTCCCATCCTGCACCATTTAAAAAGAGTCCAGGCTCTAAACCAGGGGTTCTCAACCTTTCTGCTGCCAATGAAGGCACCCCTGTGTTCAATAAAATATTCCAGGGCACCCCTACATACGATAAAGACTTTTCCCCTCCTGTCTTTTTTGCTACAATGATGACAAAAGTGCTTGCTTTCAAAATAACGTTTATTTAACCCATTGAAACCGGGAAACTGGGTACCATCTTCCGGTAAGGAGCTTAGAAGCATGTCCAGCTCATCTATGAAGTGATCGAGAGGACCTGGAGGGCGATAGAGTGTAACAATGGTGAGATTGAAAGGATTAGAGACAGATATTGCATGATATTCGAGGGAGGAGAGTGACAGTTCTGGGAGTTGTGTTAGGTTTGTAGCCCATGAAGGAGATGTCATGAGGCCAGTGCCTCCACCCCGTCTGGAGGGTCGAGGTGTGTGAGTGAAGTTATAGTTTGTAGATAATGCTGCAGGTGTTGATGAGTTATTGGGAGTTATCCAGGTCTCAGTTAGAGCCAGGAGCTGCAGATTTAGACTATGGGCGTAGGCAGTAATGAAGTCAGCTTTCTTGACTGCTGATTGACAATTCCATAAGCCTCCCCGTACTGTGACAGGTGTATTAGTGGCTGTAGGAGGGTAGGAGAGATTAGCCGGGTTACATACATGGCTACATACATGCATATACTGTATACTGCATGTAGGCCTGCTGTTGTCCAACATGGCCCCCTGGCAGGCCCGGACTGGCCATCGGGTGGCCTGGCCTGCACAGATAAAAAAAAAATTATAAAAAAAAAAAAAAAATCTTTTTTTTATTATTATTATTATTATTTTTTTGCCAGGCCATTGATTCTAGTTGTGGCGGCGGCGCGGCGCGATAGTTAGATAACCTAGGTGGGTGGGGAACAACCAGGATTTCACTGTCTGCGACAGAGTTGGAGAACTATCTGACTCTCTCTCCCTCACGTGGATCTCACACACACACAATGGAGCCGTGCTGCCGCTTGTGATTGGTGGAGGCGGGACCAGGCAATACAACTGATTGACAGCGGAGGCGGCGAATGGAAAAAAAATTCCTGGTGGAGGACCCCCAGACCTCCGCTTAAAAAGTGGCCTGATTGGGGCTATATTTCGCGCTATATCTCCCGGTATGAATTATTTCCCCAGTCCGGCCCTGCCCCCTGGATTAAAGGCTCCTCCGGGAGTCAAAACAGTGACGCTGTAGGTCCCATCCTGCACCATTTAAAAAGAGTCCAGGCTCTAAACCAGGGGTTCTCAACCTTTCTGCTGCCAATGAAGGCACCCCTGTGTTCAATAAAATATTCCAGGGCACCCCTACATACGATAAAGACTTTTCCCCTCCTGTCTTTTTTGCTACAATGATGACAAAAGTGCTTGCTTTCAAAATAACGTTTATTTAACCCATTGAAACCGGGAAACACATTTGTGTGTATGCAGGCTATAATTATAATGCATTATTAGCAGGCGTTTCAGGTCTAAATGGCTTAGTACTGTTGACATTACACTGCTTGTAGTAGTAAATCATATAGCATATATATTTTAATAAAATTACAGATAATTATCACTAAAGTGCTATGTTGCAGCTGCACTGTTTTCCATAAAAATAGCATATTTGGATAAGTGTGACCATTTCTCAAAAACAGAAAATTATGATATTTTTTTTAAATACAGAAAAGGATCACCAAGTTACCATTTAAAAAAAATATATAAATAAATACAGAAAATAAGCACTTGTTCACTCAGTGGACATTTCTAGCTCAATGCGAGGTCTGCTGCTGCTGGCTAATAATACGGTCAATACGTGGGGAGATCTTTGACAAGGCAACACGCATGTCACCCTCAAGGTTCAACTTGGCCCTATATTTTGTTTTCAGAGCTGTCATGGATGAAAAGCCAGCTTCACACAAATATGTGGTGCTGAATGGTATCAACACGTTAACTGCTGCATCATGAGATACTTGGTACTCAGCACCACACTCTGAAACTAGCTCTCCAGGTGGTATCAGATGAGATTTCAATGAGTTCTTCCAAGAGTTTGGATGGAGATGTGTCAGGAAGCTTTGTCTCAATGTTGTCTGTAAAGGGGTTCTTTATCCAGAGTAAGTTGGTGATCCTTTTCTGTGTTTTATTAAATAATGGTTTTCAGTTTTTGAGAAATGGTCAAATTTATCCAAATCTGGTATTTTCATGGAAAACAGTGCATCTGCAACAGATAGCACTTTAGTGATCATTTTCTGTAATCCTATTAAGAAAAAAATATATATTTGTAATTTCTTTTGAGAAATCTCAAGGCACCCCTGGCAGCTCTCTGAGGCACCCTAGTGTGCCGCGGCACCCCTGTTGAGAACCGCTGCTCTAAACAGTCCTAGTCCAAAAAGGTGACAATACCTGTTATCGTTCGGCGGCCCATATACGGACCGTCACGCCCATGCGCGCCCTTCGCAGCACTTGGATACACTGTTGTTTTGGAGAATTTCTCTCTCGTGGTCCAAATGAATGAGCGGTCGGCCATTTTGGACAAATTATTACCGATAAGTTCCCCCTACTCTTTTCTTTGCTCGACAAATCTCGAGTTGTTACTCAAGTTCAGTATCTTTCAGTTATTTCTATTTCTATAATGTAATTCTACAACGCTCATTGGCATGACTGAGGTAATTACACAGCGGTCGGGGTTTGTTTACACACCAGCTTTAACGTAGGCTGGCTAACAGCTGGCTTGGACTGTATGACGTTAACACACCAGCCTACTGGTTGGTGTTCCCCCCACTCTTTTCTTTGCTCGACAAATCTCGAGTTGTTATTCAAGTTCAGTATCTTTCAGTTATTTCTATTTCTATAATGTGTCGCTTGTCACAGCGAAATGCTCTTTGATATATACTTTTTTTTTTTTCTTTCTACACTCTTAGTAGATTGGGAGCTCACGCTCACGCTCTAGGTTAGGTTAGGTTCTAGGTTAGCTTCTAGGCTAGGTTCTAGCTTCTAGGTTAGGTTCTAGGTTAGGTTAGGTTCTAGCTTCTAGGTTAGGTTTTAGCTTCTAGGTTAGGTTTTAGCTTCTAGGTTAGGTTAGGTTCTAGGTTAGGTTCTAGCTTTTAGGTTAGGTTCTAGCTTCTAGGTTAGGTTAGATTCTAGGTTAGGTTAAGGTCTGTGGATGCACCGGAAGTTTAGTAGCGATTACCTGCGGTTCTCTAGATGTGGGAAGAAGAGAAGGGAACCTAGGATGGGAATGGGGAGGGGATTATTTTGGGGGTTACTTACACCGGATGCGGTCCGGGAAAGGTCTGTATTTTCTGTTGTTATTGTTGTTTTTGCAGATGGTGTGGTTACACATACATATGTTTATAGTTACTTATTTGTTATTTGTTTTTTTCTTTATCACTTTGTGGAGTCTACAATACCCCTGTACAGGGGGCCTGTATATGGGACAATCAGACCACTCAAATCTTGAACTGAATCATGACTTCATCTAATAATGGGAGGGACAACTCTGTTAGACTGATCACGTGGAATGTCAAATCTATGAACGGGCCAGTCAAACGTTCAAGGGTTTTTGCTCACCTAAGAAACTTGAAGGCAGATATCATGTTTTTGCAAGAAACTCACTTATTGAAAGCAGATCAAATTAGACTACACAAACCTTGGATCAGCCAGGTATTTCACTCCAATTTTAATATTCGGGCAAGAGGTGTTGCGATACTGGTAAACAAAAAAGTTCAATTCACATCCTCTAACGTTATCTCTGACCCGGATGGCAGATATATAATAGTAACAGGCACTCTATTCCAAACCCCAGTGCTCTTAGTCAATATTTACGCTCCCAACTGGGATGATGTTGGTTTTATGAACAAGATCCTCTCCTCCCTCCCAAACTTAAACACACACCAACTTATTTTGGGGGGCGATTTGAACTGTGTTGTGGACCCGGTTTTGGATCGCTCTTCTCTAAGACCCTCAACACTCTCTAAAATGTCCAGGTCCTTATCAGCCTTTATGAGGGAAAATGGATGTGTGGACCCATGGAGATCTGCTAACCCACTATTAAAGGCATTCTCTTTTTTTTCACATGTACACCACTCTTATACCAGGATAGATTATTTTTTTATTGATAAAACCCTGTTAGACTCTGTCCGCTCAGTTGACTATTTAGCCATTGTAATTTCAGACCATGCGCCTATACAAATGGACATTTCCCTTACTCTGAATAGAAAAGATCGCCCTCCCTGGAGATTCGATACCTTGCTACTTTCCGACAAGGGGTTTTGCGACAAAATTTCAAAGTCAATTGACGACTTCTTACTCACCAATAGATCGGATTCTCACTCACTGTTGTGGGAGACTTTAAAAGTGGTTCTGTGTGGTGAAATTATTTCCCATGTAGCCCATGCGAACAAAACCCAGAGAAAGCGGCTGCAGGACCTTACAGATTCTATTCTCCAGCTTGATGGTGAGTACGCCGCAGACCCTTCACCTGAATTGTATAAAAAGAAGCTGGATTTGCAGTCTGAATTCGATCTATTATCCACAAAGAAAGCTGAAGGTCTGCTGCTCCACTCCCGCGGCCTGTCGTATGAATATGGAGACAAGAACAGTCGGCTGCTTGCACATCAGCTCAAGCGCAGAGCAGCCTCCAGGCTGATCTCACAGATAAGGGATCGCTCTAATAACATGGTCTCGAAACCCCAAGACATTAACAAGGCCTTTGAAGTGTTTTACTCCACTCTCTACACATCCGAACCCCCTCCCGACAGAATATCTTTGGATACTTTTTTAAATGACCTAGAATTCCCGTCTATAGACCCGGAGTTGGCTAAGGATTTAGACAGACCATTGAACATTGAGGAGATCAAGGAGGCTATCAATGCTATGCAGAGTGGCAAGGCACCGGGTCCAGATGGCTATGAGGCAGGTTTTTATAAAAAGTTTTGTGACAAACTCGCCCCGCTTCTGATGGAAATGTTTAACGAGTCCCTGAAAAATGGGACACTGCCACATACACTCACCCAAGCAACCATCTCCCTCCTACTTAAAAAGGACAAAGACCCCACAGATTGTGGATCGTATCGCCCAATTTCGCTGATTAACAACGATGGAAAGGTCATTGCCAAGGTGATGGCTAGGCAACTGGAGAACATCTTACCTCTGATTATTTCTGAGGACCAGACTGGCTTCATTAAGGGTCGCCACTCCTTTTCTAACATTCGCAGACTCTTGAATATTATACACACTTCAGGTCCTTCTCTCCCTCCTGAGGTAATTATATCTCTGGACGCGGAGAAGGCCTTTGACCGCGTGGAGTGGGAATACTTGTTCACGACTCTGCAGAAATTTGGGTTCGCGGAATCTACTCCGCCCCCTTGGCCTGTGTCACTACCAACTCTATAAACTCCCCTTATTTCCCACTTTCCAGAGGTCAATTATGTCCCAACAAGAAAGGTACATTTCTGATGGGAAACCGTCTCTTCCAGGAGCCTTACCACTTTTCATTGCGGTTATGGCCTTCTTGAGTTCCTCTAGTGTGATCGGTGTTTCTAACTGTTTAGCGTCATCCTCTGAAAGTTTAGGGAGAATAATTTGATTAAGAAATGTGTCCATTTTGTTTTGATCGAAGGTCATTTCTGATTTATATAAGTCGGAGTAGAATACTTTGAATGTATCGTTTATTTTTACAGGATCTGTTACAAGTACTTGTTGTGCTCTAATGGTAGTTATATCTGCAAATGTTGCATTAATTCTTAATCGCATGGCTAATAGGTGGCTGGGTTTGGAACCATGGGAGTACTGCTGTTGTCTTGTGCTGCGTATTTGTATTTCCGATTGTTGTCTGTATATGGCATTGATCTCTATTTTTAGTACGTTAACTTGATTTTCTAGTCGAGTTGAGTTGTTGTATTTCAGAGAATTAAATAACGTTGAGTAAAGCGTTTCCAGCTCATCCAGTTTTGTGCTTTGATTCTTGCGCATTTTGGAGGAAAAGCTATCCGTGAAGTCTTTGATCATTCCCTTTACCGACATCCATATTATTCTGGGGTCTTGCACCGAGTTTGCATTCTCCCGTTGGAATACTATAAGAGCTTCTTTGAGTTGTGTAATGAATTCCTTGTTATTCAGCAGCAACGAGTTAAATCGCCATCTTGGGGCTCGGGAGGATAGTATACCAAATGTACCTTTAAGGAGTAAATAACAGTGATCTGATAGTGCGTTGGGTATCATTTCCACTTCATAATTATCAAATAGTCTCTGTGATGCAAAGACATAATCTATTCTGGATAGTGTATTATGTCTCGCAGATCGACAAGAGTACTTTCGGGTCGTGGGATTAAGTAACCGCCATAAGTCATTTACACCTGTAATCTTTGACCAATCCTTTAATGCCTTCGATGAATTATTTTGTTCGCTGGAAAAGGCGAGGTAAGATTTGTCCATCCTTGGGTTCCAGATGGCATTAAAATCCGCTCCTATTATAAATGAGTAATCGGGAATGTCTAACATTGCATTGGTTAATGTAGTGAAGAAATCTTCTTCGTACAAATTTGGGGCGTATACCGCTATCAACGCTATTTTCCTGTTCTTATGTTCAATCTTAGCTATAGTTATCCGACCTTCTACATCAGACCATACTCCCTTTAGTACAATATTCAACTTACGTTTAACGACTATTGCTACACCCCGAGTTCTCGTACCAATAGAGGAGTGACTGATATTATGGTATATGTTGTCCGCTAATTTATCTATGTCTTTCCCTAGAATGTGCGTTTCGCTTAGCAGAGCAATGTCCACATGTTCTTTTTTCATCAGTGTGAGCACGCTTTTGCGTTTGAGTTGGTTATTTATTCCCCCGGTGTTCCATATCATTATATTCAAACTAGCCATAGTCTATACATGTTGCATTGTAATTTTTGGTAATGCTTCTAGAGTGCGAGGCAATAATAGATATACATCCCACTAGTGAGGTCCCGTTGAGAGCCGAGCTTAAAAACATACATATATACAAATAAAAATCCCCTACCCTTCCCTCCCACCGAGAGTCATACAGGATTGTGTTCCATGAACACAACCTTTGCGTATGACTCCCTCCCTTGCACCACCGGATATCCCAGAATGATCCAATTATCCTTAACTTTCCTATGTATACCATAGGATCTAACACTCTAAATTCTACCATAAGTAGAATGTCGACTGTGGCTTGGCCACTTTCCCGTAAAAAATAAATAAAAATTTAAATGAGATAAACTAAAAATAAAGACCAAACATAAGCTTCAATTGTCATGCCCTAATCACTTACATTTTATGTGAACTTGTGTAATTTATAGTAACCCATGAATAATATGAAGGTATTGAACTGAAGAGAGAGCCTCAATAAATCAGAGAGAGCGGATGAAAAAGAAAAAAAACAAGTAAAAGGAAGAGAACATTAACTTAGATCTTAAAAGAGCATTGCTATGCTTAAACATCTAAAGTATAAATTGGAGAAATAGTGGAATTATTTCCCATTAATAAAAACAGTTTTTAAATACGTATATGCAGCATTTCCCCTGACCGGGGTGGGCGATGATCGTTGTGTAGAGTGATATTTCTGCCGGCCGGCTAAGATGGCTCTGTGGTTCTGCATCTAGATAGCTGTTGATTATTCCCCCGAGGGGCTTCTGGTAGAGTGAATGACCACGTATTGCTGATATTCCAGAATGTTCCATATATCAAAGAATGCTTCGATGTTCTAGATTATTCCAATATGTCATTTTTACATTGTTTGAATGTTCCAGTATGTTCTGGAGTGTTCCAATCTTGAATCCAATATGTCCGCAATAATATAAACACGTCGGGGAAAGCATTCAAAAACTCTGAGCACGTAGGTCTCTCTGTCCCAAATCCTCGGTTATTAAAGATTGTACTATATGGTGAACTTGCCTAACTGAGATTAAAAGGCCATTTATACACTATTCTGCGTGTTGTTCAGACAGGAATTTGGCTGCATCTTTAGGCGAGTTGAGGAGAACCCTTGCTCCTTGTTTGTCGACAATGCGAAGTATTGCAGGGTATATTAGTAGGGGTCTGTATTTCTCCAGGTATAGTTGAGACATCACCGTCTTGAACTTGGCACGCAGTTCCACTACATCACGACAATAATCTTCAAAGCAGTGTATTGGTACCTCCATGTATTTCAGATTGCCTTTCATCCTGCGAGTTTCACGAATAATCATTTATTTTATTCTGACTTGGCGCAGTATAACCAATATCACTCTGGGCTTAGCGTTATTGCCAATGGAGCGGGTCCCCAATCTGAAGCACTGATCCACCTCCGGTATTTTAGGAAGGATCCCTGTTCCCAAGATTTTCTGTAATTCTGTGGCAAACTCTTCAGGGTTTGCACATCTCACTGATTCGTCCAGACCGACAATACGAATATTCAGCTTGCGTTTTTGATATTCCATCTCGAATATTTTGGCTTTCTGTTCTTTATTGATTCGCGTAAGCTCCAACGTTATTTCGCTGAGCTCCGTCTTGATTTCATTGTAGTTCCCCTTCATCTCAGCAGTTAGGTTAACTTTGTTAACCTCTACTTTATTGTAGATGCAAGTGAAATTGATTTCGTGGGCTTCCATTACTTTCTCCAGAGCCTCGGTGCGTTTAATCTGTGCGTCGGCGTCCGCTCTCAGCGCATCAATTTTGCCTTCAATAGATTCTTTAATAGCATCTACTTTTTGAGTTATTATCTTCTCCGACAGTTGTGATTGGAGGATCATTTCCTCCATTCTCTTCTCCATTGTCTTCCCCATTTCCTCCATTTTCCGGATGATATGTTCGGTATCTGCGGAGGTGTTTGATGGGGTTGAACTTGAAGCGGCCTCTGTCAAGTCTATATTTCCTGCTGTCCGCTGTACGAATCCTGGTTCCTGCGTCGGGACCTCTACGACTGTTTTTGGTCTCGTTGTGTCTTTCTTTGGTGACATCTCGATTATTTTGGTCAATATAGTTAGTTGATAGTCTCAGTTGATATATGCGTCAAGTTTTAAACGCATTAATGGTATATAAATATGTTTTTAAAACGAAAAAAAAATAACGGGTGAGCAGCTGTGTCACATGCGACCTACTCCATTCTAAAGCTAAACCGGAAGTCCCTTAAACTCTATTTTTGAAGCTAACTTCCCCCCATTAATCACTAACATGAAAGCTGACTTTCAACGTTGGAGCAGCCTGCCCCTCTCACTCTCCGGTAAAGTACAATGTGTTAAAATGAATATCCTGCCCAAATTCCTGTATGTCTTTCAATGTCTCCCTCTATTTCTACCCAAATCCTTTTTTCTCACAATAGACCAAGCAATATCTGCCTTTATCTGGGGGGAAAGATCCCTAGAATAGGCAAAGCCATCCTACAAGGACCTAGGGGGTCAGGTGGACTTGCGCTCCCTAATTTCATGCACTATTACTGGTCTGTCAACATCCATAAAATTATTCTTTGGTTGAAAGCCCCAGAAACTGACTGGTGTAGCTTAGAAGCGCAATCGTGCCGTTCATCCTCCCTGGCAGCTTTGGTCTACTCTTCTTTCCCTCTCTCTCCTTCCCGGCACTCCTCAAACCCTGTTGTTCTGTCCACTCTAAAGATTTGGATACAGTTTCGTTGCCACTTTAAACTCTGTTCAGCATCAGTCTTGGGGCCTATTAGTAATAACCACCTGTTTGTTCCCTCCACTCTGGACTCGTCTTTTACACGCTGGAACAGACTCGGAATAAATTGTTTCAAGGATCTATATGACAGTGACACTTTCTCCAGTTTTAGCTCCTTGTGTCTCCAATTTGGTCTTCCACGCTCCGATTTATTTCGTTATCTTCAGATACGTCATTTTGTACGTTCACAATTTGACTCATTTCCTAGCCCCCCTCAACGATCAAATTGGGAGAGACTCTTGGGTCTATCACCAAACCAAAAAGGGCTTATATCTGAAATGTATCAAAATACTATGTGCTTGACCAAAGACAAAAGCGCTAAGACGAGATCCAGGTGGGAGGAGGAGCTGGGGGTGGAACTGACAGAGGGGTGGTGGGGGGGAGCACTGGATAGGGTGAATTCCTCCTCCACTTGTGCCAGACTCAGCCTAATACAACTAAAGGTGGTACACAGAGTACACTACAGCAAAGCAAGACTAGCTGAAATCTACCCAGGCTCCAATCCCAATTGTGACCGCTGTAATAGCCCACAAGCTGATCTCTCTCACATGTTTTGGTCCTGCCCGGGGCTTAGACCATTATGGTCCTCGATATTCAATGTGCTCTCGATAGTACTAGATACCACAATACAGCCCTGTCCACTGTTGGCCATTTTCGGCGTACCGGCTGAGCCTCTCCCTATTAAGCCAAACGATACTGACATGTTGGCTTTTGCCACGCTCTTGGCCAGACGGAGAATACTCCTAGCCTGGAAACTGTCTACACCTCCCCCCTTCTCCGCCTGGCTAAAAGATATGGTCTCGTTTCTAAAACTAGAGAAGATTAAGTATGTATAGTAAAAGGGGTAAATGGTTCTACCTTTAAAAACCAGATGCATCTTGTACCCTGCGTTGTGTTTTGTCCGTCTGTTAAAACCCCTTTTACTTATAAAGACCAGCACGGTCTTGTTATAACGGCGGCGAGAGTAGGAAGCATCAATGAGGAGGCAGAGAATTAAGCTACTGTAAAAATCCGCTTTTATTGGCAGAGTCAAGAAGTGAAATAACAAGGATCTGTTTCAAATGAAAAAATTGATTGTGCAATGATTTTCAATGGTCGCAAACTATATGCCGTTTGTCATTGAAAATCAGTCTAAGAGAGTAGATTAAAGAATGGTCTTCATTGGTTTGATGAGTTGTTGATTTCCTTTGTTCTCGTTCTCTGCTTCCAACGGGCTCCTCTGGTTCTCATTTCGCCGTCCTCTGCATGGGTGGGGGTGGTTTCAAAAAGCGTCTATTCGAAAGGCGTGTGTGTAAAGCGTGTGTCTTCCTGCTCCCGTGCAGGCTATTTTAACGCTTTGACTCCTCCCCCTAGAATACGCTAGAACTTACGTCAGAGGGGAGGAGTCTCTACTTCCTGATTGGCTAAGGCGCATAGCGGCCAGTTTGAGTGGTCACATAGCACCAAATATGGAGTTTAATTTGAATCCTAGAGGCAGTCTTGGCTATTTTTTAAGTACAAACGTACTGTTCTGTTTTAACGTGTTTAAAGCATATAGTATGTCATTTACTGACTAAAACCCAAGGATTACTCTTAACTTTAATTACCTAAACAATTTAGTTCTTTTGCCGAATCTCCTAGACTTAGTATGCCTGAATTTGGCTACTTTTGGTCCTAAGATCAATAAAAGAGAATCTATATATTCTATTTTATTGTCTTACAGTTATTACTTATCCTATAGTTAGTTACTACATATTTTTGAATAGTTTATCATTAATCTAAACCACCTTTTTATCTAAGTCAGTTTCTAAATGGCCACAAACTTCCTACTTAATCTTAAACTGACAGGATTAAAAAGATCTATATTATTCTGTTATTGTACAGTATGAATGTCTAATATTACATTAACTACGTTTTTGTCCAAAAGTACTTTCCTCTCTGTTCACCAGCCTTTTTAGGGCCGGCTACAGTCACATGAAACCGGTCTGTGAAGTAGATAACAGCTGGGTGTTTTTCTACACCTCCTGCCTGGAGGCTGTGTTTAGAGCACTTTTCTGTTTTACAGTTGGCCTTATCAGTCACCAGGGCCCCGTTCCCCGTACCTGGATAACTGAGTTAGCCGGATAACTTTCGGTTAAGTCTGACTTAAGCCGGACTTTCCGGCTCCCCGTACCTGGATTTTCCAAATCACCATGACAACAGATCCAAAAGTTTGAGCCTGGTCGAAAGCAGGGTTTAAGTTCAAGTTAGCCGGATCAACCATCGCCACGCCCCCGCAAAGGAGTGACAGCGCGTTTCCTGAAATTATTCCCACAGTCTAGGATCTGCGTTATACCATTCTGAATTACGTTTTTGTGCTCCATTCTTCCAGAGGGGTCTTTTGAAATGTAAAATAGACCCAAAATGCTGATACTAAATTCACTTTGTCCTAAATAATGCACGTTATATACCGTGGCGCTCGCTCGGTGCAACAACAACAAAATAAAGAATATTCTAAACACGGGTCTCTCGTTCATTAATGTATAAACAATGAATTTATCCCATCTGGCACAGTGGCTCAGCGGTAGTGCTCAATCCTGGCAACCCAGCGACCGGTGTTCGAAACCCCGTGTTTCCAATATAATTTTTTTGAATATAATATGAATTATTATACGCAAAGGTAGCCTGGTTTTAAGTTAAAATATTATAAATCTACATGCATTGAGGATGTCATTCTTTATATAGCTCTCAACGTGCACCAAATTGAATTATTCCTATATTGCAAAAAGAAGGAGACGACTGGGTTTCGAACCCCGGTCGTCTGCGTGAAAGTCAAAAGAAGAACCCGTTACACCACAGAGAAGATAAGTAAAAGATCGACCATACATCAATCAATGGGTAAGGGAGCCGTATCGTTATTCTGTATAACAGTTTTACTAATTATTTTCGCTAGCAAGATCTCATTTGATTATTCAATCCAGCAGGCAAGTTTAAAGAAATATAATCTGATTGATTGAGGTAATGAGGGACTTAAAATTAGCCTATAGATAACGCATTTAACTTGTCGGCGAGGCGATTGAGCCGTACTGCAATATGTTACTAAAGTTTTAAATCAATTAATCAATCAATGCCGCTAGAGAATCAGGATCTCTGCTCTCGACACTTGCTGCCTTCTCGGCTGAGGCGGGCACGCGCACTTATCCTGGGTCTCAAGTCTGGCTTGAGTTAACGAGACTGAATCCACCTTCGAGGAACAGGAAAATCCCGGCTTCAAACATCGGGTTAACTGAAGCTGGATAATGACATCTTGATCGACTTAGTTGAACCAGGTACGGGGAACGGGGCCCAGGACTGGGTGTCTGTTGACAGGCCCATTGTGTGGGATGATAAGATCAATACAGCCACAACTGTTCTCATGGAGGTGATATTTATTGGTTTGAATAGAAGCTTGGAAGCTTTCCGCATCCCCACCCCCAACTAAGGCCTTTCTTTACAAATCAGTTGGCTGGCGCTCCAAAAGGCTATTGTTTGAATGTTTACTGGAAAGGGGGAAGTTTAGTCATCTTAAGACTGTATGTAAATCTAAAGTGTTTCATTCCCCCCCCCCCCCCCCCCCCCCGTCGTGGTCCTCCAGAGAAAACAGGCCGCACAGTATTTAGCCATTAACCTTTCAGTCTCATGGTGAGTTTGTCCAACACTTTTATTATCTGTGCTGACTTTAGAAGTCCATTTTATACTTATCCCTAGTTTAGAGCACCTGTATCTTAATAATCTATGTTAGGGAGAACATACAGACTATTCTAAAATGTGTGTGCACTGGTCCTTTACCAAATTCCTCAACACACATACCCATATTTCATAATATTCCATAATAGTTTGACAGTTTGAGCAGGGAAATATACTACATATGCACTTAGAGGAGTTAACGAAAAATTCTTTAAGAAGTGGCAGCCGTTCATTTCTTACTTTAACAGCCTATCTGTTCTCCCTCCTGACTGAGTGTCTTCCTTCTTTGAGTGATCCTCCCATCTAACCAGGCCCAACAGTACTATGTAATACTACCAGATAACTATGTAGATACTCTATAATTGACTAATGTACCATATCTGACTCAGACTATTTTCCTTTTGTTTATTATTATTATTATTTTTATTTTTTTATTATATTATTTAATTTGTCTTTGTTATTTTTGTATTTTGTATTATTTAATTTAATTTAATTGTATCATTGTAAGTAGCAATTGTTATTATTGTCTGTAATTTAACCTTTTCCCTTGTTGCATGTTATGTATGTAACCCTACCTGGGCCCTGTTTCATGTACGTGGTTCAACTAAGTCGATCAAGATGTCCATTATCCAGCTTCAGTTAACCCGATGTTCGAAGCCGGGATTTTCCTGTTTCACAAAGGTGGATTCAGTCTCGTTAACTCAAGCCAGACTTGCGAGTCAGGCTAAATGCGCGCGGCCGTTTTAGGTGAAAAGCCAGCACGTATCGATGGCAGAGACCCTGATTCTCAACGGCATTGATTGATTAATTGATTTAAGACTTTATTGACAGATTGCAATACGGCTCAATCGCCTCGCCGACAAGTTAAATGCGTTATCTATAGGCTAATTCTAAGTCCCTCATTACCTCAATCAATCAGATTATATTTCTTTAAACTTGCCTGCTGGATTGAATAATCAAATGAGATCTTGCTAGCGAAAATTATTAGTTAACTGTTATACAGAATTACGATACGGCTCTCTTACCCATTGATTGATGTATAGTCAATCTTTTATGTATCTTCTCTGTGGTGTAACGGGTTCTTCTTTTGACTTTCACACGGACGACCGGGGTTCAAGACCCTAGTCTTTTCCTTCTTTTTGCAATATAGGAATAATTCAATTTGGTGCACGTTGAGAGCTATATAAAGAATGACATCCTCAATGCATGTAGATTTATAATATTTTAACTTAAAACCAGGCTACTTTGGCGTATAATCATTAATATTATATTCAAAAAAATCATATTGGAAACACCGGGATTTGAACCCCAGTCGCTGGATTGGCAGGCTTGAGCACTACCACTGGGCCACTGGGCCAGATGGGATAAATTCATTGTTTATACATTAATGAACGAGAGACCCGTGTTTAGAATATCCTTTGTTTTGAATGAAGTTTATCTCTTTATCCTCATTCATTAATGTGACGTCAACGGCTCATTCAATTTCTCAAATCCGTCAAACAGCGCATCTCATCAGACATCTTAATCCCAGTTACAATTAAAATAACCACATCATGTGTACATCGCACGAGCGAGCGCCACCGTCGCCACGGTATATATAACGTGCATTATTTAGGACAAAGTGAATTTAATATCAGCATTTTGGGTCTATTTTACATTTCAAAAGCCCCCTCTGGAAGAATGGAGCACAAAAACGTAATTCAGAATGGTATAATGCAGATCGTAGACTGTGGGAATAGTTTCAGGAAACGGGCTGTCACTTCTTTGCGGGGGCGTGGCGATAGTTCAGGCTAACTTGAACTTGAACTCTGCTTTCGACCAGGCTCAAACTTTTGGATATGTTGTCATGGTGATTTGGAAAATCCACGTACATGAAACCGGAAAGTCCGGCTAACCCAGTTATCCAGCTAAAGTTATCCGGCTAACTCAGTTATCCAGGTACAAGAAACAGGGCCCTGTTGATCCGTGGGGTGGGTTTGGGGGTGGGATGGGTGGGGTAGATTATACAAAAAAAGGGAAAAAAGGGTGAATGAAGAATTCTGACTTTGTAATTGTACAAACTTGCTTCACCAATAAAAACGTTTGCTTTAAAAAAAAAAAATTATTACCGATACAAGGATTACAGATAACAACACCTCCTTCAACCACCTTGTCAACATCATAGATAACAACACCTCCTTCAACCACCTTGTCAACATCATAGATAACAACACCTCCTTCAACCACCTTGTCAACATCATAGATAACAACACCTCCTTCAACCACCTTGTTCACCTTGTCAACATCATCGATAACAACACCTCCTTCAACCACCTTGTCAACATCATAGATAACAACACCTCCTTCAACCACCTTGTCAACATCATAGATAACAACACCTCCTTCAACCACCTTGTCAACATCATAGATAACAACACCTCCTTCAACCACCTTGTCAACATCATCGATAACAACACCTGCTTCAACCACCTTGTTCACCTTGTCAACATCATAGATGACAACACCTCCTTCAACCACCTTGTCAACATCATAGATAACAACACCTCCTTCAACCACCTTGTCAACATCATCGATAACAACACCTGCTTCAACCACCTTGTCAACATCATCGATAACAACACCTGCTTCAACCACCTTGTTCACCTTGTCAACATCATCGATAACAACACCAGGGCCCCGTTCCATGTACCTGGATAACTGAGTTAGCCGGATAACTTTAGCTGGATAACTGGGTTAGCCGGACTTTCCGGTTTCATGTACGTGGATTTTCCAGATCACCATGCCAACAGATCCAAAAGTTTGAGCCTGCTCGAAAGCAGAGTTCAAGTTCAAGTTAGCCCGATCACGCAGAGCCACGCCCCCGCAAAGAAGTGACAGCTCGTTTCCTGAAACTATTCCCACAGTCTACGATCTGCATTATGCCATTCTGAATTACGTTTTTGTGCTCCATTCTTCCAGAGGGGGCTTTTGAAATGTAAAATAGACCCAAAATGCTGATATTAAATTCACTTTGTCCTAAATAATGCACGTTATATATACCGTGGCGACGGTGGCGCTCGCTCGTGCGATGTACACAAAAATGTGGTTATTTTAATTGTAACTGGGATTAAGATGTCTGATGAGATGCGCTGTTTGACGGATTTGAGAAATTGAATGAGCCGTTGACGTCACATGAATGAATGAGGATAAAGAAATAAAACTTCATTCAAAATAAGGAATATTCTAAACACGGGTCTCTCGTTCATTAATGTATAAACAATGAATTTATCCCATCTGGCACAGTGGCCCAGTGGTAGTGCTCAAGCCTGCCAACCTTGTGACCCGGGTTCAAATCCCAGTGTTTCCAATATGATTTTTTTGAATATAATATTAATGATTATACGCCAAAGTAGCCTGGTTTTAAGTTAAAATATTATAAATCTACATGCATTGAGGATGTCATTCTTTATATAGCTCTCAACGTGCACCAAATTGAATTATTCCTATATTGCAAAAAAAAGGAGACGACTAGGGTCTTGAACCCCGGTCGTCCGTGTGAAAGTCAAAAGAACAACCCGTTAGACCACATTGGAGATAAGTTAAAGATTGACTATACATCAATCAATGGGCAAGAGGGCCGTATCGTAATTCTGTATAACAGTTAACTAATTATTTTCGCTAGCAAGATCTCATTTGATTATTCAATCCAGCAGGCAAGTTTAAAGAAATATAATCTGATTGATTGAGGTAATGAGGGACTTAGAATTAGCCTATAGATAACGCATTTAACTTGTCGGCGAGGCGATTGAGCCGTATTGCAATCTGTCAATAAAGTCTTAAATCAATTAATCAATCAATGCCGTTGAGAATCAGGGTCTCTGCCATCGATACGTGCTGGCTTTTCACCTAAAACGGCCGCGCGCATTTAGCCTGACTCGCAAGTCTGGCTTGAGTTAACGAGACTGAATCCACCTTTGTGAAACAGGAAAATCCCGGCTTCGAACATCGGGTTAACTGAAGCTGGATAATGGACATCTTGATCGACTTAGTTGAACCACGTACATGAAACAGGGCCCAGGGCCCCGTTCCCCGTACCTGGATAACTGAGTTAGCCGGATAACTTTCGGTTAAGTCTGACTTAAGCCGGACTTTCCGGTTCCCCGTACCTGGATTGTCCAAATCACCATGACAACAGATCCAAAAGTTTGAGCCTGGTCGAAAGCAGGGTTTAAGTTCAAGTTAGCCGGATGAAGCACAGCCACGCCCCCGCAAAGAAAGTGACAGCGCGTTTCCTGAAATTATTCCCACAGTCTAGGATCTGCTTTATACCATTCTGAATTACGTTTTTGTGCTCCATTCTTCCAGAGGGGGCTTTTGAAATGTAAAATAGACCCAAAATGCTGATACTAAATTCACTTTGTCCTAAATAATGCACGTTATATATACCGTGGCGCTCGCTCGGTGCGATGTACACATTATGTGGTTATTTTAACAACGCGCAGCATTGCAAATGTGAATCCCGTGGGGATATTTTTAATGATTGAAACCTATCGCTCGTTTGGCTCTGATTCCTTTCATATTCTCCGCTGTGGATGTTTAATGGAGCGCCTGGATTGTGTTTCATTCAAGCATAAAATTGAAGTGTCTATGCGTGGATTGTGGATCTTGTCTCGTTCATTAATGTATAAACAATGAATTTATCCCATCTGGCACAGTGGCGCAGCGGTAGTGCTCAATCCTGCCAACCCAGCGACCGGTGTTCGAAACCCCGTGTTTCCAATATAATTTTTTGAAATATAATATTAATGATTATACGCCAAAGTAGCCTAGTTTCAAGTTAAAATATTATAAATCTACATGCATTGAGGATGTCATTCTTTATATAGCTCTCAACGTGCACCAAATTGAATTATTCCTACATCGCAAAAAGAAGGGGAAGACTAGGTTTCGAACCCCAGTCGTCTGCGTGAAAGTCAAAAGAAGAACGCGTTAGACCACAGTGGAGATAAGTAAAAGATCGACCATACATCAATCAATGGGAAGAGAGCCGTATCGTTATCCTGTATAACAGTTTAACTAATTATTTTCGCTAGCAAGATCTCATTTGATTATTCAATCCAGCAGGCAAGTTTAAAGAAATATAATCTGATTGATTGAGGTAATGAGGGACTTAAAATTAGCCTATAGATAACGCATTTAACTTGTCGGCGAGGCGATTGAGCCATACTGCAATATGTTAATAAAGTTTTAAATCAATTAATCAATCAATGCCGCTAGAGAATCAGGATCTCTGTGATCGATACGTGCTGGCTTTTCAACTGGAGCGGCCGCGCGCACTT
>NC_140165.1:59412007-59459507 GCF_963971535.1 Notolepis coatsorum | reverse complement strand
TTGCGTTTAGACTAGTGTTTTGGGATGGAATTCTGCATGCAGACGAGGCTGAAAGACTCGAGACGACGGAGCCCCGCTGTCACACGATTGGCGCAGATGTCACATGACCAGAAACGTCAGTGGCCAATCAGATCGCCTCAGGTCGTTGAGACAACCAGACGTGCTGTGAAGACCCGCCCTACTCTGCCTCTGATTCGCAGACTGTGGGTGGGGGAATGTGATTGGACCAAAGCACTCACAGACAGTGGGTCCAGTCACTAATAGTTGTGATAGCCGTGGGACAGATTCTTGTGTATTTAAAAGTACTGCCAATGTAGCCTTCAGGTGATCACCATGGATAGAATCAGACATGCTTTGTTTACGCTTCTAGGCTACTGGCGCATGCCTGTGATATAACAGTACGCGCAACGAGAGCCTTGACAACCCTTTCGTCATCGTTTTATGCGGTTTGACAGTTTAGATGATAGCGCAAAGGTTTATCGTTTCTAGGAATTCCACCCTGGAAGGTGGTCTCACTTTTTTGCGGTTTCACCCCGTAAAAACGCTGTTGCTGTATAAACAAAAGGCACATCCGAAAAAATATTTTTGCGGATTCACCTGCTAGCGTTTCCGTCTAAACAGGGCCTAAGTAAGTGTTTGTTAGTGTTCCGTTTTGTTGCCCTTTGGTTTTTGAGTTCTCAGTCCGTTTTCTGGTCAGGTTTTGTTTTTCCCTCAGTGCCAGCTCGGCTGCACCTTTTATGTTCGTGCATTACAGTATGTACTTTTGTCTGCTGCCAAGTAAAGCTCTTTAATTGTGACCGTCGTCTCCTGCCTCATCTCACTTCTCACTCTCGTCCTGCTGCATTGGGTTCTACCTCCACCATCACCACCATGCCAATCCGTAACAAAGGTTATCCTATAACCCTAGTTATATGAATTATGGCGAGCGCTCTGTCTACTGGAACTATCCCTTTAATCATATACTATCATGAAAACTTTCACCCACGTGTTCGCACCCACCTGCCTGACCACGCCCACATCTGCTCATATATAAGCGGGGTCATGGCCATACTACCAGCTCCTTCCCCAGTCTTTCACCGCCGAAACGGAAGACCGTGGGGTCCTCAGTGAGTCGAAGCAGAGCGCTCGCTATAATTCATAGGATAACCTTCGTTATATTTCATTTATGGCTTTGCGCTCTGCCTACTGGAACACAAGAGTGGAGCCCCCTACAACCATCAGAATACCGGGGAGGATCCGGGCCCCCCAGCCCCCCATAGTGAGGGACGGGAGGGAGACCAGACCCAACTGTGCGAAGAGGGTTTAGCACCTCAAACGCACAGGGTGAGAAGACCGTGGGACTTACTCGGATGCGCATCCCGCACGCTACCAGGGAACGGACGTGAAGCCAAAAAAAAACGTCACAGCCCCCAACATCGCGGGGTCGGGGTAAAAAAGCCCCAACCCCGTGGCAAGGCCGTAGCAGCGGGGCGCGGAGGAGGTCCCAGCCCCAGACCACATCCCGGGGGCTAGGACCCCCTGAAAAAGGGGCCTGGTGAGGTCACAGAGGCCGCGGCATCGGGACGCCACCAGACGGTCACTGGTGACACCACCCCCCACAACGCCAGCGTATTGGACAGGGCCTAAAATAGGTGAAGGCCCTTCTCCCCCTGGCACGCCGCTCCGAAGCGCTCCCAAGGAGGCTTCCCCCCCACAATGTCGTGGGGCCAGCTAGTGCGCCGGGGAGACAACCCTCCAAGGAGGTTGATCCCTCAATCCAGGTCGACAGGTTTTAAGAGTAGAACTCGATCTGCGCCCAGAGCACTGCGGACTAGATACTGTAAGAACAGTATCCCGGCAGAAAGGGTGTTCGGTATGCCGTGCACCATGTCACAATCTCATGGGGCCACGAACCTCGCGGAGTCGGAGTTAGCCAACTCAAGTTGTAGAGGCGCTGCTTCGCCTTCTTTACGACTGAGTCTATGTGTGTTGTCCATGTCAGGTCCTCTGAGGTTCAGAGGTCGAGGTTCAGAGAAAGAGTTTGACACAATTGGCAGACGTCATGAAAGATGCAGGGTCATACTCTCGGGCATCCGGAGCCAGACCCGGGCTCAACCTGAGAGTCGACTCTGCTACCAACACACCGGAGAGACAACCACCCCCCTATTAGTTGGGCCAAATCCAAAATACCTGCTGACGCCATCTTGAAAAATTTACTTTTGATCCAGAGCACCTAGAACCATGTATGAATAAACTTGTTTGTGTAAGTCAACCATGACGATTCCAATTCTGACATCAGTTTGACTCTGTGACATAAATCTGACCCAGAAATCAAAGATGGAGCAACAATGTAGATAGACAATAGAGCGGAAATGTAACTTTTGAATGGGAGGTAAGATTTGGTGTTTGGGCAGGGCTTCAGACTAACCTTTCCACTGATAGCACTGGTGCTACCAACTTTTCCAATAGCTAGCTAGCTAGCAACAACAACTAGTTAGCTAATATAGTCATTGTAGCCCTGTGTTTGGGGTTTGTTAACCCTTGTGTTGTGTTTGAAAGCTGTTTCTTTCAGGAGTTATTTTGATGATGTTCTGAGCTTGTGCTAAGCCTTCTGTTTCAAAAGGTATCTTGGACCACGCCATCTCGCCATTCCTTGACATGAAGAACTCTGTTGACCTTGCTCATCCAGGCCTTCTTCTTCAACAGACTGCGTGTGTGTGTGTGTGTGTGTGTGTGTGTGCGTGTGTGTGTGCGTACGTGCGTGTGCACTGACTGAGAAGGCGTCTGAGATGCAGGCAGTTATGCCGTATAGGACCATCAAGTGTGGTGAGCCTCCCATCCGCCCTAAGCCCACTATGTTCTAATTAAGTACAGAGCCTCAGCGCAAGTGGAGTATTATTCATGCCCTTGTTCGTGCAGATACAAATGGTGATCGTCCTGCTGCAGTTGAGCAGACTATCCCTTCATACAATGGGTTTCACGCTGGCTTGAATATGGAGCAGAGGAAGAGCAACGCTTATTTTCTAACATCTTACAATCAACCGCCCAACAAGTCAGTTGTGAATGACATCATGGAGAAGCTGTCTACCATAATCGCCACTAAGCACATGCCCTTCGCCTTCTTAGTGGGAGATCATCCTGTGTACGTCCTCATCACTCTGCTCAAGGCCGAGAACCCAAACAAGTATCATGACATTGTACCCTTTCTTGGTCCCTTTCATACACAGTGTGTGATGATGAGCGCTATCTACAAGCGCTACAAGGGGAGTGAGCTAGGAGATGTACTTGTGGCAGGAGGAGTTATTGCAGAGGGCTCCGCCGACCGTGCACTGAAAGGCAAGCATTACAAGAGGGGGCTGCGTTGCTTGAGGCTCATCTATGAGGCACTCATGAGTCAGCTGGTAAAGGGGAGGCTCATGCCCAACCTGGCTGATGAGACAAGGGAGAACCTTGAGATTCTGAGAGATATGAGTCTCTCCCAAGAACCCTGTGCAGCTGCACATGCGGCACTGGAGGATGATACTGACCTTGAGAGCCTCATCACCAATTTATTCACCCAAGTTTCAAGTTTCTTTAATAGTTGTCATACAGAAGTACAGAATACTTTCATACAAAATGCTTCTTACTGTTACGCTCCAGAGACTGTGCTAGACAAGATAGTATCAAATAACATAGTAGCATGTAATTTAGAAGAAGAAAATGAGGTCACAGTGTTCGGTATAGACATATGTACAATGTTCTGAGTTACCATATAATATACAATACTATGCAGTGTACTAATGTACAGTACTATATAGTGCAAAGCAGAAATGGGATGAGGTACAATTTAGGTACAATTTACAGTAAGGTGTACGAGTTGTAGTGCAATCCTTCATCAATAAATATAAAGTGTGGGGAGTGGGTGCTACAGTGTGTTTGTTTAAAGTGGGTGTGTGCTATAAAGTGTGTGGAGTGGGTGCTACAGTGTGTTTGTTTAATGTGAGTGTGTGCGTGTGGATGTGTGTGCTATGTGCGTTTGGTGGTTGTTGTTGTGTAGTGTTCATTGTTCGTTTAGCAGCCTGATGGCCCTGGGATAGAAGCTTCTTCTGAGTCTTTCTGTGCTCGCCTTGAGACTCCGGTATCGCTTGCCTGACCGCAGCAGTTCAAAGAGGCAGTTGTTCGGGTGACTGGAGTCTTTAATGATTCTCTTAGCCTTGCCCTTGCAACGCTTGTTGTAAATGTTCTGGAGGGTGGGGAGCCCCCCTCCAATTGTGCGTTCGGCTGAACGTGTCACTCTTTGTAGTCTGCTTCGGTCTTGTGCAGTGCTATTCCCAAACCAGGAGGTGATGTTGCCAGTCAAGATGCTCTCTATTGTACATGAGTAGAAGTTCTTAAGGATCTTCTGACTGACTTGGAACTTCCTTAGGCGCCTGAGGAAGTAGAGGCGTTGTCGTGCCTTCTTCACAACAAATTTGATGATTGTATTGCTACTCCGCTGAGCCACACAGTCGTGTGTGTACAGGGAGTAGAGGAGGGGACTCAGAACACAGCCCTGGGGGGCCCCTATGTTGAGGGTGATGGATGAGGAGGTGCAGTTGCCTGCTCTCACCACCTGGGGTCTGCCAGTCAGGAAGTCCAAGACCCACTGGCAGAGGTCATAGTTCAAGCCCAGGTCCCTGAGCTTGGCTATGAGTATGGAGGGGACTATGGTATTGAATGCCGAGCTGTAGTCGATGAATAGCATTCTCACATAGTTCCCCTGCCTCTTGTCCAGGTGTGATGCTGCTGTGTGCAGCACATGGGCTATGGCGTCCTCCGTGGACCTGTTGGGGCGGTATGCAAATTGCAGGGGGTCCATGTTGATGGGGAGGGAGGAGCAGATGTAGCCCTTTACTAGCTTCTCAAAGCACTTCATGGCTATGGAGGTGAGAGCTACAGGGCGGTAGTCGTTGAGGCAAGCAGGCTTGGATTTTTTGGGTACAGGGATAATAGTGGACTTCTTCAGGCAGGTGGGGATGACAGCCTGTTCTAAGGACAGGTTAAATATGTCAGTGAATACTGGGGCCAGTTGGTCGGCACAGACTTTTAGGACGCGGCCGGGGATGCCGTCCGGACCTGCTGCCTTCCTGATATTCACTTTTTTAAAGGTCCGCCTCACCTCATGCCCAGGTGGAGGCCAGTGACATGGCGGACTACTGGAGGGACTTCCTGTCTATGACAGATGCACTCATGCAGAATGTACATGCAGTACATATCTGCAACTGGGATGAGTATGTCAGCTCTCTGCGTGCCATGCTGCCATGGATGGTAGTGTACGACAACAATAGGTATGGAAGGTGGTTGCCTGACTTCTGGGCAATGCTGACAGCTCTCCCTGCTGGTGGCAAAGAGCCCTATGGCACGACGGCTGCTCTCGCGGTGTGGAGATAGCCTTGACCTTGAGGAGGAGGTGCTAGAGGAGCTGTTCGAGTTCACAGTTCACACAACATGTTATTTATGGCGACAAGAAGAGTAGCACCATGGTTGAGGCCTGTGCCACAAAGTGGAAGAGAATTAAGAACAAATCATTCATCCATCTCCCTCCAGATGCAGATAGCCTACGCTAACACTGCCTCCATGCCAACTACTTAGCATATCTAGTGTGCCACCCCTCCCTGAAGCGACACCCTTCGCCACTCGGACATGGCTGGGAGCTGGTGGGTGGTCGCTGTCGCCCTGTCCACCACACACAACCTGCTCTCCCAACACATCTACCTGCACCATGGCCAGCTGAAGAAAGTGAGGAAGAGGAGAGTGAGGAGGATGATGAAGAGAAGGGAGATGATGATGTATGGAGGAGGAGGGGTGATTCATTGGAATCTGATGATTCAGAATCTAGTGAGGCAGAATGCTCTGATTCGGACTGATCATGACATGTTTAAAGTGGTTTCATTGTTAACCTGTTCAAGTTACAGCTATTTAAGAGAGCGTATTTTGAATAATTAGTTATCTTGTCATACTGTACATTCATCAATTATTTTGCTGAGATCCTTATGAAGGTAGTTTGTTTAAAGTACAGCAGTGCCATGGTAAAATTGGTTTTGACGTTAAAAGTAAAATTTTTGCTCTACTAGATGGTGGCCATCTTGGATTTCTGGGTCAAATTGATGTCATAGAGTCAAACTGATGTCAGAATTGGAATCGTCATGGTTGACTTACTTATTTCCAGAGCTTTATTCCTTGTTGCACCATACACCATACTGAGACACAACATACAGCATGACAGGAAGTACTAAATATCTGTTTACAAGCAGAGGGTAGTATTGACTGATAGTGCCATCTAGTGGTAAGGTAAAATTACTGTATTACAACACTCCCACTTAATTTTACAATGGCATTCAAGTCCCTTTAAATAATATTACAACACTCCCACTCAATTTTACAATGGCATTAAGTGCCTTTAAATAATATTACAGAGCCATGCTCTCCTTCATAAAAAAAACATCAAGAAAAAATATCTTTAAACAACAACAAAAAAAAATACTTTATCTTTTTACAATGCTTTTACTGGAACTCTTTTCATATTTTTCAGACTTGCTTTGACCAGGCAGCGTTCGGCGTTCACCTGTCAAGCACAAATAACCACTCTATTTAAATAGGAAAAAGTCCAATCTCTCCCCTAAGGTACTCAAACTTCTGTTTAGTCAGTGGCTTGGTAAAGATGTCTGCTTTCATGTCATTTGTTGGACAATATTGCAGTTCTATTTGCCCATTCTGCACACATTCACGGATGTAGTGGTAGCGAATGTCTATGTGTTTTGTCCTGGAGTGGTTCACGGGATTCTTCGCGATTGCGATGGCTCCTTGGTTGTCTTCCAGGATCACTGTGGACGTAGCCTCCACTCCGAGATCGCTCAGTAGTCGTCTCAGCCAGACACCTTCTTGAGCAGCTTGACTGAGTGCGATGTACTCAGCTTCTGCTGTTGAAAGTGCAACTGTTGCCTGTTTCTTGCTAAGCCAGCTCACCGCTCCTCCACACAGTAGAAAGATGTTGCCTGTTGTTGAGCGGCGGTCATCCTGATCACCAGCCCAGTCAGCATCTGAGAATCCAATCAAAGCTCCAGAGTCTGATTGCTCATACTTGAGAGCAAGGTTCACTGTCCCTTTCAAGTATCGAAGTATCCTCTTCACAGCAGTCAGATGTGAAGCATCTGGATTTGCATTGAACTTTGACACAGCATTCACTGCTTGAGCTATGTCTGGTCGTGTGGCCATTGCAGCATACAGCATACTTCCTACCATTGACTGATAGGTATGTTGGTGCACTGGCTTACTGACACCATCACTTTTCCTCAATTTGACATTGCCATCAGCAGGAGTTGCTACAGGATTTGCATCATCCATTCCATATTTCTGAAGAATGGTTTCAATGTACTGCTTTTGATGAAGAAATACACTGTTCTTATTTCGGATCACTGAGACGCCCAGGATATAGGAGAGCTCACCCATGTCTTTCATCTTGTAGCGCTCCTTGAGAGCCATTTTCAGCTCGTTCATGCTCTCAGTCGACTCCGTTATCAGAATGAGATCATCAACATAAACTGCGAGTATTTCAAGCTGTTGTCTTGATCTCACAAACACACAGGGGTCTGATGTGCTCTGTTTGAATCCAATTTCCATCATGAACTGTGTGAAAGCCTTGCTCCAGCAGCGGGGAGACTGCTTCAGTCCATAGATCGATTTTTTCAGTTTGCATACCAGGTGTTCCTCCCCTGGTTTCATGTAGCCCTCTGGTTGCTCCATGTAGAGTTCCTCTTCCAGGTGTCCATTAAGGAACGCAGTTACGACGTCCATCTGGTGCACCTGTAGATTGTTTTGAATAGCAAAGGACAGTAGTGTACGAATAGAGCTGAATCGTACCACAGGTGAAAATGTTTCATCATAGTCAGCACCATACGACTGTGAGTAGCCCTTGGCGACGAGTCTGCATTTGTATCTCTCCACTCGTCCATCACTGTGATGCTTGACTTTGAACACCCATCTTGATCCTACTGTCTTTCTTTCTCTTGGTAAATCCACTAAGTCCCATGTCTCATTTTCCAGCAGCGACTCATATTTCAAATCAGCCGCCTCCTGCCATTCCTTTGCATTAGGACTCACCATTGCTTCTTTTAGTGTGATTGGCTCTGTCACACGACACATATTGGCATGATGATCAACAGTCACTGTATCAGCAAAGTCATCATATCCATATCTCCTTGGAGCATTTCTGATTCTGCCGCTTGTTCTGACAGTGCTATCGACCTCATCATCTTGTGTTTCACACTCCTCTGTTTTAATGATTATTTCGTTCTTCACTTCACGTGTTTCACTCTCACCTGTTTTAATCATCATCTCGCCCTTTACTCCCTGTTTACAGTTGAAGTTTGATTCATCAAAGATGACATCTCGACGGATTAGAATTCTCCTTTTCTCTTCATCATACAGGCGATAACCCTTGGCATTGTTTGCATATCCCACAAAACGAAGCTTCACAGCCTTTTTGTCCAGTTTCCTTCTCTCTGAATCTGGGATATGTGCATAAGCAACACAGCCAAACACCTTCATGTGACTCATGTCAGGTTTCTTTCCATACCATCTCTCATAGGGAGTCTCTTGCTTCAGGACAGATGTGGGCAGCCTGTTCTGTATGTAAGCTGCGGTGGCTACAGCCTCTGCCCAGTGCATCTTCGGCAACTTAGCATGTGACAGCATGCTTCTAGCTGCTTCAACTAATGTCCTATTTTTTCTTTCTGCAACACCATTTTGCTGTGGTGAGTGAGGTATAGTCATTTCATGGTGGATGCCTTGAGCTTTCAAATATTCTTGAAACTCCTTTGATGTGTACTCACCACCATTGTCTGTTCTCAGCCTCATGACACTCTGCCCACACTCATTTGAGAATATTCTCTCAAATTCCTTGAATTTGTGTAACACCTCATTCTTCTGTTTCAGAAAGTATACCTTGCAGCATCTAGAGTAATCATCAATGAAAGTCACAAAATATTTTGCTCCACTTACAGATTCAGTCTGCATGGGACCACAGACATCACTGTGAATCAGCTGCATCTTGCGTTTGGAACGGATTTCTCCAATCGACTTGTATGGCTTTTTAGCCAGCTTGCCTTCCACACATCCTTCACAGAAGAGAACCTCTTTCTCTGCAGAGAAGTCCACTCCATTCACCAGATACTTTAGTTCCTTCAGCTTGGTGGTGTGACCAAGGCGCTGGTGCCACAGGCTGGCTGCTACTGATGCACTATGACAGACAGATGAACTTCCTTCAACATCCAGCTGATAGAGCCCATCAGCTCTTTGTGTTCCCATTCCATGAAGAGTTCTATCTTTTCCACGTATGTAGCAGCGAGACTTCCTGAACTGCACTGTATTTCCTTTCTTGGTAGCAGCTCCCACTGAGAATAGATTCCCAGATAGCTTTGGAACATACAGCACGTCATACATTGTGACTTTTTTTACATCACTTGATTTAAAAGTCATTTTCATGTTGACATGTCCAAGTCCTAGGGCTTCAACCACCCTGCCGTCACCGAGTCTCACAGACTGTGCTTTTGAGAATTGCTGGTATTCTTGAAGAACCTTTTTATCACATGTCATGTGCTTTGATGCTCCAGAATCAATTAACCACTCAGCATGTTGTGGTCTGTCAGTCGGGGTTGCCTCTCTGGCGACAAAGGCACTTTCAGATGAATCTTCATCATCGTAATACATCATGTTTTTGGCCTTGTGGGTTTTCTTCTTAGTTTTGTATTTCAAGCTTGGACAGTCACGTTTAATATGTCCTTCTTTTCCGCATTTGTAGCACCTCCATGTGCTTGCTCTTTCTACTCCCATTGACTGACCACCACTGGAGTTATTCTGCACATTTCCTCGAAAACGTGAAGACATGGCTGATGCACCATCTGATGTAGCACTACTTGAGTTAACATTAGCATTCACTTGCTTTTGCTCTTCATTTGTTAATGATTGCTGAACAAACTGCAGTGTCAGACTGTCAATCTTTGTTTCTAGTGCAGTGACAATTGTAGCATAACATGGTGGCAAACTACCCAAAAGTGTTACAATTTGGTCTTCCTCTTCAATTACAGCTCCTATTGCTGATAGCTGGTCAGTCAGCTCCTTCATCCGTTTTAAATGTTCAGTTAAACCATCTCCTTCCTTCATTTCACATCGAAAATACTTTTTCTTCAGAAACAGTTTATTTGCCAAAGTATCTCTCTCAAAATGGCCTTTCAGCGTGGTCCACGCCTCTTTGGGAGTCTGGCAGCTTGTTATCAGGTACAACTGGGGTGTACTTACAGTACTAACATAGAGAATGCCTTCTCTCTCCGTTTATCAAACTCAGCCCGTGCTTGAGCATTAGCATCTGCAGCTAATGTATCCGTCTCAATTAGCATACCCCATAGTCCTTTAGCTTTCAGCAAGTGCTCCATCTGAAACTTCCATGTTGCCCAGTTCTCTGGTCCGCTCAGCCGGTCAATAAACAGCTTGTCATCCATTGTGAAATCCCACAACACTGTTCATCTCACACAAAACTCTGTGTAGCTTCTTAGCGATGTTCTGGGCCCATAACCTGTTGTATATTTCCAGAGCTTTATTCCTTGTTGCACCATACACCATACTGAGACACAACATACAGCATGACAGGAAGTACTAAATATCTGTTTACAAGCAGAGGGTAGTATTGACTGATAGTGCCATCTAGTGGTAAGGTAAAATTACTGTATTACAACAGTATTCATACATGATTCTAGGTGCTCTGGATCAAAACAAAAATTTTCAAGATGGCGTCAGCAGGTATTTTGGATTTGGCCATCTGACAAAAAATGCCGGGATTTTTGGGAGGGCCACAGGGGCTAAATATTTTATAAAAGGTCCATAGAAGTCAAATCAATCATCAAAACATCTTATCCAGAGAATGGTCACAGAATTTTGGTTCTTGACCCAACTGTATGTTTACTAACAGAGAGTGGTTGCTCCCTTAACACAATGTTTCAAGTTCAAGTTTCAAGTTTCTTTAATAGTTGTCATACAGAAGTACAGAATACTTTTATACAAAATGCTTCTTACTGTTACGCTCCAGAGACTGTGCAAGACAAGATAAGTATGAAATAAAATAACATAGTATAGCATGTGAATTAGAAGTAAAAAAATGAGGTCACAGTGTTCAGTATAGACATATGTACAATGTTCGATGCAGAATAGACGTAACTGAGTTACCATATAATATACAATACTATGCAGTGTACTAATATACAATACTATATAGTGCAAGGCAGAAATGGGATGAGGTGCAATTTAGGTACAATTTACAGTAGGTGTACGAGTTGTAGTGCAAATCCTTTATCAATAAATATAAAGTGTGTTTGTGTGATCTAAAGTGTGGAGAGTGGGTGCTGCAGTGTGTTGTTTGTTTAAGTGAGTGTGTGCGTGTGGGTGTGTGTGCTGTGTGCATTTGATGGTTGTTGCATAGTGTTTATTGTTCGTTTAGCAGCCTGATGGCCTGGGGATAGAAGCTTCTTCTGAGTCTTTCTGTGCTCGCCTTAAGACTCCGGTATCGCTTGCCTGACAGAACGTGATTTATAGCTCCAAATGCATTATATTGATGATGAAATACAGTTTGATAGCAATCGGCGTGAGAAAAAAAATTTCAACTGGACGTGGTTCTAGAAGTTACTACGTATCATCTGATGTTGACCGGATGGGCGGGGGGTCGTTTATAATTCCGTGGGCAACGTTATATCATTCATCTAGTGTGGGTGATATGATCATTGGAGCAGTTAGTATAGAAGACATTACAAAATAACGCTGAAACTCACCGTAGCTTCCTCGCGCCGTTCGGAGATGAGCGTGGAACAGAATTTTTTCTATTATGGGATATAGAAATACCCGATCCATTTCCAGGTTGTATAATAGTATATACGTCCAAATCATGTTGTTTATCGAGTTATTGGCAACGGATCGATATCCATTGTGTCGAGCTCGAGTCCCGGGACCTATAGCGAGTGATCGGACCAAATTGAAATGAGCACCAGCGTTCACTTCGCTGTTTATGCCCTGGGCGATCTGCCGATCGGCCACCAGATGGCGCTCTTGAACCGTTAGAGAGTTGACAGGGGCTCACCAGTACATATAATGTCTCCGGGGGAGAAATATGATTTCGATCACAGATTTTTGAAATATTGATATCAATGACGCTGTACAGCGTCATCGGCAGAATAAGCATGGCGGGGAATGACGCTGAAAAGCGTCAACGGCGATTAAAGGGTTAATGGACCGAAGGACGGATATATCCGTGGCAAGTTGTTTTGGCTTTTATTCCATTTTAATAACCTATTCAAGGTTGCCGAGCTGCACTGCAGATGTACCCTACTCTTTGAATTCGAGAAAGTGCATTACCGGCCAGATCCTCTTAGGGGCGGTATCGCGATAATGCAGTGTTCCCTGTGGCAGAAGTTGTATTTTTTTTTTATCTCTAATGTAGTTTATTACTCACCTGAAGCGATAGCTATTGTCTGTTGCACGGAATACGTTTTGGATCGCGGATTTCACTATGCAATAAGGGGATTTATCATCAGCCAATGGACATATCGATCTACCAGATGGCGATCGATAACGGGGAAATGCTCAGGGGGATCCAACCGGCTCATGGTAAGATCTTTTTCACGTAAATTACATGCTGATCGTTATCATAGTTCGTTGTTATGATACTCAACCAGGTTATTAGCGTATGTGGCTACTTAGAGGAACACGGTTATTGGTAATCAATAATAAGAAACAACGTCCCCCGCCCCCCCCCCCCTTTCATGCATACATGTTTGAGGATCGTGCCGATCATATGCAGTTTGAGTTTTAACTGTAGCTTATGTATAACGGAAATGCCATTGGATATAACGTTAGTAGCTATTAGCCCTTTATCTAGCCTTCCAGGAAATATACTAGACCAAATGCCGTATAACGCTTATATTCACGGCGCTATAAAATGAGAACGTATTGATGTATTTTTTTTTCTTTACGCCATTTTGAAGGGACGGTTTATGGACTCAATTGACAATGAGAATGGACAGATAGCAATACTATAAAGTATAGATTTAGCTCTACAAACAGCCCCAAGTCTGTTTACATATGCTGGTCGTCTCTAGTGATATTAGACTCATCCCAGTGGCCGCCAATGTGTTAACCCACTAAAAAAACCCGGAAACACAACTGCGCGTATACACAGGCTATACAATGCAGTTCAAGTGTTTCAGGTTTAAAAAGGGTTAACCCAGGCCACAGGTCATTGAGCGGGAGGCCCGACCTGGGCTTGGAGGACCGGTGTGACGTCTTCAAATGGCCGGGGGAATCCCATGTCTAGGGTTGCCACCTTTGACCAATAGAGATAAGGGACACCTTTCATCGAGCGTGCGCCGGAAAAAAATTGGCGGTTTTGGGGTGTTTTTTGGGCGAAAATGGGCGGATTTTGTCACAATTTTTTTCTTTTTACTTTATTTCAGTTTTAGGGTTAGGGTTACTTACTTACTTATCCTCTTCGTCCCGGTTGGGGCATAAGGCCGCAATCATACACTGCCACTGAATCCTGTCTCGTGCTTTGGCCTGCGCTTCGTCCCAGGAAAGACCCATCTCCTTTAGCTCCATCATCACTGTTCTTCGCCAGGTGTTCTTTGGTCTACCCCTCTTTCTCTTCCCAACTGGGGTCCATCTCAAGGCAACTTTGGGTAACCTTTCATTGGGCATCCTCAATACATGGCCGAGCCATCTTAACCTCCGTCTCCTTATCTCAAGGGACATGCCTGTCTTCTTATAAAGTTCCTCATTTGAGATTCTATTTGGCCAAAAGATGTTGCAGATCCTACGTAAGCAGCTATTGTGGAAGACGTCAACCTTTCTTATATCCTGTTTTGTTACTCTCCAGCACTCATATAGCCATATAGCAGGACAGACTTAACATTGCTGTTGTAGAGCATGAGTTTGGTTTTAAGGCTATATTGTTTAGACTTCCAGATGTTGCGAAGTTGGCTGAAAGCACCTCTTGCTTTGTTGAGACGTGTCTTGATGTCTTTTTGCGTTCCACTTTCACTGCTTATGAGGCTTCCGAGGTATGTAAAGTCTTCTACACATTCCAACGCCTCTCCATCGATGGTGATTGGAGGTGCTGTTGGGACATTGATGCACATCACCTGGGTCTTTTTCTGGTTGATGTAGAGACCAGTTTGCTTTGCATAATTGCTTAGCCGGTCAGACTTCTCCTGGAGGTGGATATGAGTGGATGACATGACTGCCAGATCGTCTGCAAAGTCAAGGTCTTCCATAAAGGAAAACAGGGTCCATTGGATTCGTCTGATGTAGTTTGACGCATAACCCAGTCGATGGTAATCATCAGGAACAGAATAGGGGAGAGGATGCAGCCTTGTCTTACTCCAGATGTTTAGGGTTAGGGTTATGTTATTTAATTATTTTGGGGAGCCAGCCCCCCAAACTCCTGAAATGCATAGAAATCTATGAAATCTAAATAAATTCTATGACATTTATATTAAAAAGAGCTAGCCCCCCAAACCCCTAAAATACATAGAAATCTATGCATTTTGGAACAGTTACTTTATTATATATAGTCAAGAAAGCATTTAGTCATACTTAAAGTTTAAAGTGCTTATTTGCATTTAACATTGTTTAAATAAATTGGCTGAACTATAGCCTCAACTTGAGCATAATACTGTATGCATATAAAGTGCTGTAAAAACAAAGCCTGGGAACACTTTTACTGAAAGAGGACAATAATACAATGCAACACTTGTGTGACCCAAATTAAAAGATTAATAAAAAATAAAGTGCAAAGAAGAGTAGGCTCCTGGCTGCCAGGGCAGGTAAATAGAAATACTGACATCTAGTTAAAAACACAACCAGATATGCGGTTAGGTGGCGTAGCAGAGATTGCGTTCGTCACCAACCCCGAAGCTGTGAGCTGGATTCGCCTGTTCGAATCCAGCTCACAGCTCCGGGGTTGTCACCAGCTTGGCTGGCCGTTCACACTAATACAATTGGCTGTATTAGAGGGTGGGAGAAGCTGGCGGGGTGGGTCCGGGTCGTTGTAAACAGCGACGCCTACAGTTCGGTCGGGGCGCCTGCTAAGCGCGGATAGGACCTGGGTGGGATAGTGTGATCCTTCCACACGCTACGCCCTCTCAGGGAGGATCCGCGCTGCCAGGTGAAAAGAAGCGGTTGATTGGCTGGACGTATGTCGGAGGAAGCACGTGATAGCCTCCACTCTCCCAGATGATCTGACTGTGGGGGGTAAGTGCGCAGCGACCGGGAAGGGATTGGGAATTGGCATACGACTAACATTGGGATGGGAGAAAAATCGGAGGAAAATGGAGGAAAAAAAAAAAAAAAAAAAACACAACCAGATAAATAAGATGTAATATCCCATACCGAATCAATCTCAGGAGATGTTTCAGTCATGAAGAACTGTGACACCTGTGCTTGTGTCCTTTGCGTTCTTATATTTCTGGCATGTTGTTCTCCTGAGGCATGCTGTTTGAGATCAGTCAGTCCACCATGCGCCACAGAAAACACACGCCTACATACTTTTCAGTTTGCTTTGTAAACATCTCCACTGACACTATCAAGCCAGTGGTTTGCCTCTTCCCACTCGGGTCTGTATTTCTGGAGGCGTTTTGTCTTTTTAGGACGCGGTGGAGTCACAGTGTCTGCTGTAGACATTCAAAGCGTCTTCGAAAATGAATCACGCAGCGCACAGACAGAGGATTGGCACAACGGCACAGAACTCTTCTTAGTAATGTGAAAGCGCTAATTCTCATTGGTCGGTGAGCTGCTGAGCGCACGCCCATCATACCAGAGTTGCCAAGTCTGTTTATTTCCCGCAACTTTTGGACACACTTTTGCTTGTTTTTGTAGGTCGGCTGGCTCATTTCTCTCACTAAACTGGCAACCTTAAAATAAGGGACAAAGGGCGTCCCGTATCAGTTCAATACGGAACGCGTCTTTTAGTTTCCAATTACGGGACGATTCCGTATTTTAAGGGACGAGGGGCAACCCTACCCATGTCCCACCTACTAATTTGTTGTGGGAAACAGGGAAACCCCCCCCCCCCCCCCCCCTCCCCTGTCAGGGAAACTGATAGGTAGAAAAAGGCACAACCTCCTGGCCAATCAGTTACGTAAAGGATATAACTATATCCGGGGGGGGGGTTATTCTGTCCACCCCCTCAACACCTCACCCCTGATACGACGCCATAAAAAAGCAGAGCTGTGACACCAATTTGCATAGCGCGCTACAAAAAAAAAGTGTCGTCGGACCAGCCGACTGCCTCTCGCGGCAATAGTATCCAGCTGCACAGCCGGAGCGCAACGCTGGCGGGGGAACTGCCCAGCGACGCGCACTCCCCAAATGTGAAACGCCAGTGGAGGTCAGAATAATCCTCTAGACTCTCCGGTGGTGACGACATTATCCCTTCTTTCTCCCTGTAAATTAGTGAGAGAGGGAGAAACAAAAGACAACGCCAACACAGCTCCTATAACTAACTAACTACTTTAAGCACTAAACTTGAAGCGGTGCTATACACAGACTTCACGGTGGTGAAAGTAGGGAAGGAGCTGGTAGTATGGCCATGACCCCACTTATATATGAGCGGATGTGGGCGTGGTCAGGCAGGTGGGTGCGTACATGTGGGTGAAAGTTTTCATGAAGTATATGATTAAAGGGATAGTAGTAGGCAGAGCGCAAAGCCATAAATGAAATATAACAGGTATCGGTTGATATCGGTATCGGAAATTAAGAGTTGGACAATATCGGTATACCGGATATCGGTAAAAAAGAAAATATTGAACATCCCTAAATACAGCGGTATTCAAAGGTATTCAATCAATTAACAAACATCACAGAACAAATGTAACAACAACAAAGGCAACAAAATCAGAAAACGAATACAACTAAAAACTGTTCTTCTATTAAAAAGGACTTGGCCTACTTCTCTTTAGGGCCGACTGCTTGAAGTGAGACGTCTACTGCACAGGGTGAAGAGCATCTGTCTGATCTCCTTCAGTTCTGATGTGGGTGGAGGATAAGGCTGTCCCCGAAGCCAGTTTTTGGGATTCGAACTGCGTCAGGTTTTTTTGAACGAATGTTCAAACCTTTGTTTTTAAAACATTTTATTAATTTCTTTTTTATATATATTTTTTTGTTTATATAAATATCCTCAAACTAAATCCTCAATTTGAATAAAGTGATTAATCTGATTAAATTAGTTTTTTTTTTTTATTAAAACTTAATTTAATTTGTATTACCTTTCTTTAATGAATATAACTCATCAGTTTCTTTTAATTAGGGATGCTCGATATTGGCTTTTTTACCGATACGATATACCGATATTGTCCAACTCTTAATTTCCGATACCGATATCAACCAATATCAACCGATACCGATATATGCAGGGTTCCCCCCCCCCCAAAAAATGGAAAAATTTCAGGTAATTAACATTACATTTGTTGTGGAATAACACAACATTATGCATACTTTTGACAATAAATAAAATCAGAATTCGTTCTTACTTTCTTGCCTGGGTAAATAAAGGTTATAGAAATGCGCAAAAAAAAATAATAATAATTGAAAACCGATACCGATATTTTCCGATATCACATTTTAATGCCGATATCGGCCGATAATATCGGTAGGCCGATAATATCGGACATACCTACTTTTAATACTATAATATTAGTGTAGCCTAATCTTTATCTGCAACTGTGAAGAAAAACCCCATTGGTTTAAACAGAATGAATAGACACATAAAAAAAAATATTAAAAAAAATATATATAAAAAAAATTAAAATAAAAAAATGTATTCAAAATTTTAAATTCAAATGTTGATTTAGAATTTGAATGCCAACGTAACGAACGAAGGTTCGAACGTTCGAACGTTTGGTCTCAGCCCTAGTGGAGGAGGAGGAGGCCTGCATGGTCAGGGCGGATGCATAGGTCATCTGCTGCTGGGGACGGTGGAGGGGTCGGCTGGGGGGGACGTCTCCTCTCACTGGGTGGGGTATAGGTGGGGTATAGGTGGGTTATGGGGTACTGCAGGGGTTTGTGGGGTGACTCCTCATGGGTATCTGGTAGGCCTGTGTTTTCTCAGAGAGGCAGGTGTGTGACTGGGTCTGTTGGGGTTGCATCCAAGGGCAGCATCTTTCAATGTTTTTGCAAATGTCCTCACTCCAGCGTTGTTCAGGTGTAGTCCATCATGAAGGTCCCATGTGCCGATGTTTGTGTGGTGGGCCAGGTGATCATTTGGGAGGGCAGCACAATCTCTTGAGATCTCCATGTTGATTTCATGAATGATGTGTGGGGGGGTCTATCCTGGGAAGGACAGTGGAGACGACCACTCTGTTTTCTGGGAACTCCCTGGAGGCCCTCTCAGGTACCTTGGTCACTGATTCAGCAGTCCCACGGTGTAGATAGTGGAGGTCATTAGTGCCTGTGTGTGTGCAGCACCATGTACTGCGTGGTCATAGTGATTACAGATCACCTGCTTCCAGGAGTTAATGTGTTCCGTGTGGAAGATGAGGTTATGTCTACCTCTCTCTCTCTCTCTCTCTCTCTCTCTCTCTCTCTCTCTCTCTCTCTCTCTCTCTCTCTCTCTCTCTCTCTCTCTCTCTCTCTCTCTCTCTCTCTCTCTCTCTCTCTCTCTCTCTCGCTCTCTCTCTCTCGCTCTTTCTTTCTCGCTCTCTCTCTCTCTCTGTCTCTCTCTCTCTCTCTCTCTCTGGCTCTACATCTCCGTCTCTTTGTCTCTCTACCAGAACCACAGCTGTCTCTCTCTCTCTCTCTCTCTGAGTGGGTGTGTCTTAAGTGTGTGAGTGGAGTCGATGCGAGAGCGAGTGACTTTATTTTCTTCTCTATCTTTACTTCATGTGAATTTGTTATAGGATATTTGTTGGGTTTTTGTTAGTTTTATGTTTTGTACTAGACAGAGATAGAGTTTTATCTCAGTCAGTTTGTCTCTGACTTGAACAAACTGAGCAGGAGACATGGTATCAAAGATGGCACCGCGTTTCCCTGCTCAGTTGAAGAGGATAGTTTAGCGGTAGGAAAAGTGGTTGGTGTCAGTGTCAAATCTGCTGCAAGAATGAATAGCGCTGTGGTTATCTTTCTAGACTGAGTTGAGAAAGTAAACAAGGTAATTGAATGCAGTAATATTGTTAACAGTGATGGGCAGTAGCTAGCTACAAGTAGCGACGCTACATAGCTTAACTACATTTCTCAGTAGCGTGATGGTAGCGTCGCTACTTTTGAATCATGTAGCGTTTTCTGTAGCGCAGCTATTTATTGAACGAAGTAGTGACGTAGCGACGAGGAAACGCTACAACGCTACTATATCGGGAGAAACAGTCTAGACTATAAAGATTTGTGAAGAGAAAAAAAAACTCCCTGTAGAAAACCCACTATGATTGGTTGGTTGGTTTAGATATGAGTATGACGACTCACGATTGGGTATGGTTAGGCCAAAACATTACGGGTAGGCCAATCAGAGGCAGGATAGGGCGGGACTCCAACCGCAAATCAGGAAGTGAAAATCAAAACAGACCACTGATGAATGAACCAGTCCGCGCAAAATGGCAGAGGGATTCGATGTTTCCAGGGCTTGTGATGGCATTGATGAAGATGATGTCAATAACAACAATGCCTCATGGAATGAATGAATGGAAAAGATGAAGTTGTGGGATGCAGGCGCGGCGTATCTAAGGTAAGGGACAATAATAATGTTGTTAAACTGCCGCCGTGCACTGCAGCATTGGGCTGTGTTGGCACTTTCTTTGTCTGTTAACTTACCATGGTGATTGATCTGATATGTGGTCTGGGGTCCCCACATGATTTTGGGGCCATGGAATGTTTTGTGAGTTACATATTTAAATTAGTGCTGTCAGGCGATTAAAATTTTTAATCTAATTAATTACAGGTTTTGTAATTAATTAATCTAATTAATCGCATTTTAATCGCATATTTATATTTCATATTCATATAAATATTTAAAATTCAAGGACATTACATTATTGTGGCAGGTGACTGATCAATTAAATACACCAAGAAGAATGCTTTAGAAATCAATTTTATTAAATAAATAAAATAAATAAAATGAAAACATACCTCTCAATAAGGTAACATTTGTTGCTGATACAGCTAACAGTTTACACTAAGCTACAGTATCCTCAAATCAGGGTCTACTGCAGGGTCTACTGCAGGATCTAGTGCAGGGTCTACTACAGGGTCTACTGTATGCATGACATCTATTCCTCAGCTTGTTTACATTGTCTGAGTGTAAGGCTGCCCTCTTCTTTTGGACTATGTGACCTGCAAGTGAAGAATGCTTTAGAAATCAATTCTATTAAATTGAATAAATAAATAAATAAAATGAATGAAAACATACCTCTCAATAAGGTAACATTTGTTGCCGATACAGCCAATAACAGTTTACACTAAGCTACAGTATCCTCAAAAATCAGGGTCTAGTGCAGGGTTTACTACAGGGTCTACTGTATGCATGACATCTATTCCTTGAGCCAATTGCTAAGACAAACAAGCTTCAGCTTGTTTACATTGTCTGTGTGTAAGGCTGCCCTCTTCTTTTGGACTATGTGACCTGCAAGTGAAGAATGCTTTAGAAATCAATTTTATTAAATTGAATAAAATAAAATGAATGAAAACATACCTCTCAATAAGGTAACATTTGTTGCTGATACAGCCAATAACAGTTTACACTAAGCTACAGTATCCTCAAAAATCAAAACAGCCCACAGCAAGCTAGTGTCTGGGGGCATGACTACAGGGTCTAGTACAGTGTCTACTACAGTGTCTGGGGGCATGACTACAGGGTCTAGTACAGTGTCTACTACAGTGTCTGGGGGCATGACTACAGGGTCTAGTACAGTGTCTACTACAGTGTCTGGGGGCATGACTACAGGGTCTACTACAGTGTCTGGGGGCATGACTACAGGGTCTACTACAGTTTCTGGGGGCATGACTACAGGGTCTACTACAGTGTCTGGGGGCATGACTACAGGGTCTAGTACAGTGTCTGGGGGCATGACTACAGGGTCTACTACAGTTTCTGGGGGCATGACTACAGGGTCTAGTACAGTACGACCTGGAATAGTTTAGGGAATAACAGCAATGATACTTTAATGATTATATACTGGACACACTAGGGGGGGGTTAATCCGGTCGCTTGTAAGCCGACAGGAGTAGGAGGGGGGGGGGGGGGTAGAATCCGGCTGCCTCATCCGGCCAAGGGTATCCCAGGTGAACCCACTGTAGTGCCGTTCAATGCGCCGGCGATCCTTGGACCACAGATGAAAGCAGGTGGACTCTTTGTGGGCCGGCGTCATCCGGTCCACGGAGGAGAGACGTGAAGCGACCTCGTCTTGCAGAGCGTCTCCTCACCTTGCGTCCTCTCCAGGGGGGGGGGGTTCCAACACACGGCAGTGTCGGGGGTCTTTATCCATGGAATAATCAAAGTATACAAAGCATAATCCGTGCCTGGGAAGGCGGGCTGTCGTCGGCAGAATAATCCGGTATACAGGTCCACTCGCTCGTCGGCTCTGGGGCTCCTCGGGTGCAGCTTCACGTGGGGTCAACCACCCTGGATAAGCAGCCAGTTCTCTGCCCGAAACGATGGGGTACTGACTACGGTAGTATTCTCACCGCACGAAGCACTATATATTAACAGACTATTATTAGCTTAATAGACTACGTCCAACTCGACGATATAGTGCCAAATATGACTATTCAAATATTAATATACTGACTACAGGGTCTAGTACAGTGTCTACTACAGTGTCTGGGGGCATGACTACAGGGTCTACTACAGTGTCTGGGGGCATGACTACAGGGTCTAGTACAGTGTCTGGGGGCATGACTACAGGGTCTAGTACAGTGTCTGGGGGCATGACTACAGGGTCTAGGGGCATGACTACAGGGTCTAGTACAGTGTCTACTACAGTGTCTGGGGGCATGACTACAGGGTCTAGTACAGTGTCTACTACAGTGTCTGGGGGCATGACTACAGGGTCTAGTACAGTGTCTACTACAGTGTCTGGGGGCATGACTACAGGGTCTAGTACAGTGTCTACTACAGTGTCTGGGGGCATGACTACAGGGTCTAGTACAGTGTCTGGGGGCATGACTACAGGGTCTACTACAGTGTCTACTACAGTGTCTGGGGGCATGACTACAGGGTCTAGTACAGTGTCTGGGGGCATGACTACAGGGTCTAGTACAGTGTCTGGGGGCATGACTACAGGGTCTACTACAGTGTCTGGGGGCATGACTACAGGGTCTAGTACAGTGTCTGGGGGCATGACTACAGGGTCTAGTACAGTGTCTGGGGGCATGACTACAGGGTCTAGTACAGTGTCTGGGGGCATGACTACAGGGTCTACTACAGTGTCTGGGGGCATGACTACAGTGTCTACTACAGTGTCTGGGGGCATGACTACAGTGTCTACTACAGTGTCTGGGGGCATGACTACAGTGTCTACTACAGTGTCTGGGGGCATGACTACAGGGTCTAGTACAGTGTCTGGGGGCATGGTCTACTACAGTGTCTGGGGGCATGACTACAGGGTCTGGGGGCATGACTACAGGGTCTAGTACAGTGTCTGGGGGCATGGTCTACTACAGTGTCTGGGGGCATGACTACAGGGTCTACTACAGTGTCTGGGGGCATGACTACAGGGTCTAGTACAGTGTCTGGGGGCATGGTCTACTACAGTGTCTGGGGGCATGACTACAGGGTCTGGGGGCATGACTACAGGGTCTAGTACAGTGTCTGGGGGCATGACTACAGGGTCTAGTACAGTGTCTGGGGGCATGGTCTACTACAGTGTCTGGGGGCATGACTACAGGGTCTACTACAGTGTCTGGGGGCATGACTACAGGGTCTACTACAGTGTCTGGGGGCATGACTACAGGGTCTACTACAGTTTCTGGGGGCATGACTACAGGGTCTACTACAGGGTCTGGGGCATGACTGCAGGGTCTAGTGCAGGGTCTAGTGCAGGGTCTACTGTATGCATGACAAATCTATTCCTTGAGCCAATTGCTAAGACAAACAAGCTTGTTTACATTGTCTGAGAGTAAGGCTGCCCTCTTCTTTTGGACTATGTGACCTGCAAGTGAAAATAGCCTCTCACATGGCACAGAGGTAGCAGGAGTAGCCAGATATTTGCGAGCAAGAGGAGACAGCTGTCCATAGGCTTTTGCGTGAGCTGCCCACCACTCCAGTGGACAGTCATTCATTCCGATGCTGGGCTCAGCTTTGTAGAGGTCTAATTGTCCTGACAGTACCCTGACTTCATCTGAATCAGAGTCTGAAGACAGCAGGAGGAGGGTCCTCTTCGCTGGTGGCTCGTCCTCTGTGGCTTGTGGAGCAGCTTTGTCTGCTTCTGGTCCTGGCAGCATCTCTTTAAGCCAGGTCCACACCTAATAAGAGGGACAATTAATTAGTTGCATAGGACTTTTCATGACAGCCTAAGGACTTAACACTGGTCTTCTCATTCACACACACACCTCATCCCTCTCGTCCTTTGGTACGCTCTTCAAGTCCTTGAATCGCGGGTCGAGGGCTGTAGCCAGCTTCAGCCATCTGTTGTTGAGGGTCGCTTTGCGTGCGTCCAGGTCCTTCGTGAAGCTGGCCTTGAACTTTACCATGTAGCCCGGATCCTCCTCGTTGAGGTCCATGATGCGGTTTAGGTGGCAGAGTGCGGGGAGCACCACAGAGCATGAGACGTAGGTTTCCCCTCCAAGGAGCTCAGTCACATACCTGCAGTGAAACAAGAGAGCGAGAGAGAAAGAGGTGAAGGTGTGTGTATGAGAGGGAGATAGGTGTGTGTATGGGGGAGAGAGGGGGGGTGAGGTGTGTGTATGGGAGAGAGATAGGTGTGTGTATGGGGGAGAGAGGGGGGGGGTGAGGTGTGTGTATGGGAGAGAGAGGGGTGAGGTGTGTGTATGGGGGAGAGAGGGGGGGGGTGAGGTGTGTGTATGGGAGAGAGATATGTGTGTGTATGGGGGAGAGAGGGGGGGGTGAGGTGTGTGTATGGGAGAGATAGGTGTGTGTATGGGGGAGAGAGGGGGGGGGTGAGGTGTGTGTATGGGAGAGAGATATGTGTGTGTATGGGGGAGAGAGGGGGGGTGAGGTGTGTGTATGGGAGAGATAGGTGTGTGTATGGGGGAGAGAGGGGGGGGTGAGGTGTGTGTATGGGAGAGAGATAGGTGTGTGTATGGGGGAGAGAGGGGGGGTGAGGTGTGTGTATGGGAGAGATAGGTGTGTGTATGGGGGAGAGAGGGGGGGGGTGAGGTGTGTGTATGGGAGAGAGATAGGTGTGTGTATGGGGGAGATTGGGGGGTGAGGTGTGTGTATGGGAGAGAGAGAGTGGGGTGTGAGGTGTGTGTATGGGGGAGAGAGAGAGAGGAGGGGGGTGTATGGGGGGAGAGAGAGAGGGAGAGACACTTACCTGCAGGGCTCAAGTACAAGCTCCAGCTTCTTCAGTTTGTCACACTCTGTGGGGGTCAGCATGGACAGCTTGTGGTTCTGTTGGGCCAAAGTGGCAGTCACAGCCTCCTGGTTCCTCAGGTACCGTGAGATCATGGCCAGTGTCGAATTCCACCTTCCAATTCAATAAAATAACTATTAGTCCCACTGGGGGTTGTTAATGCAGCATGATGCAATTGTACAGAACACAAAGAAATAAACACACACACACACTAAATTTACCCTAAGCATACAACAGGTAGTTAAACAGTCTCACCTTGTGGATACATCTTGTATCATGGGCTCTTTTGCTTGTCCGAGGGCAGTCTGCTGCTGCTGCAGTTCTTCTGTACTGGCAGGGCTGTGCTTGAAGTGGCCTACAATCTTGCGGCACTTTGCCAGGGTGGTGTCAAGGCTTCTGTCCTCAAGGGAGACTGTGATGGTTCTTTGCAGCACGTGTGCAGCACATGGCATGTGCTGGAACGGCATATAGCGCGCTGCTGCTATCATATTACGGGCGGAATCAGTCCCAATAGATGTGACTTTATCTTTTATATTCCACTCCTCTATTACTGTGTTGAACTGTTCAGCACACGCATCGGCGAAATGGCGGCCCACAGTTTTGGTCACCGTTAATGCAAATGATTGCAGTTTCCACTCAGTATCGATCAAGTGCACTGTGACACCCAAATAATTATGATTGCCCACCGACGTCCAGTGATCACCCGTTAGGGCCATTGGGCCAGCCCGTGCCAACACTTCTTCCCTCGCCTCCCTCTCTGTGTCATACATGTTGTGGATCCTTTTCATCACTGTAGCTCTCGAGGGTAGCTTGTAATTTGGGTCAGACGACGCTATTCGAAATGACTCCGCTAAACCCTTATCTTCCACTATAGCTATTGGCCTACAATATTTTGCTATCCACTTCGCGACGCTGTTGGTTAGTTTGTCTGTGGTGGATTTACTCAACCGTTTGCCTAACGGTAATTCTCCAAGAGTGGTTTGACGAAGCGTGCGAGTTGCTCTGGAGCTAACGTTAGCTACACTGGAGCTGCTCGAACAACTTGCCTGGACATGTTTAGCGTTCATGTGATACGTTAGACTAGAGCAGCTTCGGTGATACGCAAATTCTTTTTGACATAAGCTACATATTACAATGGTCTTGTTTACTGTCCCATCTATATTCTTTTTGAAATTGAACTTGCCGTTCATAGGTCCCAGGAGTATCGCCTCGGGTGATGCTGACATCTTGTTCCAGCTGAGCTAATTCCTTTGTGTGTTTGTTTTGTTTGATAGACGACGCATGTGTGAAGTGACGATCAAGTAGGCTACGGGTCATTCAATGGGCCAAGTTTAATACGCCCAACTCAAGCGTGGATTTCAAAATAAAAGCGCACCGATTTGCCACTTGTCTAAAGTAAATATAGGTCGGCTGTAATTAATTTTGCGTCAATTTTCATAACGCGATAATTTGCTGTGTAATTAATTAATCTAATTAACGCGATAAACTGACAGCCCTAATTTAAATACATTTGGTCATTTAGCTGACGCTTTCATTCAAAGCAACTTGCAAATTGTGTACAACAAGTCAGCAGGAATGGTACATATCTAGCAGACAAGGATAAATAGTATTGTTTGTCTAGCAGTGTCAAGCTTGAGTGTTATACTCTGAGTACATACTATACTGTAGTAGTATAGACATATTAGCATAGTTGGTGGTAGTATAGACATGGTAGCATAATAGTAAAATGCAGTAAGACAGTTATTATTAGTTAAAATTCAGATATTGAAGAAGTGTGTTTTTGGTTGATAAAGTGGGCAGGTTTCAGCTAGGAGAGGGTATCAGGCAGCCAGAAGATGCAGAGTTTAGGGATAAATAATACATAAAGATAGAATAGAAAAGAAACTGAGCATTTTTTTTGCCTGTTTGGTGGAAACTTGATCATGAAGTAAAAAAAAAAAAAAAAAAAAAAAAAGTAGTGCAGATGTAGCTAGCTATTTTTGCCATGTTCTTGTAGTGTAGCTTGCTACATTTATCTGGGGATAGCTTCCATTGTAGTTGAGCTATATTTAATCGAGAGTAACTTGTAGTGTAGCTTGCTACATTTTCCAAGTAGCTTGCCCATCACTGATTGTTAAGGACCTGCATGTTCGTTGCCACTTGCGCAACCGTCAACATCACGCTGTCTAATGTTCCACCATTCATCTCTGAGGAGTTTCTGATAACAGAGGTGTCCAGACACGGAAAGATAGGCTCTCCCATTAAGAAAGTGCTTACACTGTGTAAATCACCTTTGCTGAAGCATGTTGTTTCTCATAAACGGTTTTTATATATGATTCTGAATAACAGGAATGACGAGTTCAACATGAGATTCCATGTTAGAGTGGACGATCTTGATTATGTATTGTATGCATCATCAGAGACCATGAAGTGTTCTGGTCGTGGAGGGGGGTGGGGGCATGTTATTAAAGCATGTCCTAAGAAGTAGGCTCAGGAGGCTGATGCTGACACTGGAGAGGGAACTAGTGGACAGGGAGAGGCTGGAGAGGGAACTAGTGGACAAGGAGAGGCTGGAGAGGGAACTAGTGGACAGGGAGAGGCTGGAGAGGGAACTAGTGGACAGGGAGAGGCTGGAGAGGGAACTAGTGGACAGGGAGAGGCTGGAGAGGGAACTAGTGGACAGGGAGAGGCTGGTGAAGCTGCTGACAGCATTGTAGCGGAAACGTGTGGACAAACAGATGGAGAAAGGAAGGAGGGGCAGGATGGAAAAGAAGTATGGATGCCCCGATCACGTTTTTTGCCACCGATACCGATCACCGATCGTCTTGAGCCATATCGGCCGATACCGATCCGATATCGATCGTTTTTTATTACATTTTTATTTTATTTTATATAATTTTTATTTTTATTTTTTTAAATATATGTATTATATAATTATACTTGTACTTGTATTATCTGCGAGACATCGCCACCACGCAACAAGTCAAAATGCTCGCTATCTCCACTGTCTGTGTGTATACTCTGCTTTGATCAAATCACATTCAGCATGCCCTCAGCAGGGTATATCTGCGGCTCTGCAGATATACCCTACTCCCTCAGCTAGCCCCGTTTGTGACTGCGATGCAAGCCGGGGCTTGAATACGCATCGAATGAGTGTTATAAGACATTGATATCAGGAGCTATCTGTAGCTACTGCTAGCCGGCTATATAACGTTAAGACAACGCCTCAGTGTACTATTTAGTTGAATGGGACATTTCGTTTTGAACAGTGAGCTAACGGAGGTATTATACACTAGTACTAGACTATTGCTGGAGCATTTGTTGATATCAGGAGCTATCAGTAGCTAGCCGGCTAGATACCGTTTGGTTAGACAATGCCTCATCATGTATTAAACTAAAAGTGAATAGTTGACTGGGTCATTTTGTAACGGTAGCTAACGTTAGCTCATGGAGGTCCCGTCCCACTAGACTAGACTAGACCTGTGTTTACAGTGCGGGAGGGGCTGGAGGAGGAGCAGACGCCGCAGCACTGTGTGCAGCTCCCTGTGTCTGAGACAGAACTCAGCGAGTGAGATCGGTTTTGACGATCGGCGAAAATAAAGCATTATCACCGATCACCGATCGCATATTTATACGGATTATTGGCCGATAACGATCGGTGGCCGATCGATCGGGGCATCCCTAAAAAGAAGCATCAAATAATGAGACTGTGGGATTAGATGGTAGTGGTGAGGAACAGACAGAAGTGGCCAGTGATAAACCAGCAGAGACAGACAGTGCTGCAGGTGAGCTGCAGGTAGAAGGGGCCAGTGAGAAACAGACAGGCAGTGCTGCTGTGTCTGGGAGAAAAACACAGGAGAGTAGGAGTGGTCTCTGTGACAACAGTGCAGCAGTAAGCGAACAGAAAAATTAGGTGGAAATGGAAGATGCTGCAAAGTATGCACCTCATAAACGCAAAGCGAACAATAAGAAGGGGTCAATAAGCAAAAAAGGGTCAAAATACGTGTGATAGCCAGACCGAACAAATGGCTTCACAGTCAAGTCAAGTCAAGAGTTTTATTTGTCACGGCATACAAGTATACAATGAAATGCGGGTGGTCTTGCCCGCAACGATGTGCAATACAGTGGTACAACATATAATAGAATCCAATAAAAACAACATTGTGCAATAAACAGGTAACAGGTAACATGGTGTGACATCTCGGTATCTGTACATAGTTATTTACAGAGCATATAGGACATGCTAGGTAGCTTTGGTAGTGCAATACACTGTTACTGTTGTTATACTAATTTAAAGTGGCCTTTCCTTTTGGCCATAAGTCAGACCTGAGTGATAGTGAGGCGTATGAGTCAGATGGTAGTGACATATCTGAAGTAAGGAAGTCACAGCCAAGACAAAAGATCACTGTTAGTCAAAGCCATCAAAACTTTGCTACACGAAACCAAGAATGGTCAGGGCTTGAGAGTGGAGGAACATATTCCTGATACAGAGGCTTTCTATATGTCTGTCAGGTTTCACATGGGAAACTGCAGGTTTACTAAGCAGGAGGTGTACAGACTAAGGAAACTACTGCCAAATGTAAAAAAGAAAGAAAGGTCTTTTTAGATTAGTTAATTGTCAGATTTGAATCCGGATGATTTATTATTTTTATATCTTCATAGAAAATCTGTTGCCTAGAAGTGCTTATTGGCATTTTAATTCAGCTTTGCTCCATGAAAAGGATTTTAACCTCTTCCACCGGTGGAATATTTTCTGAAAATCCGCCTAAAATATATACATATGTAGACACCTGAATATGTCTAACAATAATTCAATGTGTCTAACTCTAATTCCTTGTACTCTACTGTGTTCATGATAACGTTGTGTAACTCGCTGACCCGTATTGATTCTCCATATCCTAATATTGACATTTAGTAGTGGGACATGGCACTGGACTGCCGCCAGGGGGAGCTGGTGCGACGTTGGGCTGGTGACGGCAGGTGATGGAGAGGCTGGCGGAAGGAGGAGCTTAGACAACGAGACACTCTCTTCGTCGTTTTCCATTGAAGCAAGCAGACGTGTGGAGCAGGAGCTCCCGATACTAAAGACACGCGAAATACGACTCCCGCCACGATGCGGGATAGTAACGTCGTATGCGACAGTTTAGCCTCCCAGTATAGTGCTTAGGGTACGTTAGAACCAAGAAGAAGACGTTCTACTGCCGGAGTGTGCTGTGGATATTGCACGTGCTGCGTTTAGTAAAGTATAGGCGGAAGGCTAGGGGGTCGCACTGACCCAAAGCTTAGCTTCAAGTATAGGTCTAGTAGCACAGTTAGCTCGCGCGTCGACCCACCCTCTCCCAGCCCCGCAGCGGACACCGCAACAGACATCGCTGGACCGCACCCGCCTCCAGCATTCTCCTAGCCGACAGCCAGTCCAGCTTTCGCCTGCCTAAACGTCAGCCCAGCCAGCCCCTTGCTATCACAGGTGACAACCATGGGACCGTTCGACGGTCATCTCGCGGCACGGACATTCGTTGCGAGAGCAGACCAGCACTCGGTTGGTACATTCAAGCCAGGTACTGTTAGCGCTCCGAGCACTGGAACTTTATCAGCGAACATTCTCCTTTTCGAGAGCGTGCCCTCTAAGGGCGAAGAGAATAGATACATTGAACTGGCACGTGCACCAGTGACTAGGGGCGCCCCAACGTTTGTTGTTTTGTGTAATGCCGGCTTAGATAGGCTTTTTGTTTCAACTGTGGGCCCACTGTATTTTCTGGTTACATGTGTTGTGTGGATAAGTTGTGCAGACCGCACGTGTGTATAATAATAATCATTCCCATTGATGGGCGGCTACGTGGCGTAGTGGGCAAGGCGCTCGCCACGAATGACGGAGACGCTGGGCTTGCCTGTTCGAGCCCAGCGCTCCACATTGCTTTCAGTTTAGCTGGTCGTTCATACTAATACACATTGGCCGTATTAGGGGGTGGGAAACTGATGGGTGGGGATCGGGCGTTGTGGACAGCGACTCCTACAGGTCGGTTGGTGCGCCTGCGCAGTCGAATCAGGAAGTGTCAGGGGCAGCGTGAGCCTCCCACGCGTTACTCCTCGCCACTGAGAGATCGAGCTGCGCAGGTGAAAAGATGCGACTGCTGTTACCTCAAGTACCGGAGGGGACTTGTGCTATGTATGACTTAGTCCACATTGCAGCCGGCTTGTGGTAGGCAAGAAACAGCGTTCGTGACAGGGGAGGGTTGAATTGGATGATACGAAATTGGGATGGGAGAAAATATAGAAAATGGGAGAAAAAGTGGATAAAAAAAAAAATAATCATTCCCATTGAGTAGCTTGCGGAGCTCGCCAGTACCCTCTCTCTCTCTCCCTGCGGACGAGTGAAAAGTATATTAACTAGTATATTAAAGTATATTACTAGTACCGCGCGATAATATAATTGATGCAGTTCATCTAAAAAAAATATATATATATATATATATATTTTTTTTACCTTTATTTACCCAGGGTAGGTTCGCTGAGCACAGATGCTATTTTTCAGGAACGCCCTGCTTCACATTCACACAGTTCCATTCACACTTGGGAGCTGCCCAGTACAACCACAGTTGACACTAGTGGTCTGCAAGGGCCTTGAAATGAAGCCCGTGCCCAGCCCGAGCCTGTGAACTTCAGGCCCTGCCCGAAAATAAGCCCGACTGTAAATAATATTTTAAGCCCTAACCCGCGTGAAAACCAGAAAAAACAATTATTATTATTATTAATATATATATATTTTTTTGTATTTGTTTTAAATATTCGAAACATGGTTTTATATGAACTTAATAAATAAACAAAAACGAAAATGTTCAATAGGTCTACCTAAATAACAGATAGTGAAAACTAAAGAAACATTAATTATATTGACAAATATTAATTTTTTTTTGTTTTAAATATTCTAAACACTGTTTATATATTAACAAAAATGTTATTTTAGTTTATAATACTGTTTAATATTAAACAAAAACGAAAATGTCCAATAGGTCTAACTAATAACACATATCAGGCTGAAAACTAACAACCATTCTATAGCCTGTTTCGCTAATTCTATTTCCCAGCACTCGCGTTGACTCACACGGCAGCCTCGTAAAGGCTATATGGAATCTTCTTTGACACACAAACACACACACGACACAATAGCCTCTATACAAACAAACAGAAAACATAAATCAGATTTCGAGCAGAGCAACATTTATATAATGAAAGCGCAACAGAACAGGGCAGCAAAGCGACCCCACACCAGCAAATAATAATAATCAAACTCACCACTTCGCTGTGTTGATGTCAGCAAGGCGTTGAACAACGTTAACAAAACTTCGCCAACCGGCTACATACATCCAAGAACAAATTAAAACATTCGCCAACTGGCTATATTCCAACTTCAACCTATGCCACTTCGGTCTGGTTAATTTGTTCATCATCCACCTGAGCGCTCCCCTCGAGTTCTCCCTCCAGGCTGCGGAGGGAGACATCCAAATGTTTCCAAAAATGCAACTTTCCCTTGACTATTTTATTTGTTAACCTATACATCTTGACTCCTCAGACACGAGGCTTTCACTCTCTGATGACAGCACTATGTTACGCGAAAATGAAACAGAAACTTAAGGTTATCCTATAACCCTAGTTATATGAGTATAGCGAGCATGAAAAAAAAATAAAAAAGACGCAATAAAAAAGATTTTTTTTAAAGAGGGCACTGCCCGGCCCGGCCGAGCCCGAATTATTTATTTAAAAACAAAGCCCTACCCAGCCCGAACCGTCGGATCGGGTAGGGCCCCGTCGGGCTTGGGCAAGGTTGCAGTGCACTAGTTGCAGTGGCGGCTTGCCACTAGGGGCGCTCGGGCGCCGCCCCCCCTCAGGCCCTACCCTGGTTATATGAGAGAAGAAGAAAAATAAGTTTTTAGTTTTTTGTTTTATAGCCCTATAAATAATATAAACATGTTTAAAATTAATTATATTTACTCATTTTAAGTATGTTTGTGTTTCCAATGCACAATATAACGTTATTATATAAAAAAAAAAAAACTCGTTTTCTTGAACAGGAAGTGACTCACTTTTCTTTTTTTTTATTCTTTTTTTGTATTTCTCGGCCCGGGCTAGACGCGATAGCGCTCTGAGTGCGCGTCACGGTTTGATCGCTGTATCCGTCGCAGCCAATCAGTGCGTAACGCGTTGTGCGTTGAAATATGACTATTATGTTGGAATCCGGGCGCGATTTGAAGCGGTCTAGCCAGTAGCGTCAATAATTTCTGTAGCCGCATTTCGCGGAGACGCTCTCTGATTGGCCGACGCCAGTATTTTTTTCCGTAGCAGAATTTCACAGAGACGATCTCTGATTGGCCGAATCCAATTTCTAATGTTCCAATTCTAGCTTATTCCTAGGTTGGTCCGTTGGTGGTAGAGATAGTTGTGTTGTTGTGAGATGCAGCTGTTTGTCTTAGAGCGTGCCGTGACTGCAAGTTCTTTAGACTGTTAAGCTTAGGCACTCTTTCAAAGTTGGTTAAGGTTAGAGTTTGTCTTAGAGCATGGCGATAGAACGCCAGGTAGTTTGCAGTCTGTTCGACGCGGAAATGGACAAAGGAATGAAGTACTTGTGTTGTGTGGTGCTAACTGCTAACAAGCTAACACTTGGCTAACAAGCTATATGGCGGATGCAGTCTGGACACAGTGGACAGTGGTCTGGAATACATCAACAGTGGATTATACACTTTATCAAGGCAAGCCCTCCTGCCCTGGACGTGTCAACTAAACAGTGAGTCTCTCTCTCTCTCTCTCTCTCTCTCTCGCTCTCTCTCTCTCTCTCTCTCTCTCTCTCTCTCTCTCTCTCTCTCTCTCTCTCTCTCTCTCTCTCTCTCTCTCTCTCTTTCTTTTGGATTGAAAATACGTGGATTATGGCTTGTTCAATATCGTCTATGTTTGAATGAATGAATGAATGAAAACTTTATTAACAGATTGCAGAATGGGTACAATACAGTACGGCTCAATACACACAATTGTTAAGGGGATGCAGACCAGAGAAAGACGTTTGTCTTGTTTACATCAGGGTCCCAGATTTTCGATTCATATCGATAGTTTAATAGCTAGCCTTGGCTCGTTTAACAATATGCAAAATATGTGTACAGCCCTGTACTCATACTGAAGTTATTCTTGGTATATAATAGGTCTGATTGTGTAACGAATCGATTCCACGTCGCGCTGTGTGTGAGAGAGAGAAGGAGAGAGGGAGAGATCTGCGTGTGTTTGGAGACGGAGCGAGTTTTGTTTCTAACTTTTCTATTTATATATTGTGTTTCAAGTTGTGAATTAGACTATACTTTATTTGACTGGTTGTGTGTTGTTGTAGTAACAGCTGAGCGACTCGTTCATAAGAGCCGATTCATTGCCGTGAGCGTGAGTCGAATCGCTCACGTCTTGCCATGAGTCGGTTGCGTGGTACTGTACATGTTTGCAAAATGTTTTGGTATAGCGCCCCTAGTGGAGAGAGAACCAGCAGCCGCTACTGACTAGTTGACACCATTGGCCACTGAGCAACTCCACTGGAGCAGTTGATTTGCATTGGCAGGGTTTGGCCCTGTCTGGCACCCAACGGGAAAAATATTATAGGCACTATAAGTAGACACCGCTACATAAAACAAGCTGGTCTGCCTGAGTGACTGGTGGAAGAAGGAGAAATAGAGATTGGACTGATTGAGTCAAGCCATGTCACATAGTTCAAGTTTGAAATGCTTCTTTCTGTTTTGCTCCTGAGAGTGTGCTAGATACTGTACTGTACTGGTAATATTATTTATTTGTGTTAACTTCTGAATAAAACAACTTATTAAACACAAGTACATCTTATTGAACATTATTTTGATATTTCATTACCAATTATCATAGCAAAACAGCTTTTTCAAACAGTCTGTAATGCATTTTGGAAACGGGAGATGGGCTCATGGTGTAATGGGCCACCTGGCCTGAGAAACATAAGGAGGAAAGAAAAAGTAAGGACTTACTTCTGGTCATTATTTGGGTAGAACACACATATTTTGAATGCCTTCGGCAGATTTATTTTTATTTTTTTGAGCCATTTTAATCTAGATTAAATCCAGGATTGCAGATAGATTAATCTAGATAAAAAAAAATTATCTATGCCCACCTCTAATATTAACCCTTCTACACGTGTAAGATCTAAGTGCCATGCATTGTGCCTTGTAATGATTGCATGCTAACTTATATAAAAGGAGAGGCGTACAAATGGGATCACTGTGTGCGTGGCCATTAATGTGCATTACTGCTTAACCCCTTCTTATCCACGGCCTATGTATCATTGGGGCAGGTGTTCTGGACAGGTCTCCGTTCATCAACAAGGAAAGGTACTGCTTTGGGGAGAAATTATATCATCTATCACTACTGCCACCGGGTGTGGGAGGGTGTGGGAAGTATTAGGGGAAGTGTGGGTGTTTGGGGAATTACTGTAAGTCGCCCTGGAGGGCAAGAAGGACCAGCGCAGCACCCCTAGGTTAGTAAACCCTAGGCCCCATCCGCTCCCTCTGCTAAATCCCAATTCTAATACCCCTACACTACAGTCGGGGACTCAGCCGGACCCAGATCTGCTGTGTTCCCACTACCTGGTGACAGTGTACATCTACTCTCATAAAGTAGGGATAATCCACCCTTCTACACATAGGTAAATGTAATATTGCTCCACTTCTACAAGGTCCATTTACATATTCTTGGTATCTAGGGACATCTATGGACCTCAGGGAATGTATTCACAGTATATATTGTGTCTATTACTAGGCTTGCTTAAATTGTGATGAAACAAAGGAGAATATGAATTATGATTTTTCTTTGCATCTTTGACAGTGAATAACACCATGCTAATAATGACCAAACTGCCACTGATCTCATTCAGTACCTTCTTGAGATCATGTGTACAGAAAATCTAAGGAAATTAATAAAGGGAAGATGATTAAACAGAAGGTTCTGTAGATACAGTACTGAATTCTCCCATCCGGACCAATGCAATTTGAAATATTATTATAGAATATAGAATAGGAGGCTTATAAATTACCTTATTATAGCCAATTCGCACATATATATATACATATATTATCTTTCTAATGCCTGAGTTCAATTTGGATTTAGTATCACCAGGCGTGCATAAGAACAGATAATGAAATCTACTGTAATCTACTGTACTTTTTTATTTTCCCCACAGTGCAACCATTTTGAAACTAATTTCAGATCTAATTGTTCCTACATGTTAACAATAGGGAAGAGAAACTAACTGCCTTTCAATATTTGTCAAAAACTTTACCTTTTGTGGCTTATTATCCCGAATAATAACAGTTATTGGAATAATTCATACAGAACTCTGAACCTTGAACCCCATAGAATCTTCCATGAACCTTCAACGCAGAACCAGACCTGTGGAAGTCTGCTACAAAATGGCCGCAAAAAGCCTACAATTCCCATGGTTCAAAATATCCAAAATGGTCACCCTCGCGAAACAGACTTGACCAAATCAAAAAGTTTAATCTATCGAATAACACTTTTTTTTTTTTTTTTTTTTTTTTTATTGGTCTTTTCCCCCCTCCATTTTCCTCCGATTTTCTCCCATCCCAATGTTAGTCGTATGCCAATTCCCAGTCCCTTCCTGGTCGCTGCGCACTTACCCCCCACAGTCAGATCATCTGGGAGAGTGGAGGCTACCACGTGCTTCCTCCGACACACGTCCAGCCAATCACCGCTTCTTTTCACCTGGCAGCGCGGATTCTCATCGAGAGGGCGTAGCGTGTGGGAGGACCATACTATCCCCCTCGAGTCCTATCCGCGCTTAGCAGGCGCCCCGACCGAACTGTAGGAGTCGCTGTTTACAACAACCCGGACCCACCCCGCCAGCTTCTCCCACCCTCTAATACAGCCAATTGTATTAGTGCAGACGGCCAGCCAAGCTGGTGACAACCCCGGAGCTGGGAATCCAGCTCACAGCTCCGGGGCTGGTGACGAACGCAATCTCCGCTCGGCCACCTAACCGCCATATCGAATAACACTTTTAACCTATTGCTAAACTAATGTATTGATGATAATATACATTCTACATGCTGTTGTGACATGTTTATGATGTTAATACTTGAATACGTTTGAAATAAAAATCGCTGCTTTTATACAACAGTCTGAAAAATATTGATTTATGACCAGATGTCATTTCGGGTGGAAGAAATTAAAGATGTTTTTGCCTTTTTTTGGGACATGTTTAGGAGTAGGGAATTTTTTTTCTTCTTATCTTAGACTTAGGCAGTGGTGGGACTGTGGCAAAATAGAAATTAAAATGCTTTGTCAACAACACACTCTCAATGTGACTAGAGACATCACTACCTCTATGAGGGATTTAAGATAGTGAGATAGTAGACCTTGAGAAAATGTTTGGGTCCACAGGAACTCAAGGACAATTTGAAGTCCTTAATAAAAGAAAATGGCTTTAGTAGACCTGCTAGGTGTGAAAGCTCAAGGAGCTTTGTTCTTCGGTCTGGAGAAGAAGAATGGACAGAACAAATTCATTCAATCTCTTCTGTCAGAGACGGGGCAGGACATCACTGATGCCAGTCAGATCCGGAAACGGGCTGTTCAGTTTTATTCTGCTTTGTATAGCAGTGAGTACATTGAAAATGATGTCCTTCTACAGACCTTTTTTTAAGGATTACCTTAGGTATCACAGGACTCTAATGTGCTGCTTGAGAGATCTTTGGACTCATCAGAGCTCTATTCTGCCTTACAGAGCATGGATGGCAGTAAAGCCCCTGGTATTGGCGGTTTGACAGTGGCATTTTACAAAGCTTTTTGGGACATTGTGAAAGATGATCTTCTCAAGGTTTTCAATGAAAGTCTGGATGAGGGTGCTTTGCCGCTTTCCTGTCGCAGAGCAGTGATAACCTTGCTGCCAAAAAAGGGGACTTAACAAGACATCAGGAACTGGATGCCTGTGTAAGTTTTATGCACCGAATATAAGATTCTGTCAAAGACCTTAGCAAACCGTCAGACAGAAGTAATGGACCAGATCCTGCATCAGGATCAGACATATTGTGTACCTGGCAGGTCAATATTAGATCATGTATATTTAATTTGTGATGTTGTGGATGTCTCTGAACCATTGGGCTTGAATACTGGTCTTATTTCAATAGATCAGGAGAAAGCATTTGACCGCGTTGAACACAATTATCTCTGGAGGATTATGGAGAGTTTTGGGTTCAGCGATGGTCTCATTGCTATGGTTAAAGTGTTGTATCAGAACATTGAGAGTGTGTTAAAGTCCAATGGTGCTCTATGTGCTTCTTTTGAAGTACAGAGGGGCATTAGACAAGGCTACGCTCTGTCTGGCATGTTATATGTAATTTCTCTGGAACCCATGTTGACCCCCTTCCTGGAATTGAGGAATAAGATGAGGGGGTTAGCTATACCAGGTTTCCAAGAGAACATTGTTTTGTCTGCTTATGCTGATGATGTAGTTGTTTTTGTAAAAAGAAATCTAAATGATGTAAGTATATTGGAGAGAATTGCTGACAATTTTAGGGCTGTGTCCCCTGCCAAAATAAATTGGAGGAAGAGGCTTTAGCTGTTGGTAACTGGCGTAGCAGATTACCTGTGTTACCTCAAAGCATGACCTGGAAAAGGGATGTTTTTAGATATTTAGGAGTGTACCTTGGAAAAGACACGTTTGTTCAAAAAAATTGGGATAATGTGGTGGAGAAAGTAGAAGGAAGGCTGTTTAAGTGGAGATGGCTGTCGCCTCAGATTTCCTATAGAGGCAGAGTCCTGATAATAAACAACCTTATAGCTTCTACCTTGTGGCATACGTTGGCATGTGTGGAGCCTCCTTATGGTATGCTGGTGCAGTTGCAGGCAAATATGGTGAATTTCTTCTGGGATCGTCTGCACTGGGTTCCTCAGAGTGTTCTGTTAGGACAGCGACTTTAAGGTTACAGTTCATACAGCGATATCTGATAGGACCAAAATATTTAGTTTATTCTTAAGAAAGTTATTAGTCTTGGTCTTGATGTGTCTTTGTTTCTAACAGACCCTATGACTTTAAAACGAAATGCACTTCCTCCTTTTTATCAGGGGATTTTTAAGTCATGGGCACTTTTCAAGTGTATAAGAACTGCTTCTACTAACTCGTTGCACTGGCTACTGGAGGAGCCTCTTGTCCACGGTGCAAGAATGGACATGAGCGACAGTGCCAGCCCTGGGCTGACTGGACTGGTGTGTGCTACAGAAGTAGTACACCTGGGACGACTGGTAGACACAGCAGGACCAGAGTTAAAAGATGCTCAGGCTGTGTGTTCTTTATTGGGCCTGAGGTCACAGCACTATGCAACAAGGATGCTGGATCTCTGGAGACAGAGGTTGACTGTCAAGGAACTGGGCATGCTTAGCTTATCAAATTTATTTATAGGGCCCGACAACACACGTTGATGTCCCCATGGGCCGTACAGGTCTTCTTTAAACAAGTCAAGAAGACAACATAACAATAAGTCAAGAACAGAACAAGAACACCATAGGGTCCAAACATTTTTTAGATGAATGCAAATAAATGAAAGAATGCAAGCACTCCCAGACATACCCCACGCGAAGGTAAGGAAAAACTCACTAAAACCTAACAATAGGGAAAAAAAGCTCCACAGGCAATGTGGAGGAGAGAAACCTTAGAAGGGCCGTTCAAGGGGGGATCTCCCTTCTTAGATGTCGGTGATAGTAGTGTTGCAGACGGACAGTTGGTAAGCATGCACTCATGTGTGTGGTGAAACACAGATGAGTGCATGCAATAGCAACTGTACATTTTGAAAAATTAAAGATAGAGCTAATAGCGATAGCAACTGAACATTTTGAAAGATTAAAGATAGAGTTGATAGCGGATCTATTTGAGGCACAGGGGCGGCGCAAGAGGGTCACGTCCTCCCCGTCTTAGTCACGGGACATTCAACACTCCGGTCGTTGCTCAGGGACAGCCGGAGACAGGGGGAAGGGGGGTGGCGCAGAGAGGGTCGCGAACTCCCCGACATCATCGCGGGACATCCGGCACTCCGGTCACCACTACGAGACCTCCGAAGACAGGGGGGCACGCAGAGGGGGTCGCAATCTCCCGGCCTTCGTCACGGGACGTCCAACACTCCGGTCAACACTCCAGGACAGCAAGTCATAGGAAGACAGGGAGCAATAAAACCGGACAAACAGGAGGAGTTTCCAAATGTGTATCTGAGCCCTGTACTGGGCGAGATGTCTGGTCCTTTGCTTTCTATCAAAGATAGAGTCACTATACAAAATGAACAGGAAGTCATGGTACAGAAAGTGTGTAAAAATAATCAATAAGAAATGGCTAAATAACAGAGTGGACAGTGTATGGGGGAGCAGGCTGTGTGCAGGTAGTGACACTCAACCTGGTTTTATACATGCCTCCTTTAAAAAAAAAAACGGCAGACCTTTAGTGGAGGATTCTGCATGGTGCTGTAGCAGTGAACGCTTTTGTTTCTATCATCAACCCAGTGGTGGAGAATACATGTCCTTTCTGTGGGTTAACTGAGACTGTTTTTCATGCGTTTTAACAGGCTTTATGGGCTATTTAAGCTGCTCACCGACGTTTTCGTGCATTTTGGTGAAACCTTTTTTGTTATCAGTTATATTTTTGGAGCAAGATATAAAAAAGATAATAAGAAAAGATGGCAACTGCTTAACTTTCTGGTGGGGGAAGCTAAGCTTGCAGTCTATGTAAACAGGAGAAACAGAGTGGAAGATAAACTGGACCACGATGCATTATTCGTGTGGTGTTGTAATGTGAAGGCTAGAGTCTGGCTGGAGTTCAGGTTTTATAGAGCTATGGCCAATTTGGAGGCTTTTGCTCAGGAATGGTGTTATGGAAATATCATTTATGATGTCATTGATGGTGAATTGGTGTTTAACAACATTGTGAATATATGAAATTCTATTTTTGCATTGTTGTGTATTGTTTATTTATTTTTATCTTGTAGCTGTAAAGTCTTTTAAAAGGCATTTTTAAAGGCTTTTGATACAGTACAAAATTAAGTACTCTTAAAAATCAAATCTCTCTCTCTACCAGAACCACAGCTGAAGGGCATAGTGACCATGTTATTCTCTCTCTCTCTCTCTCTCTCTCTCTCTCTCTCTCTCTCTCTCTCTCTCTCTCTCTCTCTCTCTCTCTCTCTCTCTCTCTCTCTCTCTCTCTCTCTCTCTCTCTCTCTCTCTCTCTCTCTCTCTCTCTCTCTCTCTCTCTCTCTCTCTCTATGTCTCTCTCCCAGAACCACAGCTGAAGGGCATAGTGACCAGGTTATTCTGTCAGCAGGGTTTCTACCTCCAGATGACCCAGGATGGTGTTCTGGACGGAACCAAAGACGACACCACCAACTCCTGTATGTACACACACACATATACGCACACACACACACACGCATACACACACGCATACACACACGCATGTACACACACATATATGCATAAACACCAGTGTTGGGCAGTACATAGCTACACGCTACATAGCTTAACTACATCTCTCAGTATTGATGTCCTTTTGAACCAAGTAGCGTTCTATGTAGTGTAGCTATTTTTAGACCCAAGTAGTGACGTAGCGTAAGCAAACTGGACTGCTGAATAAAGATTTTGTGAAGAAAAAAAATCTCCCCGGACAAAACCCACTATGATTGGTTGGTTGGTTGGTTTAGATATGATGATTCACGATTGGGTAAGGTTAGGGCTAAACATTACGGGTAGGCCAATCAGAGGCAGGATAGGGCTGTTACACGCCCAGACCAGCTCAGGTTTGGGAGAATCAATGCCCCAGGGTCATGCCGCCATCTAGCGTCATCTGCAGAAGCTGCAGTCAACATTGACCCTACGTGCTCATGTTAATAATATTTTGTTGTGGCAACTAGTGTCTTTGTTTGAAGTGTTGTCTGTTTAGGTTTTCTCTGTGTTGGCATTTTGATTCTGTGTGTTGTATTAGTTTAGTCCTTGTTCCGGTATTGTTGTTTATTGTATTTGTTCTAGTGTCTTCTTCCCCCAGGTGTTTTCCATTAGTAATTAGTGTCTGTATTTATTGCTTGTGGTTTGTTGGGATCTTTGTGGCGTCATTGTCTCCTCGTTTTCCCCGTGTCGTGCCTATCTTCCCTGTTGATTTCTAGTGAGTTCTTGCCTTGTCGTTTTCTTGTTTTCCTTCGTTGTTTTGTTAGTAGTGGTGCCTTTCGTTTGTATTGTATTTTGGATTAGTTAATAAACACCCTTCTTTAAGCATCACCCCACGTCTCTGCCTCCGTTCCTTCTCCCTTGTCTGCATATTGTGTTCTCACCTTCATCATCACCCCCAACCGTAACAGAATGACGCCACCATCTAAGAGCACAGCAGACAAGGTGGCCGATACCATGACGATCATCCGTAGCATGGTGGACGGTGATCTGGAGCATTACTCACCTGCCAAGTGGGTATTCCTGCTCCAGATGATCAACAAGGTCGCAACGGAGAGTCCGACACAGGAGCCAGCGATGCGGGTTATGGCCGACCACGTGGACGAGTTTAGGTCGCTCGCTACTACCCTACCCACCAGCCGAATCCCAGGTATGGTTCCCATAGCTAGCGTAGCCACGTCAGCTAACCGGTTCCCCATTGTTAGCACAACCCCCTTTGCTAGCTTTCCCCCCGCAGCTAGCCAGCCAGCGTGAATATTAAAGGCAACCAACTTGTGTTCGGCTTTTCTCTGATTGGCCGTGACCCCCCACCCCCACGCGCAAGCAAGCGGCAGCCCCTCCCACGTCCCAAATGAAACCCAAGGAGCTAGCGGCAGCGCGGGCAACCAACTTGTGTACCACTACCAACCAACTTAAGCTGCTGTACCAACCAACTTGTGTTCAGCTGCGGTAGCAGTGGAGCGCTGCTGACTGATTATTATGTTTCGCGTTTTTAACAACCAACTACCAGATTCACTCGTCACTGTACATCACCTCTACCTCTGTCTCTGAAGTATAAACAAAGCCCATACAGTTATGAAATGCGCTGAACTAGAAAGCGTAACGTTATTATGTTTCGCGTTTTTAACAACCAACTACCAGATTCACTCGTCACTGTACATCACTTCAGCTCCAGCAGCAGCTGCGGCCGCGCTCCGTTGAAGCCCTTGAATGACAGAGCTCTCATATTTTGTGAATGCATGAACTATATCTTAAATTATGGCTATGTGTCTAATATGGCTGTCGCTTATCAATGACTTCACGACAGCCATATTAGACACATCGCCATAATTTAAGATATAGTTTATGCATTCGCAAATATGAGAGCTCTGTCATTGAAGTGGGTGGTGGCAGCATTACTAACAGTAGCGATTTTTATTGTTTTGTCATGACCAAACATAATCCCAACATAGATAGGAGGTGTACTGTATGTCAAATGTCGGTCATCATCGCCATAATTTAAGATATAGTTTATGCATTCGCAAATATGAGAGCTCTGTCATTGAAGTGGGTGGTGGCAGCATTTCTAACAGTAGCGATTTTTATTGTTTTGTCATGACCAAACATAATCCCAACATAGATAGGAGGTGTACTGTATGTCAAATGTCGGTCATGTGGTGGAAGAGTTTAGTACAGTCACACAACAGAACACCAGTGTTTCTAGTAGATATGTTTATTAATATAAATAAACACCTCTGTCTGAACTGGTTCGAGCAGCGCGTTGGTCATTGAAGTGGGTGGTGGCAGCATTATTAACAGTAGCGATTTTTATTGTTTTGTCATGACCAAACATAATCCCAACATAGATAGGAGGTGTACTGTATGTCAAATGTCGGTCATGTGGTGGAAGAGTTTAGTACAGTCACACAACAGAACACCAGTGTTTCTAGTAGATATGTTTATTAATATAAATAAACACCTCTGTCTGAACTGGTTCGAGCAGCGCGTTGGTTCGACCAGCGCTTCTGCCCCGTCTCTCAGCGGAAAAGGGCGTGTGCTAGGGCGGTCACGTGGCCGTGTGGCCAATCAGAGAAACGCTGAACGAAAAGCTGAACACAAGTTGGTTGCCTTTAATATTCACGCAGCCAGCCAGCTAGCATAAGACTCACAGTCAGCCTAGCTCCTGAAGCTAACCAGACGTCTACAGCTAGCACAGCCCCGCCCGTTAGCTTAGTTCCTACAGCTAACCTGACGTCCACAGCTAGCACAGCCCCGCTCATTAGCTTAGCTCTTGCAGCTAACCAGACGTCCACAGTTAGCACAACCCCGTCTGCTAGCTTAGCATCCGCAGCTAGCCAGGCTTCCCCAGCTAGCACAGTCCCCACTGCTAGCCTAGGCTCCAGATTCACGGTCAGCCTAGTTCCTGAAGCTAACCTGACGTCCACAGCTAGCACAGCCTTGCCCGTTAGCTTAGCTCTTGCAGCTAACCAGACGTCCACAGCTAGCACAGTCCCCACTGCTAGCTTAGGCTCCAGATTCACGGTCAGCCTAGTTCCTGAAGCTAACCTGACGTCCACAGCTAGCACAGCCCCACCCATTAGCTTAGCTCTTGCAGCTAACCAGACGTCCACAGTTAGCACAACCCTGTCTGCTAGCTTAGCCTCCGCAGCTATCCAGGCTTCCCCAGCTAGCACAGTCCCCACTGCTAGCTTAGGCTCAAGGTTCACGGTCAGCCTAGTTCCTGAGGCAAACCAGACGTCCACAGCTAGCACAGTTCCGCCCGTTAGCTTAGCCCCCGCAGCTAACCAGGCCTCCCCGGCTAGCACAGTCCCCACTGGTAGCTTAGGCTCAAGGTTCACGGTCAGCCTAGTTCTTGAAGCTGACCAGATGTCCACAGCTAGTACTGTCCCGCCCGGTAGCCTAGTCCCTACAGCTGGCTCAGGCCCCACGGTTAGCCTAGCTCCCGCAGTTTGCAGACCTCCGAGGCCTAGCAAGGCTCAGAGGGTGAGCGGGGCTAGTACCGCTAACAAGGCCTCCACAGCTGATCCGGCCGTCGCTGCCAGCCTGGTTCCGGTCAGCGTAGCCCAGGCTGTCACCGCTCCAGGCTCCTCATCTCCGGATCCTATGCCATGCCTCACCGCCGAGACCGATCCGGTTTCCACGTCCTGCACAGCCTCTACACCTGGTCCGGCTGCTACACTGGCTCCCGGCTCCTCGACTGGTCCTGGCTCCCCGTCTGGTCCAGCCCTACGCCGTGATCGGCGCCCTGGTCCTCGCCGTGGTCTTCGCCGTGGTCTGCGTTGGATCCTGCTCCGGGGGTCGTCGCCGCCGCACCTCCGTTCCGGCTCTCCTGATCCGGTCCCTAGTCCGGCGGCGGTAGGGTCTCTCGTCCGGGATCCTGCTCCGGGGTCCTTACCCTCGGTTCCCGGGTCCAGCTCCCCTCTCCTGCTCCTTGCTTCTCTCCCCGCCTCCCCTCTCCAGGCCTCTATTCCCGTCCCCACCCCCCCTCGTCGGGCCTCGGTCCCCGGATCCAGCCCCACTCTCCGGGTCTCTGTTCCCATCCCCACCCCCCCTCTCCCGGCCTCTGCACCCGTTTTCAGCCCCCCTGGCTGCTATACCCCTCCTGGGTTTTTTGCTCAGGCTCCCGGCCCCAGGTCTACGGGTCCTCTCCCTGGGTTCGTTCCGGGGTCCCGGCTTCCTGCTTCACCCGTGTCCGGACGTTGTTCTCGGGGGTCTAGAAGCCCCCCATTGGGGGGGAGGTACTGTTACACACCCAGACCAGCTCAGGTCTGGGATAATCAATGCCCCAGGGTCATGCCGCCATCTAGCGGTCATCTGCAGAAGCTGCAGTCAACATTGACCCTACGTGCTCATGTTAATAATATTTTGTTCTGGCAACTAGTGTCTTTGTTTGAAATGTTGTCTGTTTGGGTTTTCTCTGTGTTGGCATTTTGATTCTGTGTGTTGTATTAGTTTAGTCCTTGTTCCGGTATTGTTGTTTATTGTATTTGTTCTAGTGTCTTCTTCCCCCAGGTGTTTTCCATTAGTAATTAGTGTCTGTATTTATTGCTTCTGGTTTGTTGGGATCATTGTCTCCTCGTTTTCCCTGTGTCGTGCCTGCCTTCCCTGTTGATTTCTAGTGAGTTCTTGCCTGTCTACCCTTGTCGTTTTCTTGTTTTCCTTCGTTGTTTTGTTAGTAGTGGTGCCTTTCGTTTGTATTGTATTTTGGATTAGTTAGTAAACACCCTTTTTTAAGCATCACCCCACGTCTCTGCCTCCATTCCTTCTCCCTTGTCTGCATATTGTGTTCTCACCTTCATCATCACCCCCAACCGTAACAAGGGCGGGTCATGGCCAAGGCTCTGCAAACCAGGAAGGAAAAAGCAGTATGCGGCGCGGCGCAGTGTTTACTGTGTCAGCCAAAAACAAAGCTGCTCTCAACTTCCCACACGTCCAGCACTAATTGAGAACACACATCAGTTGAGCTGATGAAAAGCTTTACATAACCATTGTCAACTGTTCCCAAACAGCACACAAGTCAGTGCACTTTTTTGTCAACAGCTAACTGGGGAAAAGAAAAGGCAAACGTTATTGTCATTTTGCTACTGTGGTTTGAGTTGAAACAGTAGTTTATCCTGTGCTGAAAAGTCTCCATTCCAATAGAGATAGTATATATTTTGGTGTTTATTTGATTATTGTTTCACTGCCTTTTATTTATTTCCACAGTTTTTTCCTCATACTTTATTACATTTTGTACATGGTACCGCAAGGTACATTAATACAAGTACATGTTAAAAAGGATGACACAAAAAGCCAGACAGAGGGCTTGTTTCCAGTTTCAGTTTGTTTTATAATAAACAATCAAACTGAGAATTTTTTGCCTGCCTGTTTGTTTGGTGGAAACTTGATCATGAAGTAAAAAAAAAAGAAAAAGAAAAAAATAGTGCGAGTGAGCTAGCTATTTTGCCATGTTGCTTGTAGTGTAGTGCTTACTACTTTTTTCAAGTAAGGCTTGCCATCACTGATAAACACACAAACGATGCACCCACTGTCTCTCTCTCATAACCCTTTCCTGTCTCTCTCTCCTCTCTCTCTTCCCTTCCCTCTCTCTCGCTCTCCTCTCTCTCTTCTCTCTCTCTCTCTCATCTTCTCTCTCTCTCTCTCTCTCTCTCTCATCTCCTCTCTCCTCTCTTTCTTTTTTATCTCTCTCTCTCTCTTTCTCTCTTTCCCCCTCTCTCTCTTTCTCACCCTCTCTCCCCTCTCTTTCTTTTTCTCTCTCTCTCCCTCTATTTCTTTCTTTCTTTCTCTATCTCTCCCCCTTCTCTCTCTCTCTCTCTCTCTCTCTCTCTCTCTCTCTCTCTCTCTCTCTCTCTCTCTCTCTCTCTCTCTCTCTCTCTCTCTCTCTCTCTCTCTCTCTCTCTCTCTCTCTCTCTCTCTCTCTATCTCTCTCTCTCTCTCTCTATGTCTCTCTCTGTGTCTCTCTCTACCTCTCTCTCTCTCTCTCTCTCTCTCTCTAGCTCTGTTTAATCTATCCCAGTAGGTCTGAGGGTCGTAGCGATCCAGTCTGTGAAGATAGGACTCTACATTGCCATGAATGGAGAAGGACACTTGTACACCTCTGTAAGTACACTCACACACACACACACACACACACACACACACACACACACATACACACACACACACACACACACACACACACACGCACGCACGCACGCACGCACGTACGTACACACACGCATATACACACACACACACACACACACTGTGTTTCTCTCTGTATTTTATAATTTTTTTAATCAGCCTTTATTTTCCCAAGTATGTTCGGACAAGTAAGTTGAACTTTCGGACAAGTAAATATCCGAGCACCTTGCATGGTTGCCTCCGCCGTCGGTGTATGTATGTGATGAAATAACCTCTTGAATGTTGAATCTTAAATGAGGAGCTAGCCAAGATGAGAACACCTTCCCACCCCTCTATGAGGAGCTAGCCAAGATGAGAACCCTCCCACCCCC
>NC_140165.1:59394507-59407007 GCF_963971535.1 Notolepis coatsorum | reverse complement strand
TGTTTTTTTTTACTGGTTGTGTGTTGGTGGTGGGCTGGTAGTGTTGTCAGTGTTCCCGTAGACAGCTGTCTGCTGTCACGGTGACATGGATTTCGTAAAGCTGACCAGGAAGCATGGCTTTAAGGTCTCGCCGGCATTTCCCTGCTCAGTGGAAGACTGTAGTCTGGCTGTTGCGAGGGTGGTGGGCGCTCCGAGCGTTAAATCTGCGGCAAGGATGAACGGCGGTGTCGTATTCTTTGTGGATGATTTGATTAAAGTAAATAAACTGATAACGGACGGGTTGGTCATAAATGAAACGTTTGTGTCGGTGATGCCGCTCACAACACCTGCGAAAAAGGTGACATTGGCAAATGTTCCCCCGTTGATAGGCGATGAGCTTATATTGAGGGAACTCGCCAGATATGGAAGATTGTATCTCCATTAAAGAAGATGTCTTCTGGGTGTAAAGCGCCTGAATTACAGCATGTAGTTTCTCACAGAAGGCAGACGTTCATTATTATGAACAAACGTGAGGACGAGTTGGATGTTAATTTTAAAGTAATAATAGACGGGTTTGAGTATATTATTTATGCAACAACTCAGAATATGCAGTGTTTTGGATGTGGAAAAGAGGGGCATCTAAGACAAGCCTGCCCTGGGGAGGGGCCTAGCAGGGGGCAAATGCTGGATGAGCGCAACAAAGAAAGGAAGGACAGCTTGGGGTGTGAATCAAGGTGTTGAGGGGGGGGGGGAACAGGGGAAGAGGGGTGGTGGGGAGGCGTCTGAGAAGGCTAGTGTACCAGATAGAAGTGATAAAAACGGGGAAGGCGTAGGAAAGGCAGGAGACGCAGTACATGGAAAAAATGGTGGGGAAGAAAATGTGGGGGGGGGGGGTAGAAACGAATAAGTACACAGAGTACACAAGAGAGTACATGGTCGGAGGTAAGCGCTGATGATGATGAGGAATATGAGAGTGATGCATCTGCAGTTACCGATCATGATTGCTATTCATTGGAGGCGATGAGAATGTTTTTACGGACGACAAAAAACAGGAAGGGGGTAGAGATAGCACATTTCTTTCCAGATAAGGAGTTTTTTATTTTGTCAGCTAGGAAAAATATGAGGTTTCAAGGAGATGGACGTTTTGCTGAAACAGAGATATACAGGATGAAAAAATTTTTACAGAAGGTACAGCGGGACTCAGAAAGGTGGAGGACGGAGTGGAATCAGTATAGTTTTGTTGTTTTTTGTTTTTTTGTTTACTCTTTTATTTCTAAATGAGAAGTGTTTTTAGAGTGGAATTTTTTTTGTTTATTGTATGGGGCAAGGGACATGGAGAGAGTTTTTTTTGCTCCCTGACCTCACTGACTTCCTACCTCAGGTCCCAGTTTTAGGTATGTCTATTTATTGTGTCAGTGAGGCGCTGTCTGGCATCACCAGGAAGCAGAATATGAGTTTTAACAAATTGACGGACTGGTGTGTTGTCACTTAGGTCTGAACATTACAAGGTGTCCCGCTACCGGGGCCAGGAGGCTGAAACTTTTTTGATCATCAAGTATACTCATATACATTTGTGGAACTATGTGAAGACTGGGCTTATGGAGGATTTTCGTTTTCTGGAGGGCGGGTCGGGACACAAGGTTGAGGTCCAGTTTCTGTGGGATGAAACCATGTCCAGCAGAGACAGGAGCGGAGCGTATCGGTTCATGCCCGATGGGAAGGCCACGCCATACTCCTTCAGCAACCTCTCATCAGAGTCACCAGGGGGATGTTTTCTCTGAAATCAGTTTATGTTACCAGCACCTTTACCTTGTTCAAGGGTTGGAAGGTATGACTGTGGGGCTCAACACGTTCTACACCGACCTCAACGGTTTCCAGATCCAGTCTCGGAGGATGGTGGCCAAGCTGCCTTTGCTGGTTGTTTTCTGCCCTATGTTCGGAATGGGTTACATCAGGGACTTGAGCTCTCGATTCAGTCTGCTCGATGGGAAGTCACTGGGCTGCCAGTCTCCGCACGGGGGAGCTGGAGGTGATATTGGAGCGGCGTCTGAACAGGAAGACGAAGGAGGCCTCGGACAGGGTGGCACGGGTAACAGACTGTCTAATAAGGATGTCAGTCCAGAGAGCATCTCAGTCCCCCTGCTCTCTTTTCAGCCCCTGACATCATCGATGCCCTGTGATATACGACTGGTGACTTTAGGAGCACACATGATAAGGCTGAAGGAGGAGGGTCATCTGATGAGGCGGCCCTGTTTCTCCACAGGAAAGATTTGACTGGGGCCTGTCAAACACACACAAAGACCTGTTGTGTTGTACCACACAGGGAAAGGTGAAGCTAGGACGCTTTCTCAGAACTACAGTTTCTACAGTGCCTCTCCGGTGTCTCTCTCTCTGATGCACCCAGAACCTTAGATCACTTAGAGTTTTTTTTCCATGGGGGAAAATTCAAATGACAATTTAGTTCGGTTTCAGCATTGTTGTCCCTAATTGATTTTTTTGTTTGTTTGTTTTTTTGTTTGTTTTTTGTTTTGTTTTGTTTTGTTTTTGTTTTTTTGTGAGTTGTAAAGTATTGATTTGAATGGTTTGTTGCATCATTTGTAGTTTTAGTAAAAATAAAGTTTTTTATAAAATCAAAATCTCTCTCTCTCTCTCTCTCTCTCTCTCCCCCCTCTTTCTCTCCCACCCCCTCTCTCTCCTCCATCTCTTCTCTCTCCCTCTCTCCCTCTATCTCTCTGCCCCTCTCTCTCTTTCTCTCTCTATCTCTCTCTGCCCCTCTTGCTCTCCCTCTCTTTCTGCCCCTCTCTCTCTGCTCACAGCAGTGTAAATTTAATGAGTCAGTGTTTGATAACTACTATTTTATTTTCTCATCTCTCTCTCTCTCTGCCCTTCTCTCTCACTTTCTCTCTCTATCTCTCTGCCCCTCTTTCTCTCTGCCCTCTCTCTCTGCTCACAGCAGTGTAAATTTAATGAGTCAGTGTTTGATAACTACTATTTTATTTTCTCACCTCTCTCTCTCTCTCTCTCTCTCTCTCTCTCTCTCTCTCTCTCTCTCTCTCCTCTCTCTCTCTCTCTCTCTCTCTCTCTCTCTCTCTCTCTCTCTCTCTCCCCTCTCTCTCTCTCTCTCTCTCTCTCTTTCTCTCTCTCTCTCTCCCCCTCTCTCTCTCCACCCCCCCTCTCTCTCTCTCTAGGAGCTGTTCACAGCGGAGTGTAAGTTTAAGAGTCGGTGTTTGAGAACTACTATGTGATCTACAGCTCCATGTTGTACCGCCAGCAGGAGTCTGGCCGCGCCTGGTACCTGGCCTCAACAAGGAGGGCCAGGCCATGAAGGGCAACCGCGTCAAGAAGACCAAGCCAGCTGCACACTTCTTACCTAAACCTATAGAAGGTACATGTATACACTACTTTAACCTATAGAAGGGAAATGTATAGACTAAACCTATAGAAGGGAAATATATACACTACTTAAACTTGTAGAAATGTATAGACTAAACATATAGAAGGGAAATAGTCAAGTCAAGTCAAGTCAAGCGTTGTCAGTGTTGTCAGTGTTCCCGTAGACAGCTGTCTGCTGTCACGGTGACATGGATTTCGTAAAGCTGACCAGGAAGCATGGCTTTAAGGTCTCGCCGGCATTTCCCTGCTTAGTGGAAGACTGTAGTCTGGCTGTTGCGAGGGTGGGATATAAGGGAAATGTAGACTAAACCTATAGAAGGTAAATATATAGACTACTTCAACCTATAGAAGGTAAATATATAGACTACCTAAACATATAGAAGGTAAATATATAGACTACCTAAACATATAGAAGGTAAATATATAGACTACATAAACCTATAGAATTTAAATGTATAAACCTATAGAAGGTACATATGTAGACTAAACCTATTGAAGGTAAATATATAGACACAACCTATATAAGGTGAATATATTGATTAAACCTATAGAAGGTAAATATATAGACTAATCCTATAGAAGGTAAATATATAGACTAAACCCATAGAAGGTAAATATGTAGACTAAACTTATAGAAGGTACTATATAGACTAACCTATTATAAGGTAAATGTATAGACTAAACCTATAGAAGCTCATTAAATACAATAAACTTATAGAATTGTAAATATATAGGACTAAACCTATAGAAGGTAAATATATTGACTAAACCTATAGAAGGTGAATATATTGACTAAACCTATAGAAGGTGATTATATCTCCTCTCCTCTCTACAGTCACAATGTACAGAGAACCATCGCTTCACGACATCGGCGCTGTTCCCAAGTCCTCTGCCGCAGGCCCGCCCTCCAAGAGCACAACCAGCCAGAAGGTGGTCATGAACGGCGGCAAGCCAATCAACAAGCCCGACAAGAAGGCAACATAACCCCGCCCCCTCCTCTCCCCCTGGCCAACCAGAGACGAGAAGTAGCCAGAGACTCCTCCCACTTACCTGCCGCTGCACTAAGAAAAAGAAAAATCTTTGAGCTCCGACTGGTCAGAAGTGAGTCCACGTCCCGCCTCCCCTCATTTCTGATTGGACGGATGCAGTGTGTCGGGACCAAGGGGTAACAACATCCCCAGTGGAGGACCGGGGAAGAGGAGGATGAGGTTGGGTGGGGGGGGGGGGGGGGGGGGGGGGTTGGGGGGGAGGGTGTTGAGGAGGAAGAAGAGGGTAACTGGCTGAAGCAAACTGAAGCCAGCCAGCTGGACCTCGTTATACCGTACGGAATGCCTTTTATAAAAACAACAAACTTCTGACAATCTGAGAGAATGAGGCTCCACCTCCTCTTCCTGATTCACCTGTCTGTCAAGTAGCCTTGCTTGCTGACGGCTACATATAAGTACACACACACACACACACACACACACACACACACACACACACTACCGAACACCTACAAGCTTCAACCAAACTCCACCCTGTTTCTCTCTTGTATCTCTCTCTCTCTCTCTCTCTCTCTCTCTCTCTCTCTCTCTCTCTCCTCTCTCTCTCTCTCTCTCTCTCTCTCTCTCTCTCTCCTCTCTCTCTCTCTCTGATGTAGCTGGAGCTCATTTTCAAAGCCATCTAAATTCAGGTGCAGTTTCCCTCATTAGTGCTGCTGTTGGTGTTGTTCTCGAGTAGCACCTGTTAACCTGTAAATGTCACACTTGAAACTGTCTGAAGTCTGAGGCCAGGTGGTCTGCATTTAAACAGCCAAGCATCACAATACCATAGCCATCTATAACAAATGTTATTTCTCTCTAATGGAGAATAGATGGATGGCATTTATGTCTATAAATAAATAGTCAAGGTCTACATTATCCATTAAATCTGGATCAGGGAATCATAGTGGTATCGGTGCATTCCTAGTATTATCTTTACAAAAAGTCCACTTTTAGAAGTGAAGGTGCATTAACCCTTGCGTGGTGTTCTCCTTTAACCCTTGTGTGGTGTTCTCCTTTAAACCCTTGTGGGGTTGTTCTCCTTTAACCCTTGTGTGGTGTTCTCCTTATAACCCTTGTGTGGTGTTCTCCTTTAACCCTTGTGTGGTGTTCTCCTTTAACCCTTGTGTGGTGTTCTACTTATAACCCTTGTGTGGTGTTCTGCTTATTAACCCTTGTGTGGTGTTCTCCTTTAACCCTTGTGTGGTGTTCTCTTTAAACCCTTGGGTGGTTCTTGTTTTTGTTACTCAACACCCCATATCCCTTTTACACCGGCCAGGCTCCGGTTCAAGCTCCAGCTCCGTTCTGAACCCTCTGAACCTTGGTGCTCTCTGGCGAACCACCCCGCGTTTACACCCATTTAAGCAGAAACTCCAACATTCCACCGTCTCCGTCATCAACGGGGGTGTTACTCAGGTAAAAATAATGCGTGGAGAGCGAGCCTCAACGCACGAGCGCACACACAAAATAATACACGCACACACGTATATGTTTGAAATGAATCGTTCCAGCAAAGTAGGCTTCTATTATTCGAATGACTTGTTTTAATGGGTATCATATAGTAGTAAGTCCTACTGTAGAACATGACATATTAGCATGACATCTGATTTATTAATGCCAATAATGGTGTAAAGTGTAAATGATGGATTAGTCAGTAATAATTCATGACAGCCTGTTTAGCTCAGCTTGTTAGTGAGCTGCCTGTGGAGTGTATGGTGCCAGGTTCAAATCTTGGTTACTTCTTTTTTCTTTTTTGTAACGTTAATAAATGTATCCACTCTGGTGTCCCAAAAAAGGACAATAACACTACCTTATGCATACTGCACCTTATGTGAATACTGTAATACTGTGAATACTGTATATTTCAGTTAGTAAATGGTAAATTATATTGATTTATTTGTTTACACTGCTTGTGTAGTTTTTACTACCTGTACCCCCCCATCCCCCATGCTGCTATGATGCCTGAATTCCCCCAAGGGGATCAATAAAGGAATATCTTATCTTATCAAGAGTGGATACATTTATTAACGTAAAAAAAAAAAAAAGGTAACCAAGATTTAAACTTGGCACATACACTCCACAGGCAGCACACTAACCAGCTGAGCTAAACAGGCCATCATGAATTGCTACTGACTAATCCATCATTTACACTTTTCAAGTGCCAATTGCGGTTGTCGCCCATTATTGGCATTAATAAATCAGATGTCATGCTAATATGTCATGTTCTACAGTAGGACTTACTACTATATGATCAGTGATGCCACAGATTACTTGTAAAAGTAATCTGATTACTGATTACTCCTTTAAAAAGTAATCTTAGTTACTTTACTGATTACTTGATTATCAGAGTAACTTAGTTACTTTGAAAGTAACTAGGTTACGAAGTCGTCCTCCCTGCTGCTGCCACAACATAAGAATGACAAAAAAAAATTAGTAAAATGTACTCAGTTTGAGTAAAATGTACTAATAGGGCAGGTAGGCCTATCTTGCTATCTATAGATCTATAGATTTCACAAAAGATAAATGGTCAATAACACCACATGTAGGCTGATATGTAGCCTACCTTTGAGGCCTGCCCCATTCAGATATGGTTCTACGTTATTATTATTTATTATTGTGTGAATGAATGAATGAAAACTTTATTTAACAGATTGCAGAATGGGTACAATACAGTACGGCTCAATACATACAATTGTTAAGGGGATGCAGACCTGAGAAAGACGTTTGTCTTGTTTCCATCAGGGTCCCCCATTTTCAATTCATATAGACATTTATGACATACACAACATACATGACATTTATGGCATAGGGACATATAGGTATTTAGTACTGATACATTTGTGACATAAGCGGTATTCAAATATACAGTACTGTTACCCCTAGATCCTGACAGAGTATATACATATGATGGGGAGGGGACTGTACATTAGGAGGGGGTGGGTGGGTGGGAGGGAAATATACATACGGCGGGGAGGGAATATATATACTGCAGTGTTGTCAGTGTGCTACTGACAACCTACATACTGCAGTATGGTGTTCCATGTTCCATGTTCATGAATAGTGCAATGCAAAAGATGTTTAACTCAAAGGTGGAACATACTGTTTGGCTGGTGCAGCTCCGAGTCCTGTAGAAGTCGATGGTCGTGCTGTGCTGTATATTCCATATGCGGTAGACAGTATTTTGTTTCCTCCGCAAAGTGAATGTTTTTTTCACCCGGCTTAGCTTACACAAACGTTAAGTAGACTAGTGAACTTCCAGTCCAAGAAAGCATTACGAGCGCGAGCGTCTCCCTGCTAGCTCGCAGGTCAGCCTGATAATAACAATAACAGCCGCGCCCACCAGCATGGCTCAACACGCGAGGTTGCGTGCTGTGACGTCACTCCCCAATACAAGGAAAAGCTTTCCAAACGTATATTTGACTGTCGAAAACGAAAGAAAATACTGCATTCCGCCTGCATTATGATGAGATAGTAACGAAATAGTAACGCACAGCCACTTGGACAAGTAACTGCAATCAGATTACTGGCTTGTAAAGATTAACGCGTTAGATTACTATTTTCGGGGAAAAGTAATCAGATTACAATAACGCGTTACTTAGTAACGCGTTAGTGGCATCACTGTATATGATACTCATTAAAACAAGTCATTCGAATAATAGAAGCCTACTTTGCTGGAACGATTCATTTCAAACGTATACAGCGTGTGTGTGCGTGTATTCTTTTGTGTGTGTGCTCGCGCGCTGACTCGCTACTACTTGTCTTCACAGCCTAGAATATGACACGCCCACTGATGATGTCACGGTTCGCGAGGAAAAACCAACTATTTTCCGGTGCCAGCTGAGCACCGATTTGTCACATTCTGAATCAATTAATCCCGGTCTGAACGCGCCGGCCGGTGCGAGATTACGTTCAGGAACCGCCTGGCCGGTGTAAAAGGGATACCAGTGTTCACTGGTGGACTTTAAAACAATAAAGCCATAACAATTCATGTAAAAAGACTTAACATATGTTAACGTTATCTCAATTACAAGCAATCTAGACAGCATATATGGTTAATATTTGCCATTTACCTCTGATGGATCACATTTATGAATAGAAGTGCTATTTGTGTCTTTGTGATCAAATGTGATGTCTTCCATTATAATCAAGACATGAATGGAATACATCATTTTTAGCTTATATCTAATATTTTCTTATGGAAAAATATAAATGAAGCAAGGTGCAGACAGTGAAGGAACACAGTGTATATAATATAAATGAAACAAGGTGCAGACAGTGACGGAACACAGTGTATATAATGTAAATGAAACAAGGTGCAGACAGTGAAGGAACACAGTGTATATAATATAAATGAAACAAGGTGCAGACAGTGAAGGAACACAGTGTATATAATATAAATGAAACAAGGTGCAGACAGTGAAGGAACACAGTGTATATAATATAAATGAAACAAGGTGCAGACAGTGAAGGAACACAGTGTATATAATATAAATGAAACAAGGTGCAGACAGTGAAGGAACACAGTGTATATAATATAAATGAAACAAGGTGGAGGCAGAAAGTGAAGGAACACAGTGTGTATATAATATAAATGAAACAAGGTGCAGACAGTGAAGGAACACAGTGTATATAATATAAATGAAACAAGGTGCAGACAGTGAAGGAACACAGTGTGTATATAATATAAATGAAACAAGGTGCAGACAGTGAAGGAACACAGTGTGTATATAATATAAATGAAACAAGGTGCAGACAGTGAAGGAACACAGTGTATATAATATAAATGAAACAAGGTGCAGACAGTGAAGGAACACAGTGGGGCAACAGACCTGAACACCACACAAGGGCAACAGACCTGAACACCACACAAGGGCAATAGACCTGAACAGCAGCAAGCCTTAAAGTCAACAAACTGTGTCCATTCACACTATGTCCACACTTCACGTGAGAGAGAGAGAGAGAGAGAGAGAGAGAGAGAGAGAGAGAGAGAGAGAGAGAGAGAGAGAGAGAGAGAGAGAGAGAGAGAGAGAAAGAGAGAGAGAGTGTACTTCATAATGACCCGGTTTGTTACCAAATACTATCTCTGCCTGTTCATTGTTTTGTTTTTGTTATCTATCTGTTTGTTGGTTTGTGATTCTATAACCACAGTGGACTTCGTACAGATCTCTAGCCCCGCCTCTCCGCTAGCCCCGCCCCTCTGTGTGTTTTTGTTCACTGGGACCCAAACACAGGGGTTGTAGCTGTGGAGACGGGAGGCTAACCGTGTTCCTACCCAGAGTTCCATCTGTTCTCTATGACCTGGGAAGCGACAGTAGAGTGAACGGTTGGACCGACAGTAGAGTGAACTGTTGGATCGACAGTAGAGTGAACGTGTGGATCGACAGTAGAGCAAACGGTTGGACCGACAGTAGAGCAAACGGTTGGACCGACAGTAGAGTGAACGGTTGGACCGACCGTAGAGTGAACGGTTGGACCGACAGTAGAGTGAACGGTTGGACCGACAGTAGAGTGAACGGTTGGACCGACCGTAGAGTGAACGGTTGGACCGACAGTAGAGTGAACGGTTGGACCGACCGTAGATTGAACGGTTGGACCGACCGTAGAGTGAACGGTTGGACCGACAGTAGAGTGAACGGTTGGACCGACAGTAGAGTGAACGGTTGGACCGACCGTAGAGTGAACGGTTGGACCGACCGTAGAGTGAACGGTTGGACCGACAGTAGAGTGAACAGTTGGTAATGGTAATATGGTATTTAAACTGATGCTGATGGTAATATCATGGTATTGAAACTATGGCACTGATGGTAATATCCTTTTCGAACATGTAAATCTTAATTTTTTATTTTTTTTGCTATAGATCAATGATTTGTTTTTGTTTTATATTGTTTGTATTTACATGTTCGAAATAAAGATTTAAAAAAAAATCATGGTATTGAAACTATGACACTGATGGTAATATCATGGTATTTAAACTGATGCTGATGGTAATATCATGGTATTTAAACTGATGCTGATGGTAATATCATGGTATTTAAACTGATGCTGATGGTAATATCATGGTATTTAAACTGATGCTGATGGTAATATCATGGTATTTAAACTGATGCTGATGGTAATATCATGGTATTTAAACTGATGCTGATGGTAATATCATGATATTTAAACTGATGCTGATGGTAATATGGTATTTAAACTGATGCTGATGGTAATATGGTATTTAAACTGATGCTGATGGTAATATCATGGTATTTAAACTGATGCTGATGGTAATATCATGATATTTAAACTGATGCTGATGGTAATATCATGGTATTTAAACTGATGCTGATGGTAATATCATGATATTTCCATAATACTTTGTTCACAACCATCATTGTAGGCATGTAGTGATTTCTTTGGCAATACCGTGATACTGTGTGTTGTAAGGGTCTCCTCAATCTTGGTGGAGTCAGTACAAACTAAACGTTGGGTGACATCATCCACCGGCAACCTATCACATATTAGCATTGCTATATGTCCCGCCCACAGCTGTATCTCCATTAGGCCCTACGGCTGCCAATCAGTAACTTTTGGACGACAGTGTCCATCAGCAGGCAGCAGTTGTTTGCTCCTGCTGCTCAGTGGTCAGTTCAGCCCGAGGACAGGAGGAGCGACATGGCCACTCGCTGAGCCCAGAGGCACCGTGTGAAGTGTTGTGTTGGACTGTGGTAGATCTGTGGTGCCGTGTGCACAGTAACAGTGTTTCAAATGTTGTGTTTTCACATGAAGGTGTTGGTTCATGTTGTCAAGTCTCTACATGGGTTTGAGATACTTATATTGGCCTGGGCCAGACTGTATGTCCCTGGACCAGACTGTATGTCCCTGGGCCACACTGTATGTCCCTGGGCCAGACTGTATGTCCCTGGACCAGACTGTATGTCCCTGGGCCAGACTGTATGTCCCTGGACCAGACTGTATGTCCCTGGGCCAGACTGTATGTCCCTGGACCAGACTGTATGTCCCTGGACCAGACTGTATGTCCCTGGGCCAGACTGTATGTCCCTGGGCCAGACTGTATGTCCCTGGACCAGACTGTATGTCCCTGGGCCAGACTGTATGTCCCTGGGCCAGACTGTATGTCCCTGGACCAGACTGTATGTCCCTGGACCAGACTGTATGTCCCTGGGCCACACTGTATGTCCCTGGGCCAGACTGTATGTCCCTGGACCAGACTGTATGTCCCTGGGCCAGACTGTATGTCCCTGGACCAGACTGTATGTCCCTGGACCAGACTGTATGTCCCTGGACCAGACTGTATGTCCCTGGACCAGACTGTATGTCCCTGGACCAGACTGTATGTCCCTGGGCCAGACTGTATGTCCTTGGACCAGACTGTATGTCCCTGGACCAGACTGTATGTCCCTGGACCAGACTGTATATTTGCTATGTGGGTGTGTTAACAAAAGAGACCAGAGTTTGGATAGTAGTGGATTACATGTTGGGGGATTACATTACCCTGATTCCAAAAAACAGGACAAATCTGTACCGGTTACAGTAAAAAAAGAAAAAACGTTGTTTGTTTTTAAATGTAGAAATGAGATTACTTTTACATGTTGGAGGATTACATTACCCTGATTACAAAAAAACATGACTAATCTGTTAAAAAGAAGGGGAAAGAGTATTCCAACCTTTTAAAAGAATCCCCAAGAAACAAGGTACTGAGAGTAAGCTACCACTACTGTAGGTGTAGTGTAACCAATCACTACTGTATTTTTAGTGTAACCAATCACTACTGTACTGTAGTGTAACCAATCACTACTGTGCTTTAGTGTAACCAATCACTACTGTACTTTAGTGTAACCAATCACTACTGTACTTTAGGGTAACCAATCACTACTGTGCTGTACTAAAAGTAACAACAAAAAGTAATCATATACTACTGTGTTGGATAAATCCAATGGAATACTTTACTGATTATACTTTGTTGGTAATCTGTAACTGAAAGTAAACTAGTATAGTAGTATACTATACTATATAGTAGAATACATAACGGGTATACAAAGTATACCTTTTAGAACTATACATATTTTTAATTTGGGATTAGTAGGGTTAGAAGCAGATACCAAG
>NC_140165.1:59079507-59389507 GCF_963971535.1 Notolepis coatsorum | reverse complement strand
GTTTTACATCCTTTTTTCCCACTACATACTAAATACCCCAGTAATAACATTACAATTTAATTAAATACAATTAGGCCTGAAGGAGTCGTGTGCGTTCCTCCCGGCCACCAGCAATGACATTTATCAGCCAAATGCGCATCACAGATTATCTGTACATTGACAGAGTGGAATCCCTTTCTATTCACATAACTTAATTTGTTTATTGATGGAGCTTTGACAGCTACATGGGTTCAGTCTATTGCTCCGATGATGTTGCATAACCTAGCGTAAAATCCTCTCTTGACCATGGCCTGCTGTTATTATTATTGATATGGGTATTGTATGTAGTTGGGGAAATTATGACATCCAACACTGCGGGCATAATCCTGGTAATGGAGGGTTGGGAAATACCCGATCCATCTCCAATGAAATTCTGGAGCTGACGGTATCTTACATGAGGGATGTTCTCTACGATAAAGGGAGAGAAGAAGAAGAAAGGAGATTTACTCCTTCGCTGGAATGGTGGAGCGGGGGGAAATCTTTTGCAGGCATCTAACCCTAACCCCAACCCTAACCCTAGACCAGCCCAGAGGTGCAAATCCAGAGCCTGCAGAATAATGAAAGACCCCCACCACCCCAATAACAGCCTGTTCCAGCTGCTGAGGTCAGGCAGACGCCTGCGAACCCCAGCTACTAGGACAGAGAGGCTTAGGCTCAGCTTTTTCCCCCAGGCCATCAGAGCCCTGAACAATGAACATTGAGTGCCACAGAACACTGAACTATCCACACACAAGCACACACGAGGACACACACGACACGCACGCTGTGCACGCTCACACACTAGCAGCCACTTTAACACGAGCGGGCACACACTCACACTTATGGCCAAGAGGAAAGGCCACTTTAAATTAGTATAACAACAGGAACAGTGTATTGCACTACTAAAGCTACCTAGCATGTCCTATATGCTCTGTAAATACTATGTACAGATACCGAGATGTCACACCATGTTACCTGTTACCTGTTTATTGCACAATGTTGTTTTTTTATTGGATGCTATTATATGTTGTACCACTGTTTTTTCATTGGATTCTATTATATGTTGTACCACTGTATTGCACATTGTCGCGGGCAAGACCACCCGCATTTCATTGTATACTTGTATGCCGTGACAATTAAAACTCTTGACTTGACTTGACTTGAACCCCAACCCTAACCCTAACCCTAACTAACCCTAACTCTAACCCTAACCCTAACCCTAACCCTAACACAAACGGGAATATAAGGAGTTACAATTCGGAAATCTTTGGAATCTTTTTTTTTTTATCCACTTTTTCTCCTTCTTTTTCTGTTTTTCTTCCATCCCAATTTAGTCGTGCCAATTCCCCCCTTCCTGTCTTGATCGTTGCTCGCATGTACCCCCCACTGGTCGGTCGTAGGGAGGGTTGAATAATCTATCGCATGTCTCCTCCGATACATGCAGAGTCAGCCAGCCACTTCTTTTTCACCTGCCAGCGCGGACTCTCATTGGCGAGGTGTAACGTGTGGGAGGCTCACACTACCCTCGACATCTCCTGTCCTTGCTGTGCAGGCGCCCTGACCGACCTGTAGGAGTCGCTGTTTACAACGACCAGATTACCACCCATCGACTCCCCTCCCGCTGACTCTGCCAATTGAGTCAGTATGACGGCCGGCCCAAGCCGGAGGCAACGCTGACAGCCGGATTCGATACCGGTGTCTCACGCGTTTAGTGACGAGCGCTTAGACCTCTGCGCCACCCAGCTGCCTAATCTTTGGAATCTTTGATAGATATGTTGAGTTAGGTTCATAGTGGTATTCATAAAAAACATATTAAGTTTTTTATGACCTTGAACGTGATCTTTTCATGCACTGATGTGCCAACTCTGTCAGTTACCTAACAAGGCAGAAGGGTTAAATAAATGGTAAATGGTGCATTTATATAGCGCTTTCTATCCAAAGCTCTTTACAATTCTGTTCCTCACATTCACCCATTCACTCACAGATTGCGGAGGCGACCGTGCAAGGTGCTCATCAGGTTTATCTATCTCACACACTCCTCTATCTCACACACACACACACACACACACACGCCTCTATCTGACACACACACACACACACACACACGCCTCTATCTGACACACACACACACACACACACACACACACACCTCTATCTCACACACATACAACTCTACCTTACACACACACACACACACACACACACACTCCTCTATCTCACACACATGCCTCTATCTGACACACACACACGCCTCTATCTGACACACACATACACACACGCCTCTATCTGACACACGCCGCTATCTGACACACACACACACATACGCCTCTATCTCTCACACACGCCTTTATCGCACACACACACACACACACACGCATGCACACACGCACGCACACACACACACACGCACACACACACACACACACACACACACACAGGAGGGTGTGACGTCCACACATACAGATGCTGGTCTGAATTCTGATTAGCCAATCAGGGCCCACACATTTCTGCCCAGCGCCATGGCAACCAAGAAAACATCAGCTGAAGAAGAAATGATAAATGATGGATGGATAATGGAGAAAGAGAATCAGACAGACAGACAAACATATAGGCAGACAGACAGACAGACAGACAGACAGACAGACAGACAGACAGACAGACAGACAGACAGACAGACAGACAGACAGACAGACAGACAGACAGACAGGCAGACAGACAGACAGGCAGGCACACAGACAGACAGACAGACAGACAGACAGACAGACAGACAGACAGACAGACAGACAGACAGACAGACAGACAGACAGACAGACAGACAGACAGACAGACAGACAGACAGACAGACAGACAGGCAGGCAGGCACACAGACAGACAGACAGACAGACAGACAGACAGACAGACAGACAGACAGACAGGCAGGCACACAGACAGACAGACAGACAGACAGACAGACAGACAGACAGACAGACAGACAGACAGACAGACAGACAGACAGACAGACAGACAGACAGACAGACAGACAGACAGACAGACAGACAGACAGACAGACAGACAGGCAGACAGACAGATTGAGTGAATCAGTTCCCCCAGCCACATTTGTGTATTAAATTTCTTTTGGGGAATTAACTGATAGAAAATTAATTAATCGAAAATGTATCGAATCGAATCGAATCGTGGTCAAATGAAGAGATTTCATGATGCATTGAATCGTTGCTTGAATAATTGTAATCGAAATTAATCGTTGTGAGGTCGCATCGTTGCACCCCTAGTCATCAGTGTTTATTACAGTCTGTCTGAGGAACAATTACTGAAGAAATCATCTGCTGGCTCCATGATGATGTGATGGTTCACAGGTGTGTAGACTGGCCCAGGTAGGCAGGCTGATGGTGAAGCGGGAACATATAAGGTAGTAGGGACCTGCTGACAGACCGGGGAGAGAAAGGCCCTGGCTGTGGCTGTAACATGTTACTACATGAAGCCCTAATGTTACTACATGTTACTACATGAAGCCCTGATGTTACTACATGTTACTACATGAAGCCCTGATGTTACTACATGTTACTACATGAAGCCCTAATGTTACTACATGTTACTACATGAAGCCCTGATGTTACTACATGTTACTACATCAATCAATCAATCAAATCCTTTATTTAACCAGATAAGCATCATTGAGATTAAAATCTCTTTTTCAAGAGCGATCTGGCCAAGCAAGGCAGCAGAAAGTTTCAACATAAAAAAGAACATCACAATAAAATACAGATAAAACATTTACATCAAGCTCCAATTTCAGGCAAGTTATCAAACAGGCAAATGATAAAACACAGTTGCACTGACCAAGGGAACTGAGTTCGTAGGATTTTAAAATGGCTTTGAATTCTCCGAGGGTGACCAGTCCTGGTAATTTTAGGTCCTCCTGTATCTTGTTCCAAGATGAAGGAGCAGCATATTTAAAAGCCCTTTTTCCCAATTCAGTTCTCATATGGGGAACTTCCAGTGTTAGAACAGCTTGAGAACGAAGGGCATACTTATATTGCTTTGTGCACAGAAGCACACTTAGGTACGAGGGAACCAGTTTAAGCAGAGCTTTGTGCACCAGAGAGAGCCATCGAGAAAATCGTCGTATTTGTAGAGATGGATAACTTGCAATGGTATATAGGGTGCAATGGTGCACTCGATTTCCACATCCCGTGACAAAGCGTAAGGCAGAATGGTACACAGTATCAAGCTTTCTAAGGTACTGATCAGGTGCATACATATAGAGTAAGTCACCATAATCGAGTAGTGGTAAGAAGGTGGTCGAGATCAGGTGACTTCTCACTTTAAGTGAAAAACAGGACCTGTTTCTGAAAAAGAAGCCGAGTTTAAGCCTCAGCTTTGACACAAGTTTGTCTATGTGAGATTAAAACGTAAGGTTCTCGTCCACTGTAATGCCTAGATATTTGTAGGAAGCAACCCTTTCGATGTCAGTCCCTCCAGCAGTAACAAGTGTGGGAAGATCAGCTGGGAGTCTCTTCCCATTTGAGAAGAGCATAAACTTTGATTTGCCAGCATTTAACACTAGCTTAAGCTGGGTAAGATGTGACTGAACAATGTCAAAGGCAGATTGCAAGAACTCCATCGTTTGCACAACACTGGGAGATGAGCAATAAATTACTGTGTCATCAGCATAGAAATGGTAAGCAGCATTAGACAGGTTGATACAAAGATCATTTACATATATGGAGAAGAGTAGAGGTCCATGAAGCCCTGATGTTACTACATGTTACTACATGAAGCCCTGATGTTACTACATGTTACTACATGAAGCCCTAATGTTACTACATGTTACTACATGAAGCCCTGATGTTACTACATGTTACTACATGAAGCCCTAATGTTACTACATGTTACTACATGAAGCCCTGATGTTACTACATGTTACTACATGAAGCCCTGATGTTACTACATGTTACTACACGAAGCCCTAATGTTACTACATGTTACTACATGAAGCCCTGATGTTACTACATGTTACTACATGAAGCCCTAATGTTACTACTAGTGCTGTCAGGTGATTAAAAAAATTAATCTAATTAATTACAGGATTTGTAATTAATTAATCTAATTAATCGCATTTTAATCGCATAACCATTTTATGCCTGATATTCTATAATCATATTTCAAATAGCATGTGTCCGGATGGCAGAATTCAGTACTGTATCTACAAAACCTTCTGTTTAATCATCTTCCATCTATTAATTTGCTTAGATTTTTCAGGTCTGGTCAATTTGAGCATGGTGTTATTCACAGTCAAAGATAAAAAAAAATTATTGATATTCTTTTTTTGATATTTAAAGTTTTTTTATTTTTCTCAAACAAGACAATACATACACGACAAAACAAGACAAGAAATGATAATAATAACAATAACAACAAGGGGCGAGGGGGGGGGGGGGGGTTGCAGAGCGTTACAAAGGTTCAGTAGACAAACTTATTCCAGATAGTGATCTAATAAAGTTCAGGGGACCTTGAAGGCCATCGGGCCTATCACTCTCTTGAAGAGACAGACCAGCCTGTTCCATCGATAGCAAGTCCATGAAGTCCTTGCGCCAGTTATCCATACTGAAGCAGTTCGGTTTGCGTTCTTTCCAGTTCATTAAAATAATCCGTTTGCATGCTAGAAAAGCCAGTGCTACAGTATTATTTACAATCTTTGCTTGAGCAGTGTCCATTTTTACACCCAATATACACATTATAGGGCAAGGATTAATGTCAATTTGGAGAGTAACTGACAGGTCCTCAGCAATGTCCAACCAAAATGTCCTAACAAGCGGGCAGTGCCACAGCAAGTGCATGAGCGTACCCTCTACTCCACACCCATGCCAGCACAATTTGGGTAGGGTGTGATTCATTTTATTCAATGTACATGGTGTTATATAGGCCCTGTGTAGTATCTTTAATTGTATAATTTTATATCCAACACATTTTGATATTTTTGTACTATTCCTAAGTGCTGCTTCCCATTGTGTTTCAGATATGGATATACCCATGTCTCGCTCCCATTGGACTTTAGTTTGGGTATTGGTATCAGGGGTGGTTGAACATGATAGTTTATACATTGCAGAAACAATGCCTTTCCTGCCTGTAATTCCCCTTAATGTCTCTTCCATGACTCCGTTTGTTCCTATAGCTATGCCTTTAGACAACAATGATTTAATAACTGATTGTATTTGTAAATAAGATAAAAATTCTGTGTCTTTCAGCCCAAACTGTGTTTTAAGTTCATTAAAAGGTATCATATTTCCCCTTTCGATCACTTGGCCCACCTGTGTTATATTATGTTGTTGCCATACATTATTTTTAAGGATTTTACCTCCTGCAGAGAGCAAAGGGTTTTTCCATAATGGACATGATGGTAAGGAATATCCACTAAAGGTCAGGCGTTTATGTAAGATTTTCACTATTTCACATGAAAATTCTAAACGCGGATTGTCCAGTCTGGGAGTGATTTTTGGGTTATACCACAACATTGAAAGAGATAGATCTTTGTTATGTTCTTCTATAATTTGTTCTTCAAGCCATTCCCAGCTGCCAATCTGTCTCACACTATTGTAAGCCCACTGCAAGGGGTATCTTGAGTTATATGCTATGTAATATTGGTGGATATCTGGTAGTCCTATTCCTCCACTATTTCTTGGTTTTATAAGTTTTTTATGGCTGATTCTAGGTTTTCTGTTGTTCCATAGGAAGCCAGAGAATAATTTGTTTATTTCTTTGAACCAACTAGGAGGGAACTTTAAAGGTATAGAGGACATCAAAAAAGCTAGCCTTGGTAACAAATTCATTTTTATAATATCAGATCTGCCCCAAAGGGATAAAGGCAAGACTGTCCATCTTTTGATGTCCTCCTTTATATTCTTTAAAAGGTCAGATGTATTTAACTCAACCATTTTTTCAATGGGAGATCGGATTTTAATTCCCAGGTATTTAATTCCTTTTGGCTTCCAATTGAAAGGAGCAGAACCCAGATGTGATTGAAAAGTTAGGTTGTTAAGTGGAATAGCTTCACTTTTACTATAATTCACTTTATAGCCCGAACATTTACCAAATGTATCTATAAGCTTTAGCACTTGAGAGATGGAATGGCTAGGATTTGTTAGTGTTAATAATATATCATCAGCAAACAGGCTGGCCTTATACTCACAACTACCAATACGAATACCACTGATTTCTTTATGAGCACGTATAGCACAGGCAAGTGGTTCGAGGGAAAGAATAAAATTGTGCGGTGAAACCGGACATCCTTGGCGGGTAGATCGATAGAGATGGAATGGATCAGACCTTATACCATTTGTTCTGACTGACGTAACCGGTTCATGGTAAAGTGCCTTTATCCAGTTCATGAGAACCGGACCAAATCCGTATTTAGGTAGTACATAAAACAGATATTTCCACTCCACTCTATCAAAGGCTTTCTCAGCATCCAGCGATATTGCCATCGCTGGATGATGGGAGGCCCCCGCCCTTGACATGACATGCATTAGCCTCCTCATGTTATTTGAAGCTAGACAACCCTTTACAAAGCCAGCCTGATCAATATGAATCAATGAGGCTATAACATTTTCCAATCGCCCTGCAAGGACCTTCGCAAACAACTTATAATCATTATTTAAAATACTCAAAGGTCTGAAATTACACATTTGCAAGTGATCCTTGCCAGGTTTTGGAATCAATGAAATAGTAGCTTGCCGCATGGTTAGCGGCATGGATTGATTGGCCACTATATCATTAAACAGCAATATTAGAAGTGGTGTAAGAGTGACTTGGAAACACTTAAGAAATTCACTTGTATAACCATCATCACCCGGTGTTTTACCGGTTGAGAGGGATTTGATAGCTGATTTAATTTCATTTTCCGTGATAGGTGTATCTAGTGATTCCCTTTCTTCTTCAGAGAGGGTTGGGAGATTTATATCTCTGAAAATGTTTTTCATTTCCACTTCACTCGTACAACATTCTGATTTATACAGTGTGCTATAAAATTTAGTGAATGCTTTATTGATTTGAAGTTGTTCACAAATCAGAGAGCCATCTTCATCATATATGCTAGAGATTGATTGACGATTTTCTTGCTGCATCAGTCTGAGAGCAAGCATTTTACCAGCCTTATCGCCAGATTCATAATATTTTCGACGCAACTGAAAGAGGGCAAATGCATTTTCCTCATGTAGAATTGCTTGTAATTCTGTTTTTATAACCAACGCTGCTTTTTTCAGTTCTAAATTGTCAGGGTCCAACATATGACTAGTTTCCAAGGACTTAAGTTCAGTAATCAGACCATGTTTCCTTGCCATTTTTTCCTTTTTCTTAGCTGTTGAGTAGCTTATAATCCAGCCCCTACAGGTTGCCTTATAAGCCTCCCATACCGTCTGCACTGACTGGACTGATGTAAGATTAATACACTCCTGTGTTTTCTCCTCAATCATAGACACAAAAACTTGATCTTTCAATAAGGAGTTATTAAATCTCCATTGTTTGGTTTTATTGTTAATTACAGCAGGAGTAAAAAGGACTGACAGGGGCGCATGGTCTGATAAAAGTATGTTATGAATTTTGCAATCAATTACATTACCCACCAAGGATTGTGAGAAGAGAAAATAGTCAATCCTGGAATATGAATTATGAGCGTGGGAGTAAAAAGTATATTCACGTGTGTCAGGGTTGACAACACGCCAAATATCGGTTAATGCAAGTGAGTTTTGCATTTCTTTAAGTGCACTTGACAATGCTCCGTCTAGTGGGAGGGGACGCCCAGACCTATCAATCGAGGCATTGCTAACCAAATTTAGGTCCCCACCCATCAGAATGGGATAATCTGCAAATTCTGCCAGCACCAGATTCAGCTTTGACAAAAAAGTATTCTGTCCCGTATTAGGAGCATATACATTTACTAAGGTACATTTTTCATTTAGTAAAATACCTGACAAAATTATATATCTACCATCTTTATCAACTATTTGTTTTGAAAGTTTAAATGATATTTTCTTTGAAATCAGGATGCTTACCCCTCTAGAGGCTCCACTGCCTGGTGCTCAATAATATCAAATTATTGATATTCTCATTTGGTTCATTACAATTTACTCAAAATAAAATGTTCATTCAATCAATCACCGCGCAGATTGATTGATTGAATGAAAATGTTATTAACAGATTGCAGAATGGGTACAATACAGTACGGCTCAATACACACAATTGTTAAGGGGATGCAGACCAGAGAAAGACTTTCGTCTTGTTTACATCAGGGTCCCCCATTTTCAATTCATAATAAATTGTAAGTAAGGGTGCAACTTGCACCGTGCAATCCATTCTTTGTGGATCTAGCCCACAGTATTTCTGACACTGGGAATACATTCCCTGAGATTCATAGATGTCCCTAGAATCAGATACCAAGAACATGCAAATGGACCATATTAAAAAAATAAATTCTGTAAATGTGTATTCTACATTCTTATGGAATGAATGAGATAAGAAAATATATATTATAAAAAAAAATTAAAAAAAAATAATTAATCTAATTAACGCGATAAACTGACAGCCCTAGTTACTATGTTACTTTTTTTTTTTTTTTTTTTTTTTTTTTTTACCCAGGGTAGGTTCGCTGAGCACAGATGCTCTTTTTCAGCTACGCCCTGCTTCACATTCACACAGTTCCATTCATACCTGGGAGCTGCCCAGTACAACCACAGTCTGACACCATTGGCCACTGAGCAACTCCACTGGAGCAGTTGGGGGTTAAGTGCCTTGCTCAAGACATTACTATAGAACATTACTACATGAAGCCCTAATGTTACTACATGTTACTACATGAAGCCCTGATGTTACTACATGTTACTACATGAAGCCCTAATGTTACTACATGTTACTACATGAAGCCCTGATGTTACTACATGTTACTACATGAAGCCCTAATGTTACTACATGTTACTACATGAAGCCCTGATGTTACTACATGTTACTACATGAAGCCCTAATATTACTACATGTTACTACATGAAGCCCTGTAGAACATCAATCTGAGAATGGGTTTGACCCCAAAACATGGACCCTTTAGTAGAGACCCTTTAGTAAAGACCCTTTAGTAAAGACCCTTTAGAAGAGATCCTTTAGTAGAGACCCTTTAGTAGAGACCCTTTAGTAAAGACCCTTTAGTAAAGACCCGTTAGAAGAGATCCTTTAGTAGAGACCCTTTAGTAGAGACCCTTTAGTAAAGACCCTTTAGCAGAGACCCTTTAGTAGAGACCCTTTAACAGAGACCCTTTAGCAGAGACCCTTTAGTAAAGACCCTTTAGAAGAGACCCTTTAGTAGAGACCCTTTAGTAGAGACCCTTTAGTAAAGACCCTTTAGCAGAGACCCTTTAGTAGAGACCCTTTAGCAGAGACCCTTTAGCAGAGACCCTTTAGCAGAGACCCTTTAACAGAGACCCTTTAGTAGATACCCTTTAGTAGAGACCCTTTAGTAGAGACCCTTTAGCAGAGACCCTTTAGCAGAGACCCTTTAGCAGAGACTCTTTAGCAGAGACCCTTTAGTAGAGACCCTTCAGTAGAGACCCTTTAGCAGAGACCCTTTAGTAGAGACCCTTTAGTAGAGACCCTTTAGTAAAGACCCTTTAGCAGAGACCCTTTAGTAAAGACCCTTTAGTAGAGACCCTTCAGTAGAGACCCTTTAGTAGAGACCCTTTAGCAGAGACCCTTTAGCAGAGACCCTTTAGCAGAGACTCTTTAGCAGAGACCCTTTAGAAGAGACCCTTTAGTAAAGACCCTTTAGTAGAGACCCTTTAGTAGAGACCCTTTAGCAGAGACCCTTTAGTAGAGACCCTTTAGTAAAGACCCTTTAGTAGAGACCCTTTAGTAGAGACCCTTTAGCAGAGACCCTTTAGTAGAGACCCTTTAGTAAAGACCCTTTAGTAGAGACCCTTCAGTAGAGACCCTTTAGTAGAGACCCTTTAGCAGAGACCCTTTAGCAGAGACCCTTTAGCAGAGACCCTTTAGTAGAGACCCTTTAGCAGAGACCCTTTAGCAGAGACCCTTTAGCAGAGACTCTTTAGCAGAGACCCTTTAGAAGAGACCCTTTAGTGAAGACCCTTTAGTAGAGACCCTTTAGTAAAGACCCTTTAGTAGAGACCCTTTAGTGAAGACCCTTTAGTAGAGACCCTTTAGTAGAGACCCTTTAGCAGAGACCCTTTAGTAGAGACCCTTTAGTAGAGACCCTTTAGTAGAGACCCTTTAGCAGAGACCCTTTAGTAAAGACCATTTAGCAGAGACCCTTTAGTAAAGGCCCTTTAGTAGAGACCCTTTAGTAAAGACCCTTTAGTAGAGACCCTTTAGTAGAGACCCTTTAGCAGAGACCCTTTAGTAAAGACCCTTTAGCAGAGACTCTTTAGTAGAGACCCTTTAGTAAAGACCCTTTAGTAGAGACCCTTTAGTGAAGACCCTTTAGTAGAAACCCTTTAGTAGAGACCCTTTAGCAGAGACCCTTTAGTAGAGACCCTTTAGTAGAGACCCTTTAGTAGAGACCCTTTAGCAGAGACCCTTTAGTAAAGACCCTTTAGCAGAGACCCTTTAGTAAAGGCCCTTTAGTAGAGACCCTTTAGTAAAGACCCTTTAGTAGAGACCCTTTAGTAGAGACCCTTAAGCAGAGACCCTTTAGTAAAGACCCTTTAGCAGAGACCCTTTAGCAGAGACCCTTTAGTAAAGACCCTTTAGTAAAGACCCTTTAGCAGAGACCCTTTAGCAGAGACCCTTTAGTAAAGACCCTTTAGTAGAGAACCTTTAGTAGAGACCCTTTAGTAAAGACCCTTTAGTAGAGACCCTTTAGTAGAGACCCTTTAGTAAAGACCCTTTAGTAAAGACCCTTTAGTAGAGACCCTTTAGTAGAGACCCTTTAGCAGAGACCCTTTAGTAAAGACCCTTTACTAAAGACCCTTTAGTAGAGACCCTTTAGTAGAGACCCTTTAGTAGAGACCCTTTAGTAAAGACCCTTTAGTAGAGACCCTTTAGTAAAGACCCTTTAGTAGAGACCCTTTAGTAAAGACCCTTTAGTAAAGACCCTTTAGTAAAGACCCTTTAGTAAAGACCATTTAGCAGAGACCCTTTAGTAGAGACCCTTTAGTAGAGACCCTTTAGTAGAGACCATTTAGTAGAGACCCTTTAGTAGAGACCCTTTAGTAAAGACCCTTTAGTAGAGACCCTTTAGTAGAGACACTTTAGTAAAGACCCTTTAGCAGAGACCCTTTAGTAAAGACCCTTTAGTAGAGACCCTTTAGCAGAGACCCTTTAGCAGAGACCCTTTAGCAGAGACCCTTTAGTAGAGACCCTTTAGTAAAGACCCTTTAGAAGAGACCCTTTAGTAAAGACCCTTTAGTAGAGACCCTTTAGTAAACGCACAATTGGAGGGGGGCTTCCCACCCTCCAGAACATTTACAACAAGCGGTGCAAGGGGAAGGCTAAGAGAATTATTAAGGACTCGAGCCACCCGAACAACTGCCTCTTTGAACTGCTGCCGTCAGGCAAGCGATACCGGAGTCTTAAGGCGAGCACAGAAAGACTCAGAAGGAGCTTCTATCCCCAGGCCATCAGGCTGCTAAACGAACAATAATCGCTAAACGAACAATAATCACTATGCAACAACCATCAAATGCACACAGCACACACACCCACACGCACACACTCACTCAAACAAACAACACACTGCAGCACCCACTCTCCACACTTTAGATCACACAAACACACTTACACTTTATATTTATTGATAAAGGATTTGCACTACAACTCGTACACCTACTGTGAATTGTACCTAAACTGCACCTCGTCCATTTATGCCTTGCACTATATAGTATTGTATATTAGTACACTGCACAGTATTGTATATTGTATGGTAACTACGTCTACGAACATTGTACATATGTCTAAACTGAACACTGTGACCTCTTTTTTACTTCAAATTTTTACTATGTTTTTATTTCATACTTATCTTGTCATGCACAGTCTCTGGAGCGCAACAGTAAGAAGCATTTTGTACAAAAGTATTCTGTACTTCTGTATGACAACTATTAAAGAAACTTGAAACTTAAAGAAACTTGAAACTTGAAAAGACCCTTTAGTAAAGACCCTTTAGTAGAGACCCTTTAGTAGAGACCCTTTAGTAAAGACCCTTTAGTAAAGACCCTTTAGTAGAGACCCTTTAGTAGAGACCCTTTAGCAGAGACCCTTTAGTAAAGACCCTTTACTAAAGACCCTTTAGTAGAGACCCTTTAGTAGAGACCCTTTAGTAGAGACCCTTTAGTAAAGACCCTTTAGTAGAGACCCTTTAGTAAAGACCCTTTAGTAGAGACCCTTTAGTAAAGACCCTTTAGTAAAGACCCTTTAGTAAAGACCCTTTAGCAGAGACCCTTTAGTAGAGACCCTTTAGTAGAGACCCTTTAGTACAGACCATTTAGTAGAGACCCTTTAGTAGAGACCCTTTAGTAGAGACCCTTTAGTAAAGACCCTTTAGTAGAGACCCTTTAGTAGAGACCCTTTAGTAAAGACCCTTTAGTAAAGACAATTTAGCAGAGACCCTTTAGCAGAGACCCTTTAGCAGAGACCCTTTAGTAGAGACCCTTTAGTAGAGACCCTTTAGCAGAGACCCTTTAGTAAAGACCCTTTACTAAAGACCCTTTAGTAGAGACCCTTTAGTAGAGACCCTTTAGTAGAGACCCTTTAGTAAAGACCCTTTAGTAGAGACCCTTTAGTAAAGACCCTTTAGTAGAGACCCTTTAGTAAAGACCCTTTAGTAAAGACCCTTTAGTAAAGACCCTTTAGCAGAGACCCTTTAGTAGAGACCCTTTAGTAGAGACCCTTTAGTAGAGACCATTTAGTAGAGACCCTTTAGTAGAGACCCTTTAGTAGAGACCCTTTAGTAAAGACCCTTTAGTAGAGACCCTTTAGTAAAGACCCTTTAGCAGAGACCCTTTAGTAAAGACCCTTTAGTAGAGACCCTTTAGCAGAGACCCTTTAGCAGAGACCCTTTAGCAGAGACCCTTTAGTAGAGACCCTTTAGTAAAGACCCTTTAGAAGAGACCCTTTAGTAAAGACCCTTTAGTAGAGACCCTTTAGCAGAGACCCTTTAGTAAAGACCCTTTAGTAGAGACCCTTTAGCAGAGACCCTTTAGTAGAGACCCTTTAGTAGAGACCTTTTAGTAGAGACCCTTTAGTAAAGACCCTTTAGTAGGGACCCTTTAGTAAAGACCCTTTAGTAAAGACCCTTTAGTAGAGACCCGTTAGTAAAGACCCTTTAGCAGAGATCCTGTGGGTCCTTTAGTAGAGACCCTTTAGTAAAGACCCTTTAGTAAAGACCCTTTAGTAGAGACCCTTTAGTAGAGACCCTTTAGTAGAGACCCTTTAGTAAAGACCCTTTAGTAGAGACCCTTTAGTAGAGACCCTTTAGTAAAGACCCTTTAGTAGAGACCCTTTAGTAAAGACCCTTTAGTAGAGACCCTTTAGTAAAGACCCTTTAGTAGAGACCCTTTAGTAGAGACCCTTTAGTAAAGACCCTTTAGTAAAGACCCTTTAGCAGAGACCCTTTAGTAGAGACCCTTTAGTAGAGACCCTTTAGTAGAGACCATTTAGTAGAGACCCTTTAGTAGAGACCCTTTAGTAGATACCCTTTAGTAAAGACCCTTTAGTAGAGACCCTTTAGTAGAGACACTTTAGTAAAGACCCTTTAGTAAAGACCCTTTAGCAGAGACCCTTTAGTAAAGACCCTTTAGTAGAGACCCTTTAGTAGAGACCCTTTAGTAGAGACCCTTTAGTAAAGACCCTTTAGTAAAGACCCTTTAGCAGAGACCCTTTAGTAGAGACCCTTTAGTAGAGACCCTTTAGTAGAGACCATTTAGTAGAGACCCTTTAGTAGAGACCCTTTAGTAGAGACCCTTTAGTAAAGACCCTTTAGTAGAGACCCTTTAGTAGAGACCCTTTAGTAAAGACCCTTTAGTAAAGACAATTTAGCAGAGACCCTTTAGTAAAGACCCTTTAGTAGAGACCCTTTAGCAGAGACCCTTTAGCAGAGATCCTTTAGTAAAGACCGTTTAGAAGAGACCCTTTAGTAAAGACCCTTTAGTAGAGACCCTTTAGTAAAGACCCTTTAGTAGAGACCCTTTAGCAGAGACCCTTTAGTAAAGACCCTTTAGTAGAGACCCTTTAGCAGAGACCCTTTAGTAGAGACCCTTTAGTAGAGTCCCTTTAGTAAAGACCCTTTAGTAGAGACCCTTTAGTAGAGACCCTTTAGTAGAGACCCTTTAGTAAAGACCCTTTAGTAAAGACCCTTTAGTAGAGACCCTTTAGTAGAGACCCTTTAGTAGAGACCCTTTAGTAGAGACCCTTTAGTAGAGACCCTTTAGCAGAGACCCTTTAGTAAAGACCCTTTAGTAGAGACCCTTTAGCAGAGACCCTTTAGTAGAGACCCTTTAGTAGAGTCCCTTTAGTAAAGACCCTTTAGTAGAGACCCTTTAGTAGAGACCCTTTAGTAGAGACCCTTTAGTAGAGACCCTTTAGTAGAGACCCTTTAGTAAAGACCCTTTAGTAGAGACCCTTTAGTAGAGACACTTTAGTAAAGACCCTTTAGTAAAGACCCTTTAGCAGAGACCCTTTAGTGGAGACCCTTTAGTAAAGACCTTTTAGTAAAGACCCTTTAGTAGAGACCCTTTAGTAGAGACACTTTAGTAAAGACCCTTTAGCAGAGACCCTTTAGTAAAGACCCTTTAGTAAAGACCCTTTAGTAAAGACCCTTTAGTAAAGACCCTTGAGCAGAGACCCTTTAGTAAAGACCCTTTAGTAGAGACCCTTTAGTAGAGACCCTTTAGCAGAGACCCTTTAGTGAAGACCCTTTAGCAGAGACCCTTTAGTAGAGACTCTTTAGCAGAGACCCTTTAGTAGAGACCCTTTAGTAGAGACCCTTTAGTAAAGACCCTTTAGTAGAGACCCTTTAGTAGAGACCCTTTAATAAAGACCCTTTAGTAGAGACCCTTTAGTAGAGACCCTTTAGTAGAGACCCTTTAGTAAAGACCCTTTAGTAGAGACCCTTTAGTAAAGACCCTTTAGTAGAGACCCTTTAGCAGAGACCCTTTAGTAAAGACCCTTTAGTAGAGACCCTTTAGCAGAGACCCTTTAGTAGAGACCCTTTAGTAGAGACCCTTTAGTAAAGACCCTTTAGCAGAGACCCTTTAGTAGAGACCCTTTAGTAGAGACCCTTTAGTAGAGACCCTTTAGTAGAGACCCTTTAGTAGAGACCCTTTAGTAGAGACCCTTTAGTAAAGACCCTTTAGTAGAGACCCTTTAGCAGAGACCCTTTAGTAAAGACCCTTTAGCAGAGACCTTGTGGGTCCTTTACTAGAGACCCTTTAGTAAAGACCCTTTAGTAGAGACCCTTTAGTAGAGACCCTTTAGTAGAGACCCTTTAGTAAAGACCCTTTAGTAGAGACCCTTTAGTAAAGACCCTTTAGTAAAGACCCTTTAGTAGAGACCCTTTAGTAGAGACCCTTTAGTAGAGACCCTTTAGTAGAGACCCTTTAGTAAAGACCCTTTAGTAAAGACCCTTTAGTAGAGACCCTTTAGTAGAGACCCTTTAGTAAAGACCCTTTAGCAGAGACCCTGTGGGTCCTTTAGTAGAGACCCTTTAGTAAAGACCCTTTAGTAGAGACCCTTTAGTAGAGACCCTTTAGTAAAGACCCTTTAGTAGAGACCCTTTAGCAGAGACCCTTTAGTAGAGACCCTTTAGTAAAGACCCTTTAGTAGAGACCCTTTAGTAGAGACCCTTTAGTAAAGACCCTTTAGCAGAGACCATGTGGGTCCTTTAGTAGAGACCCTTTAGTAGAGACCCTTTAGTAAAGACCCTTTAGTAGAGACCCTTTAGCAGAGACCCTTTAGTAGAGACCCTTTAGTAAAGACCCTTTAGTAGAGACCCTTTAGTAGAGACCCTTTAGTAAAGACCCTTTAGCAGAGACCCTGTGGGTCCTTTAGTAGAGACCCTGCAGGGTGGGTTCATGTCCCACTAGATGTGAGCGAATAGTGACATACGGTAACCTTTTTTATTTTATTTCAAGAGGACAGCGACTTCAGACGCTGGCTGGTTAGAGACAGACCATCGCTATGGCAACAGCACGGAATGCAAAGCTCGGCCTTATCGGCTCTGGACACGTCTGGATGGATCCCAGGAAGGCGATTGGTCAGAATACTCAACGTGGGGTTCTTGGATGATGGCTATTGGTAGGAAAGGGGAGGGGAGAAAGAATTAGGATGCTCACCCTGTGCGGTGTGAGGGTTAAAGGTCACTGTGGGGAAACTGCATGGGTTTGATATGAGAGAGAGAGAGAGAGAGAGAGAGAGAGAGAGAGAGAGAGAGAGAGAGAGAGAGAGAGAGAGAGAGAGAGAGAGAGAGAGAGAGAGAGAGAGAGAGAGAGAGAGAGATAGAGAGAGAGATGTCCCCCAAGTAAAATCACCATGGTTACTGTCATAGTGTCCTGCATCACCATGGTTACTGTCATAGTGTCCTACATCACCATGGTTACTGTCATAGTGTCCTACATCACCATGGTTACTGTCATAGTGTCCTACATCACCATGGTTACTGTCATGGTGTCCTAGGAGTTGTTCCACTACATTCACTGTCTATGGAGCAGCTCCAGGACTTGTCACTAGAGTCTTCACTAATATCTTCTTATATTTATACTATATATTATACTTATACTGAATCATATTGTAGTAACTTAGCTGACGTTTAATTAATCTACACTAGGTCTATACAAAACCTTTTTGTCAAATATCATGAAATATCACAAGAGACAGATGTCATGGTCTTTCATGATCTGTTCTTCTGAAGAAATTACATGTAGGTCACATGATTATGGGACTAACCATAACCATTATGGGAGGAGGGGTTTCGTCACTGGGTAACTTAGGTGACGATGATTTCTCTGACACACATTAAATGAGATATTTAAGGAGGAGAGAGATGGAGGAGAGAGCTGGAGGAGAGAGATGGAAGAGAGAGATATGGAGGAGAGAGATGGAGGAGAGAGATGGAAGAGAGAGATATGTAAGAGAGAGATGGAAGAGAGAGGTGGAAGAGAGAGATGGAGGAGAGAGATGGAAGAGAGAGAGAGATGGAAGAGAGAGATGGAGGAGAGAGATGGAGGAGAGAGATAGAGGAGAGAGATAGAGGATAGAGGTGGAAGAGAGAGATATGTAAGAGAGAGATGGAGGAGAGAGGTGGAAGAGAGAGATGGAGGAGAGAGAGATGGAGGAGAGAGATGGAGGAGAGAGGTGGAAGAGAGAGATGGAGGAGAGAGATGGAGGAGAGAGATGGAGGAGAGAGAGATGGAAGAGAGAGATAATGAGGAGAGAGATGGAGGAGAGAGGTGGAATAGAGAGATAATGGAGGGAGAGAGATGGAGGGAGGGAAAAGAGTGTAATAGAAAGAATAAGATAATTGCTTTTCTATTTCTCTCTCACCTTTGGCCTCCTAGCAGGACAATGCATGGAGCACAGAGCTCACAGATCGCAGTGGAACAGCATGGCTGCAGTGAGCAGGCTGGGCTGTGGACCCAAGAGCAGGCAGGAGGCAGAGCAGACCCAACAGAACCAGGAACCACCACTGACTGACTGGCTGACTGTTGCTAGGAAACAGTTAAGACCACAGTTGATTTCCTGTTGCAGGTTTTTGCTGATATCAACAACTCACAGGACATCAAATGTAGTCTATTTAAATGTTCATGTTGGTTTTTGTTGCTGAATCTGTAGTTAAACTGTTCACTGGCCAGTAGCCATTGTGACACCATTAGTTAATGTTCAGTGGCCAGTAGCCATTGTGACACCATTAGTTAAACTGTTCACTGGCCAGTAGCCATTGTGACACCATTAGTTAATGTTCAGTGGCCAGTAGCCATTGTGACACCATTAGTTAATGTTCAGTGGCCAGTAGCCATTGTGACACCATTAGTTAATGTTCAGTGGCCAGTAGCCATTGTGACACCATTAGTTAATGTTCAGTGGCCATTAGTTAAACTGTTGAGCTCTCAAAGTTCTAATCTCACATGAGCTTCGACACCTGAAAGGGTTAATTGTAATATTCAAAATACAGTAGCAGAGCCACAGTTGACAGACATCATTGCATATTGTAGCTACAGTATGTGAAACCTTGAAACCTATGAGTACTGCACACGGCAGCATTCTCTCTCTCTCTCTCTCTCTCTCTCTCTCTCTCTCTCTCTCTCTCTCTCTCTCTCTCTCTCTCTCTCTCTCTCTCTCTCTCTCTCTCTTGTTAGGGGCTGGGGTTAACGAGGCTGTTGCTAATGGCTACACAGCTTTAATTGGATATTTGCATTTTCTGGTATGTTAATCAGGCTGATTGGACCTCAAGCACTAACGAGCCGGTTAACAAGGATGTGAGGAGTCTTCTGATTGGCCTGTTGAGGAAACAAGACGTGTGGAATCTGATAAAAAAAATTACCTAAAATCTCAAGATTGCTCATGTTGTGATCTTCAGTTAATCTTCATACAAGATATACGTGCACCCGTCATAGCACCTGCTAACATACGCTGACGACATTAACCTCTTCCGGTGTAAAATCGCACGTATGAATAGTGAACACTCTAACGATGATGTCACAACTTTGAAAGCTTCAGAATTCTAAGATTGCACTCTGAGAAAAGGAGGCATACAGGTTATTTTCTCCCAGGGTTCTCATAGCAGAAGGGTCCACCAGTTTGATTACATTCAAAGGCCTTCAGGATTCCTGCCCTCCTCTGTCAGATCCTCTTCAGGACTCCCTGAAAGAAGATATCTTGTATCTCAATGGGACATTCCTGGATAAATAAAGGATAAATAAAATGTTAAAAATCCCAGTCAGTGGCATAGGTTCAGAAAAGACCACAGTAGGGAGACCAAAACTGTTTGGGCATAAATTCAAATAAAAATACTAATTCAGAGAACATAGTTAATTACATGACAATACAAATCCATCCACGTCTCTCTCATTCACACTAACCCTAACCTATTCACAATGCCTAATGTTTGCATATAATTCCCGACTTTCGTGTATCTATTTTGACGCATATTTCAGCACCATGGACAGAGAGCGGAGGTCTAATTATCATCATTAGCCGTTCACAGAAAATAAAGAAACTCATTGAATGACATGATAGTGGGTAACCGAGCAGTGTCCCAACACGTCTCCTCTCTCACACCACACCCCCCTCTAACCCTAACCCTAACCCTAACCCCCAACACGTCTCCTCTTTCACACCACACCCCCCTCTAACCCTAACCCTAACCCCCAACACGTCTCCTCTCTCACACCACACCCCCCTCTAACCCTAACCCTAACCCCCAACACGTCTCCTCTCTCACACCACACCTCCCTCTAACCCTAACCCCCAACACATCTCCTCTCTCACACCACACCAGCCTGTTAGTGATCTGCAGATTATCCACGTTCCTGTTTTCTACTTGTAATGGTAAATGGACTGTATTTATATAACAGGTGTTGGTTTTATTATCAATCTGGTGTTGGTATTTATTTTTTATTTTTTTAACTTCAATTTTTAGCGTTTATCGCTTTTTCTGGTCAAGCATGACCGACAGCCGCCTAGTTATAGTTGAAAGTGGGGGTGCAAGTTTTTTTTTTATTCTTTTTTTTTTTACATGTTCTTTTTTTTTTTGCAAGGGGTGGTTTGGAGGGGGTCCGGCACGACCCCCTCCACGGCAGATTTTTTTACATTTAATGAACACCTGTATGTGCAATTTCCTGCAATATAGAGCCTTCAATCTTGACCAAAATAAAGCTGCTCTTTTCACTATAAAACTCAGTTTATATTGCAGTATGATAGCTATAATAATAATAACTTCACTGCGAGGGCTCTTTTAGCTAACGCTAGCTAGGCACGTATGATAGCCAATTACTATTATAATAATAATAACTTTCCCATCCTCCCAAAGCCCCTCCAGCCCCGTTCACATCCGCAGCACCAACAACAACAACAACAACAACTAATTGACGCTATCAATAGCCCCAGTGAGCGCGGCGGCTGAATGAATGAAAACTTTATTTAACAGATTGCAGAATGGGTACAATACAGTACGGCTCAATACACACAATTGTTAAGGGGATGCAGACCAGAGAAAGACGTTTGTCTTGTTTACATCAGGGTCCCCGTTCGTGACTGTGCTGCACCGAGTGAATCCACAGTCACTTGCTCCTCAATGGGAAAACCAACCTAGATTTACCATGAAGGACTGGTTCTGGCCGAACCGTTCGTTATACAAGTATCACAGAGACATTACAAAGGTGCTCACAGTTGCACGAGGGGTTCGCACAGAGATACGGGATGGTTTGAAAGCTCGGCGTTGCTAATAAATATTTTTAATATTTTTTTATAAACTGCTCAAAGCGGCATTATTTCCGCCGTTGGGTGATCACAGCGCCTGCGCACCATCTGGATTCACTCGGTGCACTGGGTGCAGCGCCGAGGCTCACCATACGAGAAATATTCAGTTTCAATCTGTTTGCGCATTTAGTATACAGTCACAGTGTTCGACTTACGTGATGATTTGCTCCATTTTGATGTAAACGCCGAAGAATAATCCTCACGAGTCACAATGTTATCCAATATCCAGCCTGAATTTCTCAAGGGTTTCGAAAAAGCCGCCTCCCCCAACATGTCGTATACGTCATGCCGACGAACCGCGGCCCGTGGGCACTGGATCAAACCATTAAAGTGGGGGGTCACACAATCTTTGGAAACTTAAAAACTTGCTATTAAGTGTCATTGCGTATTATTAATTTGATTGAAATTACGTAGTTATGGTTCGATAAGATTTATAAATTGGGGGGGGATATTTATATCATATGATATGATCAAAAAGTGAGGGAGCAAAGAGACAAGCTTGCTCCCCCAAGTTCAATAGTCCTAGAGCACGTGCATCTTCTGCTCCATTAAGTGGGCGCCTATGCCGACAGATGTAGGGTGAAACGGGAGAGAGAGCAGGGGAAGACATTCGGCAAATGACGGCGAGTCCGGGAATCGAACTCGGAGTCAACCAGGTCCACAGCACGGTATTCCGCGACGCAGCGCGGTACATGGTGTGCTACTGGAGCACCCTGGTGTTGGTATTATTAAATTAATTTGGTGTTGGTTTTATTATTAATCTGGTGTTGGTATTATTATTAATCTGGTGTTGGTTTTATTATTAATCTGGTGTTGGTATTATTATTAATCTGGTGTTGGTTTTATTATTAATCTGGTGTTGGTTTTATTATTAATCTGGTGTTGGTATTATTATTAATCTGGTGTTGGTATTATTATTAATCTGGTGTTGGTATTATTATTAATCTGGTGTTGGTATTATTATTAATCTGGTGTTGGTTTTATTATTAATATATATAAGAATAATCATTTATAATATAATACTACACTAACTGCCCACAAAAACAGATAAACAACATAGTTTTCAGCGACTTCGGGTCATTGAGAAACGCTATATAAAATAAATGAATTATTATTATTATAGTAATTGGAGTTGCTAAATAATAATAATACTCAAAAGCCCAGTTTCAATTAGTGAAGATGAACTATTGAAGACTAATATCTTTAAAAGTGATACAAAGTATTTTGTATGTTAAAATGCATGAATCTAGATGTGAAAAAATGCCATGTGACAGCTTGTTGAAGGCCTGCATGTGGAGTTTAGGCCCAATTATGGAAAATGTCACCTAAGTTACCCGTCACCAGTGGTGTCGCGTCGGGAAAATAACAGGGGATGCCAAAAAACGTTTTCTTTCTAAAAATGTATTAAATATTTGTATTCATATATATATATATATGAATCGACAAGCTGCTGGAGCCAACCTAACGTTAGCTGGCTCCAGCAGATCGACAAGCTGCTGGAGCCAGCTAACATTAGCTTGCTGAGGCTATTAGCACATCGACAAGCTGCTGGAGCTCCCGATGCTGGTTGAAGTGGAGCTAGGTAGCCAGCAGGCTAAATGCCCTGCGACGCTGAACTGCCTGGGCCGGTCTGTCTGTCGAATGCATCACAGTTAGACAGTAGCTACTGTTAGCTGCCCTTCCGGATTAGCTTTGAGCTAACTATCTTTCCCGACCCAAAGTATTGTTTATAGTGCATTTCTTGCCACCTTATAGCATTTGTACATTTGTATGACAGTCTATAATGCTCCCGTGAGGTTTTTCCGGACGTTTTGGTAATGATTTTCACTATAAAATCATATTTCTAAATGACAGGAAGTTGATAAACTGGCCGGAATAGCTTTGAGCTAACGATCTTTGCCGATGCATTCCATTCTAAACGTAACGTTAGTTGTTCAAAACATTACCCGTCTATATAATTTGTTCCTCAACGTTATATAGACGGGTCATGTTTTGTAAACTAACGTTATGTTTAGAATGGAATGAATACATGGGTCGGGAAAGATAGTTAGCTCAAAGCTAATACGGAAGGGCAGCTAACAGTAGCTACTGTCTAACTGTGATGCATTTTCTGTTTGCAGTCCAATGTTCACCAAAACACACACCCACACACTTATAATTTGTTCCTCAACGTTATATAGACAGGTCATGTTTTGTAAACTAACGTTATGTTTAGAATGGAATGAATACATGGGTCGGGAAAGATAGTTAGCTCAAAGCTAATCCGGCCTGTTTAACCACTAGCTTCTGTTAGCTAATGAAGGCTAATGCTGGCTGAGCAAGGAAACTAACAGTAAACGTTTTTACATGAAATACAGCCCAAAAACCCTGCTGACAAACGTTTGCTTATTAAATACATTCTATACTATAATAATACAAACGTTTCATTGCCTCTCTGTGACGACAAAGTTGTTTAAATAAGGGGAGAAAAGTAGCTAAAACCAATGTATTTGGATGGGACAGGAAGTACCATTGGCAACCGGAAGTCAGCCGGAAGTGCCTACTTTCAGGTTGTGCAAGTGGAGAATAGGATATTAATATAGAAAAAAAAGGAAAACGAACCAAAAACAGTGAACAGGAGGTCTATTTCTATTAAAAACAATATTGTTTTTCATTTAAATGTCTGGAAGAGCTCAAAAATAAAAATGTCAAATGATATTTCCATTGCCTTTTTTTTTGTTGATTTAAATGTTACTGATTGTGTTAAATGGGCATATAATATCGTCTCATATCGATCGCAGGCACCTGAATCGAATCGTATCGTATCGTATCGTGGCCGACTGTGTGATATCGGATAATATCATATCGTTGTCCAAAGAATCGATATCGTATCGTATCGTGATGAAACTGGCGATTCCCACCCCTAGTTAAAACCTCCACCCGGAGATGAGATGCCCAGCTATCTGCCGCATCGGACGATGGCGCCCAGTGCAGCCTCCCGTACGCGAGGGATGCGAGAGACGTGGAAGAAGGAGTTGCTTGCCTTGTTCCCCGAGCTCATGGCGTCCGCCGCAGCCGCTAATGGCGTGGCGTTGCCGCAGCCACTGCCGGCACCTGTTCCTGATGACATGATAGGTCATCTCTGGCAACGTCGTCCTGTGAGAGAGTGATTGTGTGGCCACGACCCCGTTTATATAGGAGCGGATGTGGGTGTGCCAGGCGGAGGTAAATAGGTGTGTGCATGTGGAGAAAGTTATTCATTATGGAAAGGGATAGTTCCAAATAGAGCAGAGCGCTCGCTATACTCATATGACTAGGGTTATAGGATAACCTTACGTTATAGGAAAGTATACACAGAAAATAGCAGTATTAGCAGAGACGTTAAAAGGTGATATTCATGGTTACTTTACATAGGCAGTTAATTAGAATCAGAAAGCATTTGAATGTAAATGAATTAGAGCCGATGTGTGTGTATGTTGCATGTTATCTGATGAGAGAGAGAGAGGGGAAGAGAGAGAGTGAAAGAGAGATAAATGAGAGAGAGAGGGATAGATAAATTAGAGAGAGAGACAGAGGTGAGGGGAGAGAAAGAGTGTAGCAGTCTGAGAGAAAGAAAGAGAGAAATGTTTTTCTCTAAAGCCAGCTGCTGCTGCACACCTTTAAATGTCAGCCACTATCCTGCATCACACACACACACACATACACACACACACACACACACACACACACACACACACACACACACACACACACACACACACACACACACACACACACACACACACACACACACACACACACACACACACACACACACACCGATACACGCACAGATACACACACACACAAGCATAGATACACACACACACACACACCCATACACACACGGGTACACCCATACACACACACACACACAACAGGGCCGCCGCTAGGGGCGTGCAAGCAGTGCAGTCGCACAGGGCCTTGCGAGAAGGGGGGTCTCGCGAGAAGAGAGATTTTTTTTTTTTTTTTATTATTATTATTTTTTTTAATAAAAAATAAGTTAACAATCACTTTCCATTTCCATTGGTTTCATTCAATGACCCGTTTACTTTTTTGCAAAGCATCGTGGGAGGACTAACACTAGGGGGAGCTGGTTGGCGTCGGTAGAGAGATGTGAAGAAGACCGGTATTATCCACGAGGGGAGGGGGTACAGGTACGGGGTCTATTCGGCCCTATCCCTCTCTCTCTCTCTCTCTCTCTCACGCTCTCTCGGGTCTCTCTCTCTCTCACCCTCTCTCTCTCTCTTGCTCTCTCTCTCTCTCTCTCGCTCTCTCTCTTGCTCTCTCTCTCTCGCTCTCTCTCTCTCTCTTTCGCGCGCTCTCTCGGTCTCTCTCTCTCTCTCTCTCTGTCTCGCCCTCTCTCTCTCTTGCTCTCTCTCTCTCTCTGTCTCGCCCTCTCTCTCTTCTTGCTCTCTCTCTCTCTCTCGCGCTCTCTCGCGCTCTCTCTCTCTCGCTCTCTCTCTCTCGCACTCTCTCTCTCTCTCTCGCCCTCTCTCTCTCTTGCTCTCTCTCTCGTGCTCTCTCTTGCTCTCTCTCTCTCTCTCTCTCTCTCTCTCGCTCTCTCTCTCTCTCTCTCTCTCTCTCTCTCTCTCTCTCGCGCGCTCTCTCTTGCTCTCTCTCTCTCTCTCTCTCTCTCTCTCTCTCTCCTCTCTCTCTCTCTCTCTCTCTCTCTCTCTCTCTCTCTCTCGCACTCTCTCGGTCTCTCTCTGTCTCTCTCTCTCACTCGGTGTGTTGCATCATGCAGGGTCTGCTCACACTGTGCTGACGTGTGTACTAAGCTTATAGAGTTCGATTCAAATAAGGCAAAACTGCAAATCTGCATGTCGTGCTTGAAAAATGTACCTGGCTTTAAGCTTGTTTATCAGGTTCCAGGGGTGTTTTATGCATTTTCCCTGTTACTGTCAGGTGTACGACTGTACAGGTGCATTGCCACTAAGCCTCGGGCAGCACTATTATTTAAGAATACGTTGACTGGCAGGGCGGCTAGGTGGTGTAGTGAGCAAGGCACTCGCCACCAACGCAGGATACGCTGGGTTAGAGCCCAGCTCTCGGCGTTGCTACCAGCTTGGCTGGTCGTTCATACTAACACAATTGGCAGTGTTAGGGGTGGGAAAGCTGGTGGGTGGGTCCTGGTCATTGTAAACAGTGACTCCTACAGTACAATGTGGGGTTGTACCAACACTGACTAGATGTGAAATTCTCATTCAGTCGCATTCCTCCAGTTCAGCTGAGACAAGATCCTCCCCCACTAAACCAAGCCATTCTGAATTTACGTCGATCTGTGACGTGTAAGAATTCTGGGCCCTCATTTAACCAACGTGACGTACGCACAGATATGTGCGTAACCCGTGCGTACGATCATTTCTAAGCAAAGTGTGGGATTTATCAATTTGAACTTGTGCTTGACTTTGTGCGTATATTTAAGCACAGGTCGGACCATGCGTAGTTGGCGCCCGGTGGTAGAATATTTTTACAACGCGGAAATAAGCACTGACTGCGCTCCGCATAACTCAACTCGTTATTATTTTGCGCATATATTGCAGAAATACGGGAACGTTTTGATTATATTTAAAAGGCTTTGCCATTGTTAAACGTAATAAGTGGAACCCCGAAGCTGTAAGCAGAATACAAGTCATATGAACACCCACGATATAAACGCATTGCAACGAGAACAGACAGAGGTTATTTGTTGAGTGTATGTGTATACAAAACCCTTGCAATAAATGTGTCTTAAATGAATGAAAAGCATACATGCTCTGGACACAGAGCATATATCGTGTGGGTGATATCATGACTTGTATTCTGTGTCAAAGCCTAAATCAAAACGTCCCCGTATTTCTGCAATCTATGCGCAAAATAATAACGAGTTGAGTTCTAACAAAGAACGTATTACATGCTGGTAGGCTGATAGAGTAAACTATGATATGAATATGAATATGATATGATATAAAGGTATACTGGTCCGTCCGCGAGGATATCGAGGACTCGAGTTGGGGGACCCTGATGTAAACAAGACAAAAGTCTTTCTCTGGTCTGCATCCCCTTAACAATTGTGTGTATTGAGCCGTACTGTATTGTACCCATTCTGCAATCTGTTAAATAAAGTTTTCATTCATTCATTCATTCAGCCATTAAATGCAATTTGAGAATATAGGCTAAAGCGACGGCCTATAGCCTATACATATTATTTAATGTTTTCATAAGCGTAAAGATACAACAGCTAGATTAATGATCAAGTTAGTTTACTGTATGCAGGCTTCGCAGGGCTGTGTGTTATTATATGCGCAAGTTACTGTTGCATAATGTAGGCTATGGGCTGGCTGCTATTATATGTACTTCATATAGGCTGCCTAATACCAACAACAAAATAGATTGTATCATATGCCTCTACACACATTATATTATACACATCATATTATATCTTGGTTCGGCAGCGCCTCTGTGAACAATCTCTCAGAGTTTGCTCCATCAGTAATCAGTAATGTGAACGGGATTCCACTTGGTCAATGTACAGATAATCTGCGATGCACATTTTGGCTGATAATGTGCCGGTGGCCGGAGTCTCATTCATATTCACTTAAATGCAGATCATAGTTATCCACTGAAGCCATATGACTCTGCATATGACTCTGACCAGAACGGGCTCATGACGAGCGCACATAATAGGCATTAGAGCGCAGAGTTGTCTGTGAACTTGGCAACTTCATTGGATTTATTTATTCTCTAAAAATATCTATAATCATACGATTAAATATTGTTTAAAATAAACGCTAAATACTATTATTCTGTGTGTCATGTTTCCAAATAAGATTGTTCACAACGGGAAATGCTGTATTACGTTCAATTGTTGGTTGGACCTCGGTGATCAATCTCGCTCTCAGTGAAGTCTCTCAGAGTTCGCTCGGGTTAGTCCACTTTTCCACATTTCATGGGGGTGTTCCATTACCGTATATGGTTAATCGGGGCGGTTCTGGTATGCAAATACTTAAAACAGTGCACGAGCTCAAACGTAGGATCAAAGTCATATTTATCAAGACAGGTGTGCGTAGGACCTGTGTACGCACGTGTGATAAGTCCAGTTTTTTTTGTGCGTGCACACATTCTAAATTCTGTGCTTACGTATGAAAATAGAATACTTTCTGAGAAAAATTGATAAATGAGGCCCTGATCTGCATACCTCAGCTCCTTCTGTGGTTGTAGCCACCGCCCACAATCAACAATTCGAGGAAGTTAGTGTAACATTGAAGTTATGACCAAAACGGAGCGCGTGGAAATAATACGGGAGCGGTTTCCCTGTCAGACAGCACTTCCGAAAAAGAGAGAGAGAGAGAGAGGAGAGAGAGAGAGAGAGAGAGAGAGAGGAGAGAGAGAGAGAGAGAGAGAGAAGAGAGAGAGAGAGAGAGAGAGAGAGAGAGACAGATACAGAGAGAGAGAGAGAGGCTCATACGGTGCAAATCTCGGAGCGATCTCTCCTCTCTCCTCTGCTGCTGCTTTTTACACACACTCGCGACTCGAGCCGCTCACACATGAACACATGCACGCTCTGTGCTCTCGTCTCTCTGTCTGTCTCTCTTCCCTCTCCTCTCTCTCTCTCTCTCTCTCTTCTCTCCTGTCTCTCCCTGTCTCTCTCTCTCTCTCTCTGGTTTCAAGCTGCTGCGGTCAGGCAAACGCCTGCGAACACCAGCAACTAGGACAGAGGAGACTTCGGCTCAGCTTCTTCCAGCAGGCCATCAGAGTCTTGAACACTGAACTCTCCACACACGAGCACACACACAACACACACACTGTATACGCTCACACACTAGCAGTCACTTTAGCATGCTGCACACGCTCACACTCAACGGTCACTTTACACAATGAAAGGTCACTTTAAAACAAGACAGAGTGGTTCTTGTATAGTATACAGATGAATATAGCAAGCTAGCATAAAGACACATAGTATAACTGTAGACTGTATAGTATAGCATTGTATAGTAGTGTACATAAGACCCAGTGCCTCATCTGTAGCTAACAGTGTATTGCACTATCGCAGGACCTTAGCATGTCTTACCATGCTTTTTGTAAACTTTATGTACATATACCTGTTATGTCTTATTCTTATTACTTGTATTATTGCACAAATGTCTTATTCTCATCCTATTCTTATTATTGTATTATTGCACAATCATTGCGGGCAAGACCCCCCGCATTTCACTGTATACTTGTATGCCGTGACAAATACAACTCTTGACTTGACTTGACTTGACTCCCTCTCTATCTCTCCTCTCTCTCTCTCTCTCTCTCTCTCTCTCTCTCTCTCTCTCTCTCTCTCTCTCTCTCTCTCTCTCTCTCTCTCTCTCTCCCCCAAAGTTATCTGCCAGTGCAGGTGGGTGACTGTCACTCAAAGCGCATTGCGAGTATGGGCGGAGCCCAGCCAAAAACAGCTTGGAATCTGGAAGGGCAGAAAGTGGTCCACCAAAGTACTTGATTAAAAATCATAACAAAGGGGGCGGCTAAGTGGTGCAGTGGGAAAGGCACTCGCCACTAACGCAGGAGATGCTGGGTTCGAGCCCAGCTCTCTGCGTTGCTACCGGCTTGGCTGGTCGTTCATATAACACAATTGGCAGTGTTAGGGGTGGGGAAAGCCGGTGGGTGGGGATTGGACGTTGTGGACAGCGACTCCTACAGGTCGGTTGGTGCGCCTGTACAGCAGAATCAGGAAGTATCTGGGGCAGCGTGAGCCTCCCACGCGTTACTCCTCGCCACTGAGAGATTGTGCTGTTCAGGTGAAAATATGCGACAGCTGCCTCCTTGTGTACCGGAGGGGACACGTGATGCAAGGCTTGATCCTCACTGCAGACGACCAGTGGGAGGCATAGTCTAGCAACGTTCGAGACAGGGGAAGGGAGAATTGAAGGGAGAATTGGCGAGGCGAAATTGGGGATGGGAGAAAAATAGAAAAATAAGGAGAAAAAGTGGATAAAAAAGAATTATAATAATAATAAAATACATAACAATGAATTTTATTGAAAAAAAACATACACGTGTGTTCCATAGACTCACAGGAATTGTGTAAAATTGCCCAAATAATGAAAAGAATAGCAAAATAGTTCCCCTTTAATTTGTCATCTTTTAACGTCATGTCAACTTTGTACTTGTACAAAATTGTAAGTCTGAAGCTCTTTCTCACTTTCTGGTCAGACGCTTTGTGTGTACAGTACACATTTGTCTCTGATTGTAAACTGAGCATAGTCTTTTTGTGGCCACATAAACAGAAAATAAACTATGTTCTATTTTTATATACAGATTGAAATTTCTACAGTTCACTGTCATGGCTGATTTAAAATATTCCACAACAAGGTATACATAATGTACGTTATGTTATAGCCATACGTATGTATTGTATTGTAAAATTCAACATGTGTAATATGTATTACAAATAAGTACAAATATTAGATATAACCATAACCATATCTTTATGATTGATTGATTGAAAACTTTATGAACAGATTGCAGAATGGGTACAATCAGTACGGCTCAATACAAACAACTGCTAAGAGGATGCAGACCAGAAAAATACTTTCGTCTTGTTTACATCAGGGTCCTCCATTTTCAATTCATCAAGACATTTATGACATACAAGACATCAAATATACAGTACTGTGTAAGAAAAAGAGATCATAAAAAAATATATACATCCGAATAACCATAACCGTTAAGAGAATGTTAAAAACTAACCTTAACCCTATCTTTATGTCTTAACCCTAACCGTTAAGTGAATGTTAAAACTAACTAAGAGAGCTCATGGTTGTGGCTTCCAAGGCACTGCTCAGGAAGGTTGGGGATCTAGTACTCACCATCGATGGCTGCTCCATTCTCCCTCCTCAGAAGTCCGCAACCTAGGCGTAATTCTGGACTCCACACTCTCATGTATCCCACATATCAAATCAGCCTTTTTTCACCTCAAGAACATTTCTTTTTTTTATCTACTTTTTCTCCCCATTTTCTATTTTTCTCCCATCCAAATTTCGTATTATCCAATTCTACCCTCCCCTGTCTCGAACGTTGTTAGACCATGCCTCCCACTGGTCGGCTGCAATGTGGACGAAGCCTTGCATCACGTGTCCCCTCCGGTACACGAGGAGGCAGCTGTCGCATCTTTTCACCTGTACAGCGCGATCTCTCAGCGGCGAGGAGTAACGCGTGGGAGGCTCACGCTGCCCCCATTGCTTCCTGATTCTGCTGTACAGGCGCACCAACCGACCTGTAGGAGTCGCTGTCCACAATGTCCGATCCCCACCCACCGGCTTTCCCACCCCCTAATACTGCCAATTGTATTAGTATGAACGACCAGCCAAGCTGGAAGCAACGGCAAGAGCTGGGCTCGAACCCAGCATCTCCTGCGTTAGTGGCGAGTGCCTTGCCCACTGCGCCACTTAGCCGCCCTACCTCAAGACATTTCAAGACTCCGGCCCTCACTTACAGACTCTGTGGCTGAAACCCTCATCCACGCCTTCATCACCTCCCGTTTGGACTACTGTAATGGAGTCCTATCCCGGGTGACCCACAAAGCCCTGGACAGGCTCCAGTACGTTCAGAACTCTGCCACCACGGTTCTCACCCGCACCAAACCCTGGCAGCACATCACCCCCAGTGCCACCCTCATTCACCTCCACTGGCTTCCCGTAAAATCTCGTGTCACCTTCAGGATCCTCCTGCTCACATATAAATCCTTACACACCACCGCCCCTCAATACTATCCGACCTTCTCCACACCTACACCACCCCCTCCCGGAATCTCCGCTCCTCTGACGCAGGCTTACTCACCATACCCTGCACAAGCCAGGTTGCGGACCATTGGGGACAGGGCTTTTAGTGTCGCTGCCCCCACCCTTTGGAACTCCCCTCCCATGGACATCCGAAATGCGAACTCTCTCGCCCACTTTAAAAACCTGCTGAAAACCCACCTCTTCACCCAGGCATATGGTCTCTGATGCTCCAATTAGCATCCTATTCATTCTGTTTGTTCTATTTTGTTTTGTTCTGTTGTTCTGTCTGTTTGCTCTGTTCTGTTTTTGTAATTTAGTCCACCATTATCCTCTCCCCCCATCCCCTTTTATTGTAAAGTGCCTTGGGTATGTGAAAGGTGCTATATAAATCCAAAACACGTTTCGCAATTATGCCACAACAATGTGGAACGCCCTACCCAAAGCTGTAAAGGAATGTGAATCCCTGCCCACATTCAAAACCGCCCTTAAAGAGCACCTACGGGAGGCTGCAATTCGAAACTGGCCACCGTAAATGCCCAAAACCCCACCACCTCCTAATAGACAGTCTCCTCCCCACCGCATGTATATATTCCCTCCCCGCCGTATGTATATTCCCCTCCCACCCACCCACCCCCTCCTAATGTACAGTCCCCTCCCCATCATATGTATATACTCTGTCAGGATCTAGGGGTAACAGTACTGTATATTTGAATACCGCCTATGTCACAAATGTATCAGTACTAAATACCTATATGTCCCTATGCCATAAATGTCATGTATGTTATGTATGTCATAAATGTCTATATGAATTGAAAATGGGGACCCTGATGGAAACAAGACAAACGTCTTTCTCAGGTCTGCATCCCCTTAACAATTGTATGTATTGAGCCGTACTGTATTGTACCCATTCTGCAATCTGTTAAATAAAGTTTTCATTCATTCATTCATTCAATCACACAAAGTAATCACAAAACAAACTGGTCAGACTACTGCTTGACCTTACTCCTAGAACCACCCACCCCTGCCCACTTTGAAAACCTAGGAAGTAGACGACAGAGTACAGCAACTTGCAATGGGCCTGGTCTACAAGATACACTACACCACTAAGGTACCCATCCATGTACATGTCAAAATACTTCCCAAAGGTCAGTGAATACCATGACCACAACACCAGAGGGAGCTCCACAAATCATGTTAAACCCAGATTCGGCTCAAACAAGGGACTAAACATGTTTCGCAATTATGCCACATCAATGTGGAACGCCCTACCCAGTACCCACAGCTGTAAAGGAATGTGGATCACTACCCACTTTCAAAACCACTCTCAAAGAGCACCTACGGGAGACTGCAATTCGAAACTGGCCCCTGTAAATGTCCAAACCCAACCCCTCCAATGTACAGCCCCCCCCCCCCCCCCCCCCCCACCCACCCACCCCACCACCGCCAATGTACAGTCCCCCCCCACCCCACCCACCCAACCACCTCCAATGTACAGTCCCCCCCCCACCCCACCCCCACCTACCCAACCTCCTCCAATGTTTCAAGTTCAAGTTCAAGTTCTTTAATAGTTGTCATACAGAAGTACAGAATACTTTCATACAAAATGCTTCTTACTGTTACGCTCCAGAGACTGTGCTAGACAAGATAGTATCAAATAACATAATAACATAATATAGCATGAATTTAGAAGAAGAAAATGAGGTCACAGTTGTTCGGTATAGACATATGTACAATGTTCTGAGTTACCATATAATATACAATACACAACTATGCAGTGTACTAATGTACAGTACTATCTAGTGCAAAGCAGAAATGGGATGAGGTACAATTTTAGGTACAATTTACAGTAAGGTGTACAAGTTGTAGTGCAATCCTTCATCCATAAATATAAAGTGTGGGGAGTGGGTGCTACAGTGTGTTTGTTTAAAGTGGGTGTGTGCTATAAAGTGTGTGTAGTGGGTGCTGCAGTGTGTTTGTTTAAAGTGAGTGTGTGCGTGTGGATGTGTGTGCTATGTGTGTTTGGTGGTTGTTGTGTGTAGTGTTCATTCATTGTTCGTTTAGCAGCCTGATGGCCTGGGGATAGAAGCTACTTCTGAGTCTTTCTGTGCTCGCCTTGAGACTCCTGTATCGCTTGCCTGACGGCAGCAGTTCAAAGAGGCAGTTGTTCGGGTGGCTCGAGTCCTTAATAATTCTCTTAGCCTTCCCCTTGCAACGCTTGTAGTAAATGTTCTGGAGGGTGGGGAGCCCCCCTCCGATTGTGCGTTCGGCTGAACGTGTCACTCTTTGTAGTCTGCTTTGGTCTTTTGCAGTGCTATTCCCAAACCAGGAGGTGATGTTGCCGGTCAAGATGCTCTCTATTGTACATGAGTAGAAGTTCTTAAGGATCTTCTGGCTGACTTGGAACTTCCTTAGGCGCCTGAGGAAGTAGAGGCGTTCTTCCCCCTCAAATGTATATACTCTCTTTTTAGACTATTTTTGTACTCATAAACAGTACTGTATATTTGTAGATCTGGTATGTCATAAATGTCTAGATGTAACAGTACTGTCTATCTGTATGTCATGTATGAACCCGTCCAATCTTTCGCCGTCAACCAAAGACGCACTTCATCAACCATTATCTGAAATAAAATTAAATTTAAAAAATAAAAATAAAATAAAATCTAACCATAGCTGTACTGTATTGTACCCATTCTGCAATCTGGTAATAAAATGTTCAATCAATCAATCAATCAATCAATCAATCAATCAATCAATCAATCAATCAGTCATTATTATTATTATTATTATTATTTTATTATTATTATTATTATTATTATTATTATTATTATTATTATTATTATTATTATTATTATTATTATTATTATTATTATTATTTATTATTATTATTATTATTAAGAGAGGGGCGGGGGTAAACTGTAGGCTACTCTGATTCGTCAAATGTAAAACTCTTTGAGTGACATCATTGGTTCTCCTGTAGGAAACCAGAGAAACCCGGAAGTAAACAAGCGTGCGAAGCGTCATCATCATCTCCATGTAAACAAACGGCAACTTTTCAAAGACTTCTGCTTTTCTACACGTTTATGCGTCAGTCTGTTTAGTCACAGTCAGATAACCACAACTGACTACAGAAGCAGGTGAGTCTAAATTTGACGTAATATATGTTATTATGTGCTTTTATCGTGGACCAGGGCAGCTAACGTCCACTAGCTAACCCAACCTAGCTAAATTACATGCATTAGTGTCTGAACGAACACTACGTTGGTACCAGCCAGGCTCATAGATAGCAGAGAGAGAGAGAGAGAGAGAGAGAGATTATAGCGAGAGAAAGTAGGAGAAAGGATGTGGATGGAAAGAGGAGAGAAGATTATAGATCAGATTATATGTCAAATGATAGATGAATGAATGAATGAAAACTTTATTTAACAGATTGCAGAATGGGTACAATACAGTACGGCTCAATACATACAATTGTTAAGGGGATGCAGACCTGAGAAAGACGTTTGTCTTGTTTCCATCAGGGTCCCCCATTTTCAATTCATATAGACATTTATGACATACACAACATACATGACATTTATGGCATAGGGACATATAGGTATTTAGTACTGATACATTTGTGACATAAACGGTATTCAAATATACAGTACTGTTACCCCTAGATCCTGACAGAGTATATACATATGATGGGGAGGGGACTGTACATTAGGGGGGGGTGGGTGGTTGGGGGAGAAATATACATACGGCGGGGAGGGAATATATACATGCGGTGGGGAGGAGACTGTCTATTAGGAGGTGGTGGGGGTTTTGGGCATTTACGGTGGCCAGTTTCGAATTGCAGCCTCCCGTAGGTGCTCTTTAAGAGCGGTTTTGAATGTGGGCAGGGATTCACATTCCTTTACAGCTTTGGGTAGGGCGTTCCACATTGTTGTGGCATAATTGCGAAACGTGTTTAGTCCCTTGTTTGATCCGAATCTGGGTTTAACATGATTTGTTGAGCTTCCTCTGGTGTAGTGGTTGTGGTATTACTATTCACTGACCTTTGGGGAGTATTTTGACATGTACATGGGCACCCCGGTCGTATAGTGTATCTTGTAGACCAGGCCCATTGCAAGTTGCTGTACTCTGTCGTCTACTCTAAGCCATCCTAGGTTGTCAAAGTGGGCAGGGGTGAGGTGGGTTCTGGGGTTCAGGTCAAGTAGTAGTCTGACCAGTTTGTTTTGTGATGTTTGTAATTTTGTTTTAAGCGCCTTTGAGGTGCTTTGGTACCATGAGGTGCATGCATAGTCATAGTACCCTTGAATGAGTGCTCCTGCCAGAGTCTTCAGGGTATTCTTGTTTACCAGAGAGGAGATCCGGTACAAGAATCTAGTTTGTTGGTTGACTTTTTTTATTACATTGGATGCCATTTTGTCACAGGAAAGATTTGATTGATTGATTGATTGAAAACTTTATTAACAGATTGCAGAATGGGTACAATACAGTACAGCTCAATACACACAATTGTTAAGGGGATGCAGACCAGAGAAAGACTTTCGTCTTGTTTACATCAGGGTCCCCCATTTTCAATTCATCAGGACATATATGACATACATGACATACAGATAGTCAGTACTGCTACATCTATACATTTATGACATACCCGATTTGCAAATACAGTACTGTTTGTGATACAGAAGGAGTCAAGAAAAGGGAGTATATACATTTGACGTAGAAACTGTACATTGGAGGAGGTTGGGTGGGGGGGGGGGGTTGGGTACATTGGGATATTGACAACCATACTGGGTAATTTACATTGGAGGTGGTTGGGGGGGGGGGGCACACTGTATAAACAAGCAAAACTGTACATTGAGGGGGGGGGGGAGGAGACACTGTACAAACAAACAAAATTGTACATTGGACTATTGACAAAACCATACTAGGTAAATGACTGTACATTGGAGGGGGTTGGGTTAGGATATTTACAGGGGCCAGTGTTGAATTGCAGTCTCCCGTAGGTGTCCCTTGAGAGAGGTTTTGAAAGTGGGTAGTGATCCACATTCCTTTACAGCTTTGGGTAGGGCGTTCCACATTGATGTGGCATAATTGCGAAACGTGTTTAGTCCCTTATTTGAGCCGAATCTGGGTTTAACATGATTTGTGGAGCTCCCTCTGGTGTTGTGATCGTGGTATTCACTGACCTTTGGGAAGTATTTTGCCATGTACATGGGTACCTTGGTCGTGTAGTGTATCTTGTAGACCAGGCCCATTGCAAGTTGCTGTACTCTGTCGTCTACTCTAAGCCATCCTAGGTTGTCAAAGTGGGCAGGGGTGAGGTGGGTTCTAGGAGTAAGGTCAAGCAGTAGTCTGACCAGTTTGTTTTGAGATGTTTGTAATTTTGTTTTTAGCGCCTTTGAGGTGCTTTGGTACCATGAGGTGCAAGCATAGTCGTAGTACCCCTGAATGAGTGCTCCTGCCAGAGTCTTCAGGGTATTCTTGTTTACCAGAGAGGAGATCCGGTACAAGAATCGAGTTCGTTGGTTGACTTTTTTTATTACATTGGATGCCATTTTGTCACAGGAGAGATTCGCCTCTAGGATGGAACCCAGGTAGGTAATTTCATCTTTCCTTGTGACAATATTGTCACCCACTGTAACTGAGAAGCCGTCGGTCTTGCTGAGTTTGTTATTTGAACCGAAGAGAATGGACTCTGTTTTGCCCATGTGTAATGATAGTTTGTTATCAGCGAGCCATATGCAGATTTTGCCTAGTTCCGAGCTGAGGGTTTTTTCAACCTGCAACTTGTTCTTGTCAGAGACCAGCAGGGCTGAGTCGTCCGCAAACAGGAACAAGTTGCAGTCACAGGCTGACGACATGTCATTTGCATAAATTAGGAAGAGTAGCGGTCCTAGTATGCTTCCTTGTGGAACACCACAGCTCACTGTGAGGGGGGGGGGATAGAGTACCGTTTACCTCTACCATCTGTTCTCTCCCCTCCAGGTAGGATTGCATCCAGCTCACTGATAAGCTATCAAAACCAATTGCTTTTAGCTTGTCAATCAGAATGGAGTGATTGACCGTGTCAAAGGCCTTTTGTAGGTCCAGCATGACCATGCCGCAGTATTTGCCCGCGTCCACCTCTTGTTTGATGTGGTCGTTCAAATAGAGGAGGCATGTGTCAGTGGAGTGGGACGTTCTGAAGCCAGATTGGAATTCGTCGATTAGATTTTTTTCCGCCAGGTACTTTTCGACCTGTTCGTAGACTATTTTCTCCATGACTTTCGAGATGGAGGTAAGAATAGAAACAGGGCGGTAGTTGCCTGGGTCTAATTTGCTGCCCTTTTTGTGCAGAGGGGTCACTCTCGCAATTTTGAAGTCCTTGGGGACGTGCCCCTGTTTCATAGAGAGGTTTATTATGTGTGTGATGACTGGGGTGATGGCGGCTGCTGCGTCTCTGAGGAATTTGGAGGGGATGTTGTCATGGCCAGTGGCCTTGTTAGGTTGGAGGGCGCTCAGTTTTTTGAGTACCTCATCGGTTGTTACCATTTCAAGTTTGAAGTCGTTTTTGTAGTATGCTACTAGGGGTGGGACGATACATCGATCCAGATCGATATATCGATCTATTATCAATAATCAAATAGGATCGATGCCACGTAAAAAGATCGATTCATATTGCGATACTCTTATTTTGAAAATCCGGCGACGTCATCGCCCCATGCCCAGTGTTGTGAAACTCAAACTCCGTTTAACATCAACAGCAGTAGCGTCTAGAGCAGTGATTCCCAACCTGGGGTCCGCGGACCCCCAGGGGTCCGCCAGCGGGCGCAGGGGGTCCGCCAGACAACAGATGATTTGAGGTCTTTAAAAATTTTTTTTTTTTTTTTTTTTTTATATATTTTTTTATCATCAGAAGCATGAATAGTCTCTCCACTACAATAAAAAATAAAGATAAATAAATAAACATCTAGACATGATTTTTGAACGTTAACAGTAGGCTACCGGGTAGCCGCTAAAACGCGAATCAGTTGACTGTATCACTTTCTGTAGCTAGCCTAGCACGCTAGTTAACTTTCTCGGCTCGTCTGCAGTCAGCCGCCAGAGGCGAAAATGTGTGACAAATGAAAAGGAGATGACGGCAGCTCATCTGCAAAAAAAGTTAGGACCTACAGCAATCGCGAAAATTACATCACCATGGGCTTCACTGAGGGACCAGACAAACGACCTGAGTGTGTGATTTGTGGAGAAAAGTTGGCAAACTCGAGCCTGAAGCCCAGCAAGCTGAAGAGACATCAGGCGTCTAAGCACCCAGAAACCGTTGGGAAGGATCCAGACTTTTTTCGGAGGAAAGAACAGTCTCTCAAGGCGAACAAGCCTGTTGATGTTAGAGTAGCGTGGAGCAGGGGTGGCAGTGATTTACAGAAGGCTACCGAAGCCTCCTTTGAGTGTTCGCTTTTAATTGCAAAAGCAAAGAAACCGCACAATATTGGCGAGCAGCTCATCAAACCAGCCTGCATCAAAATGGTTTAGAAACTGTGCGGCCCACAGGTGGCGGATAAACTAAAATCAGTACCACTCTCGAACAATGTAGTGAAAGACCGAATTGATAAGATGTCAAGTGATTGCGAGCAGCAGCTGTCAGAAAAGCTTAGAAAGGGTCCATTTGCCATACAACTTGATGAAACTACAACTGTCGCAGACGAGGCTGTGCTCATCGTTTATGTGCAATATATTGAAAATGAGGATCTGAAGCAGGACATTCTCATGTCAGTCAACCTTACTACCACCACTCGAGGTGAGGATATTTTTACTGCAGTGGATTCTTACTTCATTCAACATAAATGCAAACCGTTCACCATTAGGGCCTGATTTGAGAGGATGAATACAGGATTTGAATATTGGCCAACATTTTGAAATACATATGGTGCAAGATTAGATTTGTTGATTGAAGGCACAAGTCAAAGAAGCATAGTGGGTCTAATTATGATGCATATGCCTGTGTATAGGCAGTTTGTTATTAAAATGACAAAAAAAAAGGTATTAAACCCAGCTAGGACAGATTCTCTCTGCTACTGATTGGAATTTCCTGTCTCATATTTAGTTTAATTTGTTGCATTGATTTGTTCCATAAATGCAAACCGTTCACCATTAGGGACTGATTTGAGAGGATGAATACAGGATTTGAATATTGGCCAAACATTTTGAAATGCATATGGTGCAAGATGAGATTTGTTGATTGAAGGCACAAGTTAAAGAAGCATAGTGGGTCTAATTGTGATGCATATGCCTGTGTATAAGCAGTTTGTTATTAAAATGACAAAAAAAGGTATTAAACCCAGCTAGGACAGATTCTCTCTGCTACTGATTGGAATTTCCTGTCTCATATTTAGTTTAATTTGTTGCATTGATTTGTTCCATAAATGCAAACCGTTCACCATTAGGGCCTGATTTGAGAGGATGAATACAGCATTTGAATATTGGCCAAACATTTTGAAATGCATATGGTGCAAGATGAGATTTGTTGATTGAAGGCACAAGTCAAAGAAGCATAGTGGGTCTAATTGTGATGCATATGCCTGTGTATAAGCAGTTTGTTATTAAAATGAAAAAAAAATAAGTATTTTATGGTATCTTATTAGGAGGGGGTCCGTGAATTTCATCAGAGATGTTTGGGGGTCCCTGGTGGGAAAAAGGTTGGGAACCACTGGTCTAGAGCGTCACTAGAGCAAGACTAGTGTGCCTATTCTGTGACCCAAAACATGTCCCTGCTGTTTTATTCCACAACAGGTCCAATGCATCTAACCTGCTTTGCAATCCTCGTCACTCCATTATGCCCACGTCGCGTTAAAGATCGAAGATAACGTTACGTTAGCGTGAGCTAACAAGCTAACCCAGAGCCATAGGCAGAGAGAAGTGGTGACTGGGAGGGTGCATTCTCGGGATAGCCCCACTAACAGGATCTGGCCGGTACTGCACCTTGGGACTCCCAATATGCTTTTCCAGCCAAAATACAGCTCTGTGACAGTGAATATGATATTAATATCGAGAGAAAAAAAGAAAAACGAACCAAAAACAGTGAACAGGAGGTCTATTTGTATTAAAAACAATAGATTGTTTTTCATTTAAATGTCTGGAAGAGCTCAAAAATAAAAATGTCAGGATATTTCCATTGCCTTTTTTTTTGTTGATTTAAATGTTACTGATTGTATTAAATGGGCACATAATATCGTCTCATATCGATCGCAGGCACCTGAATCGAATCGTATCGTATCGTGGCAGACTGTGTGATATCGGATAATATCGTATCGTTGTCCAAAGAATCGATATCGTATCGTATCGTGATTAAACTGGTGATTCCCACCCCTATATGCTACTATGTGTTCTACCCCATAATGCCCTGAGTGAGAGGGTAGTTTGTTTACCAGTGTTGTGGCTATGTTTGTGAAGAAGATGTTTAAGTAATTGGCTCAGTAATAGATCAGAATATAGATCAGAATATAGATCAGATTATAGATCAGAATATAGATCCGATTCAGCGTTTCCGTTAGCCGGTAATTACCGGTATTTGACCGGCAAAATATGTTGAAGTCCGAATATTTAAATCTCTCCGGTCATAATGTCCGGTGAAAATAATTTCTCTAAGCACAATTTTATTATTTGAATTGTATTAAAATAGGCTAAAATTAAATAGCCTATGCGATGAACGAAACAATCATTACATGTTCAGGGGTGTACAGTGCGACATATATCTCGCACGTGCTACAGCAACAGCTGTCTGTGCGATGGATGGATTTACTTCAGTAGCACTGGTGCGATAGGGATTCGGTTCATATAGATACTCTTATTTTGAAAATCCTGTAGCGGGTCTCATTTCTGCCCACGCGCAGCTCCAGCTAGGCTCCGAAAGCTAGAAACGTTCAGGTGCATATGATACTCTTATTTTGAAAAAACTCTTGTGACAACTCGACGAGTCGTATCCGCCCTATCCGTGCTTCTGCTAGAAGAGCAGCGCGTTGGTCGGTTGGTGCACGTTAACACAGCAGTGCGCCTACACGTCCCGAAATAAGTCCGTGGTGTTTTTTCTTTCTCGCAACGGGTCAAATGCATCTACATGCTTTGCACCGTCGCCATTCCTTTATGCGCACATCGCCCGAAATTAACGTTTATGTACCATTACAATCACTACAACGTTAGCAAGCTAACAAGCTAATCCTGAGCAGAGGGCGCAGAGCCAGCAGACACAGTGTGGAAAGGGAAATGGGGGGCACTCTCTCCCCTTCCCTGTGTGTGTGTGTGCGTGCGTGCGTTTGGAAAGACGATGAAGTCACTAGTCAGGACTCGGGACAGGAGTATATTATAGTAAACTGAGGATGGACAGATAATGATGATATTCAAATACAAGTTTCGAGAGGAGTGGAAGTCCTTGGCACCTGGACTCTCCAATTTTTAATAACCAGCAATTACTTGTTGGACACAAGCCGGTTAATATTCCTCAATGGCAAAGGAGGGGAGTGCATACTCTGGAGGATATTTATGATAAGAACGGCCTCCGTGCGTTTCAGGACTTAAGAGAATTTTATGATCTTCCCGGCGAGTCCTTCTTTCTTTACCTTCAACTAAGGTCAGCACTGAGGGCGCATGGCGTACCGTGGGCTCAAGCCTTGCACCCACACCCCTTCCTCAGGCTCATAGTGGACAGGACGACATCCAGAGGGTTTGTCTCCGACTTTTATACGCTCTTAATTCAATCCACGTATAAAAATGTATCATTGGATACAATCTGGCGTGTGGATATCCCGGAGTTGGACCCCGAGTTTGACTGGGATGATGTTTGGGCAAATGTGGCATTATCTTCCCGCAACCCCAATCACCAGCAAATTAATTTTAATTATATTCATAGGACCTATCTTACACCTAGGAAGCTATGTGCTATGGGACTGATAACCGACTCTCGGTGCACTTTGTGCTCTCAAAAGGCCACAGGCACTTATATGCATATGTATTGGGATTGCCCACCAGTGGCCCGCTTCTGGAGGTCAATAACGGACAAACTTTCAGATCTGTGTGGCTTAACTATCCCATTCACAGCTGTTACGCTACTCCTGAACGATATAACGACACTACCCGCGTCCGTACAACTGAAAAGGGTTGTCCTAGCGGGCGTCACAGCAGCGAAGAAGCTAATAGCAATGAGATGGAAGGAGCCTGAGAAGCTTACAATGATTAACTGGTCCCTAACTCTATTGGATGTGATTTATCTTGAGATATCCACAGCCCGGGTGATTGGGGTGGGGCAGGCTGGAATTGACCTGTGGTTCGCAGCAGCTGAGAAGGTAAAGACCGCAGTGTGCGGCTGAGCGGGGTTGGGGTGCGTGTTCGGGTGAGTCCGGCGGTCTCTTGGGAGGGGGAGGAGGAAATGTTTTTGTCTGTCTTGTCCCTTGTCTTGTCATCTTGAGTTTAGCTGGGGATATTATGGGGGGGCAGCTATTTAACTAGTTCTTCACTGTTTGGCCACTTTTACACGGTCTCTGTGAGTCTATGGAACACCTACAGGTTTTTGTTTTTTCATGAAGGTTCATTGCTCTGGTTTCAGGTCGTGTTCCCCCAAAAAATTGTCCTTGTGGTGGATTGGAGATGTACGTTTTATTAATATAGGGTCACACGGCCGGGAATCGGGACTGAACACTGGGAAAGACCATTTATTAGATAGTACCCCTTGGAATTAATTTAGTAGGTTGAACTCTGGTTTCTTTTCTCTTGTCTGTATAATTGTTAGTCATTATTATTATTGTTTTTGTTATTTTCTTGTGAAGTTCTATGTATTGTGATTGTGGTTAATGTGTTGTCTTGTTTTGTGAGAATGTCAATAAAAAAATTTGATCAAAAAAAAAAAAAAAAGGGATTCGGTTCATATAGATACTCTTATTTTGAAAATCCTGTAGCGGGTCTCATTTCTGCCCACGCGCAGCTCCAGCTAGGCTCCGAAAGCTAGCAACGTTCAGGTGCATATGATACTCTTATTTTGAAAAAACTCTTGTGACAACTCGACGAGTCGTATCCGCCCTATCCGTGCTTCTGCTAGAAGAGCAGCGCGTTGGTCGGTTGGTGCACGTTAACACAGCAGTGCGCCTACACGTCCCGAAATAAGTCCGTGGTGTTTTTTCTTTCTCGCAACGGGTCAAATGCATCTACATGCTTTGCACCGTCGCCATTCCTTTATGCGCACATCGCCCGAAATTAACGTTTATGTACCATTACAATCACTACAACGTTAGCAAGCTAACAAGCTAATCCTGAGCAGAGGGCGCAGAGCCAGCAGACACAGTGTGGAAAGGGAAATGGGGGGCACTCTCTCCCCTTCCCTGTGTGTGTGTGTGCGTGCGTGCGTTTGGAAAGACGATGAAGTCACTAGTCAGGACTCGGGACAGGAGTATATTATAGTAAACTGAGGATGGACAGATAATGATGATATTCAAATACAAGTTTCGAGAGGAGTGGAAGTTTGAAGACAGACTAGACTACAATATGATGCGGGGGTGGTGAGTTGAAACAGTGTGTGTGAATGAATGAATGAAAACTTTATTTTTAACAGATTGCAGAATGGGTACAATACAGTACGGCTCAATACACACAATTGTTAAGGGGATGCAGACCAGAGAAAGACGTTTGTCTTGTTTACATCAGGGTCCCCCATTGTGTGTGTGTGTGTGTCCCAACCGACCCCACTTCTATGTTTCAATAAATTATTTGCATTTAAAACTATTAACGCTGACTCATTCCTTCAGTCCACTCAAAATTATGCTAATATTCCTTATGTTGTTTATGATATTAATTTAAAATAGCATATGAGAGTATCATAGTAATAATAACACATGGCGATATACTAAATGACAGCCAAACATGGCACTGCAACTAAATAACACAAATACAATAGGCACATTTGTGACTGTTACAAATATAACACGTTTTATACTTGTGCTACAAGATTTTGGCCTGTGCTACAAAACTATCAACCTCTGTAGCACCAGTGCTATGTAGGGATGGGAATCGAAAACCGGTTCCCGTTGGGAACCGGTTCCTAATTGGCCGATGCCTGGAACCGTGTGGCTCCTGTGACTTTCGATTCCCTTAACGCTGCCAGGTTTTTCCTACAGTTGCGCGCGTTAGCATATAGCCATGGCAGACTGTATTTGATTCCTTAAGGGCTCGAAATTGCCTGGCTTTTGGTCATATGCTCCCGAAATGCTCCCGCTGTTTGGCTACTTCTATGTGCAGTGAAAACTACTTGAATGCTTTAGAACATAGTCATTGATTTAGTTTAGGTTGAGCTAAAATTAGCCGCGGAGCTATCGCTAGCTAACGTGAGCTAACGCTTTAATCAAGCTCACAAAGAGAGATAAACAGCTGACAGCGGATAGTACAGGTACAAATACAATAAAACAGCGGGTGGGGACTGTTGTGTAAACATTGTACTCTTTAGTTCACATATAATAAGAGCCGGATTGTTTATTTACAAAGTCTCTACTCTGAGTCCGTCAGACAGGAAGTACCATGGTGCAACATACAAATGTGTCCGTGTAGCAACACAAGCCAATACCTACAGGACAGGGGCCCGGGGAGGGAGCTCTGTGTGTCTGTGTGTGTGTGTGTGTGTGTGTGTGAGACAGAAGTCAGAGGAATAACGACTGTTATTCAATAGATTAAATTAGTTTAAGAATAAAAAAATAAATACATTTTAAGAGAATCTCAAATACATTATTTTATTTAAGTGTAGGCTATAGTTAATGTTTTATTTTTTACAGTTTTTGTATTTTTCTGACATGGTAAATGGCTGCTTTTTTATATAGCGCTTTTATCCAAAGCGCTTTACAATTTGTTCCTTACATTTTACCCAATCACTCACACATTCACACAACGACGGCGGAGGCAACCATGCAAGGTGCCAACCTGCTCATCGGGAGCAGTTAGGGGTTAAGTGTCTTGCTCAAGGACACATCGACACGCTGCCCGGGAGGAGCGGGAATCGAACCGGGAACCTCCGGATTGCCAGAAGACTGCTCTACCTCCCGAGCCACTGTCGCCCCTGACATGGGGGCTCAACAATAAATGACAATCAGAAATGTCAAGTTGCATGTTGTTATTCTAACCAGCTTAGTTCTGTTGCATTTCCAATTTATTTATTTAAATTATAAATTGATCAGGTATCGATAAGAGAATCGATAAGCAGAATCGATAATGGAATCGTATCGATAAAATCCTATCAATTCCCATCCCTAGTGCTATGTGCAAAAAAAGTTAACGTACAGCCCTGATGTTACTTCACTCTGATAAAGCGCGGATGGCGCCGCTCGGATGTGAATCTTTTTTTCTTTCTTTTTTTGAGCCTGTCTGGCCACCATAACGACAAACAGGTATACGAGCGAGAGAGAGAGATGGCCAAAACAAGCTAAGCTTAACAAATATTTCATGAAACCAAGCACAAGCAGGTCTAATAATAATGACAACGAAGATGAGTCTTCTGAACTTGAAGTCACAGAGACCGCTGATGCCGTGGTGAAAGAAAACAGAAACAGAAATGTCGAGCGTTCAGGCCCGAGTGGAACGTTTAATTCTCCTGGCTGAGGTGCGACATTATATCCACATTTTCCAGTTCACTGATCCAGCCAGGGTTACCACAGTTCATTCTGGAACCTCAGATCCCCGCTGATCATGGAGTTCTACAGTATCGCGTTGGATCCATACACGTATCGATTTTTTCGAATGGTGATCAGGAATTGGAATATACCAGTTGGATACCATCTGATGTCAGGTAAGGACTCTATGTTATCAGTGTTGTGAAGGGCCAGATTAAACCGAATATATATATATATTTATATATATATATTTAATTGTATTTGTATATTCTCTAATATTCCCTGATATCCCTTGTATATTCCTTGTACAATATGCATTGAATATCCATTCTAGCCTACTGAACATCCCATAATAGTCTCCATTCTACTATTGGTCGAGACCTTGGTGCCAGGCTGCCATACCCCCCAGACCCAGTTCAAACGTACCGCTCAACATGTACAAACAAGTCCTAGTTCCGCGTAGGAATCTGGCTACCGCACCACTAATGGTACTATTTGTTCATAGTGCGTATATATACTGCGCTACTAAAGTAGGACTTTCTTTTTAGTCCAGTTTCTTACCCTCCAATAGAGTGACAGACGTAAAGCCTCCCCGCGACGCCACGTGTGGGAGTAAGGCCAAGTTCGGCCTACCATCGGTATTGAGACATCGTGTATATTAATATTTGAATAGTCATATTTGGCACTATATCGTCGAGTTGGACGTAGTCTATTAAGCTAATAATAGTCTATTCATATGTAGTGCTTCGTGCGGTGAGAATACTATCGTAGTCAGTACCCCCATCGTTTCGGGTAGAACTGGCTGCTTATCCAGGGTGGCCGACCCCATGTGAGGCTGCACCCGAGGAGCCCCAGAGCCGACGAGCGAGTGGACCTGCATACCGGATTATTCTACCGACGACAGCCCGCCTTCCCAGGCACGGATTATGCTTTGTATACAGTGATTATTCTATGGATAAAGACCAACACTGCCGTGTGTTGGAAACCCCCCCCCCCGGAGAGGACGACAGGTGAGGAGACGCTCTACACGACGAGGTCGCTTCACGTCTCTCCATCGTGGACCGGAGGAAGCCGGCCCACAGAGAGTCCAACTGCTTTCATCTGTGGATCGAGGATCGCTGAGGCACCGAGCCGCACAACCGTGGGTTCTCCCAGGATACCCTCGGCCAGACGGATACAGCCAGACTCTACCCCCCCCCCTTCTCCAGTTGTCTTACAAGCGACCGGAATCCCCCCCTAGTGTATCCAGTTCTATAATCATTAAAGTATCATTGCTATTATTCCTTAAATATTCCAGGTGTATATTTACCGCCTGCGCCACCAGAGATTGGACGTTCTCTATTGATATACCAACGAATACTCATTTGCCATAAAAGTGCATCCTATTTCAAATCATAAATGTAATTAAGTGATTGCTGTACATACCTTTTGCTATGTATTCATTATTATTAAACGCAGACTTTCGACTTGGTACATTTGTGTTGGATCGTTTCATCTACGTGGGAGTGTTTACCATAATTATTTATGCCTAGTACTGGGTGGCCAGAGTCTAAAGTACAAGAGGTAGTGGTAGTAAGTATCATATCTAACAATACAGTCAGGGAATTGTACCCCTCAGTTACAATTGGTCCTTCGAGCCGGAGGGTAATTAGTGTAATATTAATATAGTGTTATTAATATTGAAATGGCCTATGATGAACACTCCACGAAACGATCCTCCTAACCAACGCCCGCAGCGCGAACGACGGCTCCCTCAGTACTTAGAGGCTTACGCTGTCAGTCAACAACCTAGTTTTCTACTAACAGTAAACGCGGTAAAACTAGAAAGTAAAAGTATGTCTAACCCCAACGCCCAGACTACCCCGACCATAGAGGCCCCTACGGGTTCTAATGTAACTGACCAAGCTCACGGTGGGGACCAGTGGGAACCAGACATGACTTCACACCCCGCCAGTACTGAAGAAGTAGTCCCCGATGAGTCCCGGGAGGAATACAACGCTACCGAGAGAGAACTCGGCACGGAAGAAGACGGGGAGAGCACCGTGGAGATAGAGCTCCAAGGCTCCGCAAGGAGTACCCCGAGGGAAGGCTCCCCTATACAACCGCCTTCTCCCAGCGAGGCAGAGAGGACCCTACAGCAGGCCTTCCTCATCAGCCTGAACGCCGCTGCTGAACGCGACCGACTGCAGATCCAGCAGCGGAGCGAAGAAGAGCATATACGTCTAGAAATAAGACGCATTCAGATGGAAGAGAATGGCCCGAGACCGAGCAGACAGCCAGCGAGCAGCTGCTGGTGCTCTACGGGACGCAGAGCGCGACAGACAGCAAGCGCAACTAATAGAACAGCTGATCAGACGGACAACACCCTCTCCCTCCGCCAGAGGCTCCAGGAACTCGTCTAGACACACCTCCAGGGCGGCATCCCCTAGCCGAGTAAACAACCCTGAACTTGACCAACAGACGAGGTCTATACCCCCCACAGACCACCTCCCCCCACCGGTCCAAGCGAGACCTAGCAACCGGGAAGGAGCAGCATATCCTGTGGAGAGGCTAAACCAGAGACTACAAGCACTGGATGACCTAACTGAAGACGAAGAGGAAGAGGAAGAGGAGGAGAACCACGCCCGACGACAGCACAGTACTCTACCGGACCAGGAGGTCCGGTACAGCCCAGGCTATACTCCCGCGGAGCTGCGCTACAGACCCCCGACTCTATACACGGGTGAGCACGACGCACGACCCGCACCGAGGAACAGCACCTGGACAAGCGGGCCATGGTACACTGCCGGTACCAGCCCATACCAAGGAGCGGGAGGAGACTCGCCTAGGAGGCCTCTCCCCCAACGCTCGCCGATGTATCCACAGTCAGCGTCATACATTGGCACGCCTATGGTACCCGAATTCACCCAAGAGAACCGGGCCCAGTATACAGAACTCCGCATGTGTCTGGAGACCATGTTGGTGGATGTATTGGATGAACGCCATAAATACGCCATCCTACTGAAGCACTTAAAGGTACCCCGCGCACATAATATAGCGCTCGCCTACGCGACTTCCACCACCCCATACACAGCAGCGCTGGTAGCATTGGACCAGAGGTATGGGCGCATATGGGATTACGTGATCCAGGAGATCCGACACATCGACCGCTTACCCCCAGCAATAGACAATCGAGCACTGGACGACCTGTCCATCAGAGTGCAGTCCCTGGTAGGGATGTTGGGAGCGCAAAGAGAGAAGGGGAAGTATGAACTTTACGCCAACTCAAATGTGGAAAGGATCCTGGAGAAGCTGCCGCCCGCTCGTCAGGAGCGCTTTAGGCGGCAGAGAGACCACCGAGACCCGACTGGCCCCGAACCGAACCTCCTCGATCTAGCAGACTTCCTGGCGAGAGAAGTCGGCAGCCTACGGCTAGATACATTCGGACGGAGCACCCCTGGCTCCAGAGAAGGAACCAGACGACTAAATGATGGAAGAAGATCGGTGACTGTGATGCACCAATCGGAGTCAGTACCGAGCAGCAGGAGCCACAGTACCCCCTCCAGAACGGAGAAGTGGAAGATAGTGTGCCCCTACTGTGAGAAAGAACACTGGCTAGCGCAATGTGACTCCTTCCCCAAGCTGAACGCGGAGGAAGCAAGTCAATGGATAAAGTCCAACAAGCGCTGTTTTCGCTGTGCGCGCTCACACATGGCAGCCGAATGCCGCTTAAAGAAAAGGTGCACCAAGTGCGATGGAGCCCATCTGGACATACTTCACGACAGTAACAGACGGCGCCCTTCACCCGCACCATCCAGCAGCAAAGCGAGCGTCATGTACATCGATCCCGCCAGCAGCAGTGGAGCCCGAGTACTCCTAAAAGTAGTGCGTGTGACACTAAGCTACCAGAATAAAGTCCTGGACACTTACGCCGTCCTCGATGACGGGTCAGAGAAGACCCTTCTGCTCGCCTCCGCTGCGGCCCAGCTAGGGCTGCGGGGAAGCGAAACCCAAATGACAATTCAGACAATAAGACGAGATTTGAAGACGATAAAGGGCGAGAATGTCTCATTCTCTATCGCAGCAAGCGGCCAGCCTGAGCGACGGTACCAGATTACAGACGCTTTCACCAGCCAAGAAATAGGACTGTCGCGGTACACATACCCCGTCGCCAAGCTGATGGAGAAATATGCACATCTGCGCAAGTTACCGATCCCGCTCATAGACAATGCTATGCCGATCCTGTTGATAGGCTCCGACCATGCAGACCTCATTGTCCCGATAGACCGGGTTCATACCGGACCCCGAGGCTGTCCTGCAGCAGTCGAGACCCGTTTGGGATGGACTCTCCAAGGCCCGCTCGCCAAATCTCTCAACCGAAGTACAGCCACTAGATGTCTCCACTCCCGAGTCATAGAGGGAGAAACCGCACTCCTGCAACACGTAGAGCGGCTATGGACCTTGGAACAAATGCCCTTTAAGAACGGAAAGAAAGACATTCGCTCTAAAGATGACATTTACGCCATTCACCTCCTCGAGACAGGGACCAAGAGAGTCCCGGTCAACGGCGTGTTGAGATACGCCACGCCACTCCTGCGGCGAGAAGGAATGCCTACTTTCCACGCCAAGACAGACGCCACAGAACGGTACCTGCTGAACACGGAGCGGCGCTTAGCCAAGAACCCCGCCCAAGAGAGTGTATACCGCGCCGAGATTGAGAAGCTCATCACAGCGGGACACGTCACAAAGATGGACATTAAAGAGGCTGACCAGACCACTGAATCGTGGTACGTGCCTCACCACAAGGTCCATCACAACGGTAAAGACCGCATAGTATTTAACTGCAGCTACCAGATCGGATCCCAAAATCTGAATAAAGAGTTACTGCCCGGTCCCACACTCGGCCCCTCCCTACTCGGCGTTCTACTCCGCTTCCGCCAGGAAAGGGTGGCCATCAGCGGGGACATTAAAGGAATGTTCCTGCAGGTGAGATTAGTAGAGGAGGACAAGCCCCTGTTACGGTTCCTATGGAGAGAGAAGCCAGGAGATGAGCACCCAGCCATCTACCAATGGGAAGTCCTCCCCTTCGGAACGACGTGCAGCCCCTGCTGTGCTACATTTGCACTACAGAAACATGTAGCAGAGGACCCAGCAGCGGACGAAGAGGTCCGACACAGCGTAAAGAACAGCTTCTACGTAGACAACTGTCTACAAAGCCTTTCAACCCAGGAAGAAGCCGAGGCTCTCCTGATTAAACTCCGCGCCTCATTGATCAAAGGCGGCTTTGATCTCAGGCAGTGGGCCAGCAGCGATCCGCAAGTACTGCGCAGCCTCTCCTCCGAGGACAAGGCAGCCAGCAGCGAGACCTGGATGGCTACAATCCCGGGAGAAGCCCAGGAGATGACCCTGGGATTGGTGTGGCGATTCAAAACAGATTCGCTTCACTACAGACACAAGCCCCTGACTACGGAGCAGGGAAGGCCGGCGGCGGCGCCGACCACCAGACGGAGTGTGTACACAACACTCGCCCGACAATATGACCCGCTAGGATGTATTCTACCGTACACCACCAGGGCCAAAATGATTGTACGAGCATTGTGGGACAAGGACCAGGGCTGGGACGACCCCATTCCCGCACACCTTGCATCCACCTGGAGAGAGTGGGAGATGGAGCTCCACTCACTCCCAGGCGTTAACATGCGCCGAAGCTACTTCCCACCCACGGTGAGGCCAGAGACATGTAAAATGGTCTTACACGTCTTCAGTGACGCCTCAGAGGTCGCATACGGATCAGTAGCCTACTTGCGGGCCCAAGAAGAGGGGGGAGAGATCTACACAGCATTTGTCCTCGCCCGCCCGAGAATAGCCCCACGCAAGCAACAATCTATCCCACGTCTAGAGCTCTGCGCAGCCCTAGCCGGAGCGCACCTAGCCACGCTCATCCAACGTGAGCTCACCATACCGGTGTCTAGAACAATCCTGTGGTCAGATTCCACGACAGTACTCGCCTGGATCAAATCGGACTCATGCAAGTACAAAGTCTTCGTGGGAGTCAGAGTCACCGAGATTCAAGACTTAACCGAAGAGTTAACCGGAGAAACAGAGTGGCGCTACGTTGATACAAAACAGAACCCAGCTGACGTCATCACCCGGGGAATGCCCCTAGATGACCTCACCCGTCGCAATGTCTACAGTGACGGCCCAGCATTCCTAAAGCTCCCGGAAGGAGAGTGGCCCACGCCTATCCCGAGGGAAGCAAGTCAAGAGGAGGCTGAGAATAAGAAACCTATGTTCTGTGGATTGAGCACTGTTATCTCCGCAGACCCCAACATAGATGATTGCACTACCATAGAGAGTGCACAACAAAGGACATTCCTGCGGCAACCCCCGGAGTGTAAGTCCCCCGCTGAAATGTCAGCAGCTAACTACGAGGAAGCAGAATTGCTTCTACTGCAGCGAGCCCAGAGAGACTCGTTCCCCGATGAATTGGCCTGTCTAGGGAGGAAAGCCCGTCCCATCCGACAGCAGATTAATTCATCTGGCCCCCGAGAGCGACGCTCATACCCTCATCAGAGTGGGTGGTCGCCTACGCAGAGCCCCCAATCTACCGGATGACATTAAATACCCGATCGTATTGAACAGCCGACACAAGGTCACAGAGCTGATTATAAAGAAATACGATGAGGATGTACATCACGCAGGAGCAGAAAGAGTCTTCGCGGAGATCAGACGTCGTTACTGGATCCTACAAGGAAGAGAGGCGGTACGACGCTTCCAGCGAACATGTCTAGACTGCCGCAAGTGGCGCGCGCAGCCCAGCATACCAAGGATGGCTGACCTTCCTCCATGTCGCCTCCGAATCGGTGACAAGCCATTCCACTCAACGGGTATGGACTGCTTTGGCCCGCTGCACATAAAGAAAGGAAGAGGAACCGAGAAGCGGTGGGGTATTGTATTCAAATGCATGACCACCAGAGCGATACACATCGAGCTTCTCCCGACCATGAGCACAGACTCATTCCTTATGGCCTTCCGTAGATTCACATCACGGAAAGGAAGACCGTCTACACTATTGTCCGATCATGGGACAAACTTCAAAGGCGGCGAAAGAGAGCTGAGAGAGAGCTTCCAAGCTATGGGCCCAGAACTTAAGACCCACCTCGCTCCAGCACAGATTGACTTCCAATTCAACCCCCCAAACGCACCCCACTTCGGTGGTACTTGGGAACGGGAAGTGCGTTCCATAAAGACAGCCCTGTACGCAGTACTTGGGGCCCAGACTGTGGCGGAAGAAGTCCTAATGACAGTCCTCACGGAGATTGAGGGAGTATTGAACTCTAAGCCCCTCGGCTACGTCTCCAGCGATGTGGCGGATATCGACCCAGTTACCCCCAACACACTCCTGATGGGGCGGCTAGATCCCGCGTTACCCCAGACAATGTACCGGCCTGAAGAAGCGAACGGCCGACGAATGTGGAGGTACAGCCAAGTATTAGCCGACAAGTTTTGGAGCAGTTTCCTACTGCACTACCTACCGTCTCTACAGACCCGCCAGAAGTGGGTAAAGGAGAGAGACAATTTGACAGAAGGAACAGTCGTCATGATTATTGATCAATCACTGCCCAGAGCTATGTGGCCGGCCGGCCGCGTAAGCAAAGTGATCACCGGTGCCGACGGCAAGGTCCGAGCAGCTGAAGTGCTTGTCCAGGGTCGCACTTACACCCGTCCCGTGGCGAGGCTCATAGAACTGCCCCGACTCCCAGACACAATCGATGATGACCATGACCCTATAACCCTATGACTTTGTGAAGTTGACTGACCCCTACAGCAAACCCTTATGTGTAAATAGACAACGCGATTAATCTGTCTCTGCTTAACTGATTAGGTCTGGGACCAATCAGGGGGTGGCTGTTGTGAAGGGCCAGATTAAACCGAATATATATATTTATTTATATATATATATTTAATTGTATTTGTATATTCTCTAATATTCCCTGATATCCCTTGTATATTCCTTGTACAATATGCATTGAATATCCATTCTAGCCTACTGAACATCCCATAATAGTCTCCATTCTACTATTGGTCGAGACCTTGGTGCCAGGCTGCCATACCCCCCAGACCCAGTTCAAACGTACCGCTCAACATGTACGAACAAGTCCTAGTTCCGCGTAGGAATCTGGCTACCGCACCACTAATGGTACTATTTGTTCATAGTGCGTATATATACTGCGCTACTAAAGTAGGACTTTCTTTTTAGTCCAGTTTCTTACCCTCCAATAGAGTGACAGACGTAAAGCCTCCCCGCGACGCCACGTGTGGGAGTAAGGCCAAGTTCGGCCTACCATCGGTATTGAGACATCGTGTATATTAATATTTGAATAGTCATATTTGGCACTATATCGTCGAGTTGGACGTAGTCTATTAAGCTAATAATAGTCTATTCATATGTAGTGCTTCGTGCGGTGAGAATACTATCGTAGTCAGTACCCCCATCGTTTCGGGTAGAACTGGCTGCTTATCCAGGGTGGCCGACCCCATGTGAGGCTGCACCCGAGGAGCCCCAGAGCCGACGAGCGAGTGGACCTGCATACCGGATTATTCTACCGACGACAGCCCGCCTTCCCAGGCACGGATTATGCTTTGTATACAGTGATTATTCTATGGATAAAGACCAACACTGCCGTGTGTTGGAAACCCCCCCCCCCCCGGAGAGGACGACAGGTGAGGAGACGCTCTACACGACGAGGTAGCTTCACGTCTCTCCATCGTGGACCGGAGGAAGCCGGCCCACAGAGAGTCCAACTGCTTTCATCTGTGGATCGAGGATCGCTGAGGCACCGAGCCGCACAACCGTGGGTTCTCCTCGGATACCCTCGGCCAGACGGATACAGCCAGACTCTACCCCCCCCTTCTCCAGTTGTCTTACAAGCGACCGGAATCCCCCCCTAGTGTATCCAGTTCTATAACCATTAAAGTATCATTGCTATTATTCCTTAAATATTCCAGGTTGTATATTTACCGCCTGCGCCACCAGAGATTGGACGTTCTCTATTGATATACCAACGAATACTCATTTGCCATAAAAGTGCATCCTATTTCAAATCATAAATGTAATTAAGTGATTGCTCTACATACCTTTTGCTATGTATTAATTATTATTAAACGCAGACTTTCGACTTGGTACATTTGTGTTGGATCGTTTCATCTACGTGGGAGTGTTTACCATAATTATTTATGCCTAGTACTGGGTGGCCAGAGTCTAAAGTACAAGAGGTAGTGGTAGTAAGTATCATATCTAACAATACAGTCAGGGAATTGTACCCCTCAGTTACAATCAGTGTTAGGATAATCAGAGTAAGTTTGATGAAGTTATAAGCTGTTTTGTGAAATGTCTTCTTTCGGTTTCACTGTAAAAGTCCGAGAGGAAATCAACGGGGCGATTATCCGCGCGCGGCCGTAATGTGCTTGCGTGCACGTATAATATTGATCATCTAGCGTTTATTTGAAAACGATTCATAAAAAGGCCGACGAATATCAACGTTGTGGAATATTCCACTAAAAGACGATTTTCATAGAATGCTCCAGAATGAGCTGTTTTTTATCTGAAAACGGGGGCTTTTCTAAATGCTCTGAAACGGAAACGACGCGATAATAAACAGCCTTGACAGCACTGACTGGAGAGTCTTTGATAATGCGATGGGCAGATTAGTCACATAGCCATAATTTAAAACATAGATTAGGCGATATTAACGTTAACATTGGCGCCGATGGTGGCATTCAGCCGGTAAAAAGGAAAACCAGGCTGACCGGAATTTCTCGAATATGTCCGGGGATAGAAATCTTGCAGGACACCCAGACCGGCACGAATATGTTCTAACGGAAACGCTGATCTGATTATATAGGGCTGGGCGATATGACGATATTATATAAATATCGGGTACAGTTCATTAACGATACACTTTTTAAACGTATCGTGGATATCGTGATGTTTTGACCAAGAGGCTTGTGTCGCGTCAATCTGGTCCACACGTTGACACTTTTGAACAGCGCCGCCCCACACACACACTACTGCATCAAAAGTTGCTACTTATGATAACAAAGGCAATCGTTTTGTGGCATTAACGTTATATAGTTACACTTTCAATAACATCAGCGTATTTACATAGCAACGACCGAGGTCGACCTAGATATAGCAAGCGTTAGTCGTTCATATCTCAGCCCGTGCTGACTCAGTTGTGCCCATTCTGCGGTCTGTTAATAAAGTTTTCAATCAGACAGATGTATGGAAAGGCTTTTATTATAACATCCGTTGCAGTAAAATCATTATGCCTCCAGTCGTTTAGTCCTTCTGCGGAGCTAAAAGCTAAACGTCGGCCGCGGCGAGCTGCCATTGTTATTGTCATTGAGCTCTCCAATGGCGGAAGTAAAAAATGAATATGCGCTTGCCGATTGGTGCTAAGAACAGCAGGGCGGGTGCAAGCGATGTGACGTAATTGGCAGACGCGACTGTCAATCAAAATGATTCTGTTTGCCGACTGAATTAATGAGAACGTTATTAACAGATTGCAGCATGGGTACAATACAGTACAGCTCAATACAACAACAGTCAACAGTGGACTGGAGGATGCAGACGAGAAAGACTTTCGTCTTGTTTACATCAGGGTCCCCCATTTTCAATTCATCATATTTCATATCTAAATCATATAATATCTCATTGCTAAATATATGCAATGTATAATCTAATAATCCAATAATCTAATATATAATATAAAAATGCTAAATGCATGGGTATTTTATTTTGTCTTTAATGTTAGCTTGCAAACTCAAATACTGTCTTGGTAAGCCTCATAATGAATTGTTTGGGGAAAAAAAGAAAAACATTGTGATGCGTATCGTGTATCGCCGAAAGGTCAGAAAATATCGTGATATCATATTTAGGCCATATCGCCCAGCCCTACGATTATATATCAGAATAAATATCAGAGAGAGACAGACAGACAGACCGTTTTCAGCTAGGCCTGGTGGCGATCGTTACAGTATAGTTTCCTATTGGTTCTGCCCATAATAGCAAATACAACACACAATGAACTTGTTAATGAAAGCATTCCACACCTGCTTCAATGTGCTAATAATATGTACATTTTTATTTAGTTAATATCCCAGATTCGCCTCATTCCATCCTATTTACAATCGTATTCTTGGGGACAATAGCCCTAAGACAGGGGGCGACAGTGTCTCAGGAGGTGGAGCAGTCATCTGGTAATCGGAAGATTCCCGGTTCGATTCCCGGTTCGATTCCCGCTCTTCCCAGGCAGCGTGTCGAAGTGTCCTTGAGCAAGACACTTAACCCCTAACTGCTCCCGATGAGCAGGTTGGCACCTTGCCTGGTCGCCTCCACCGTCGGTGTGTGAATGTGTGGAGTGAATGGGTCAAATGTGAGGAACAGAATTTGCAAAGCGCTTTGGATGAAAGCTGTTATATAAACGCACCATTGGCATTTACACACTGATACAAGGTGGAGAACAGGTATTTATTGTTAATTATTGTAATTGAAGCTTTGGCAATATATTATTCTAATATTCTAACATTCCTCGTCTTATAGTGTCTCAGAGAGCAGGTCGGCCATGTCGGCAGTGGTGTCGTCACGCGTTGAGCTGGCTGGGACCAACGCCCTGCACCTGCAGTGTGCCCTCTGCGGTCACTTCTCCAAGAGCCACGCCCACATGCTGACTCACACCGCCAGCGCCCACCCGCTGCGCCTGGACGACCTGGCGGTCGGTCGCCTTGGCAACATCATGGTGTACCAGAGCACGGCCAAGCTGTTCCACTGCTACGAGTGTTTCTTCACCACAAAGGACTTCGCCAGACTCTACGAACACATCATAACGCTGCACTGTACGAGCGGAGGGAGGGAGGAGGGAGGCAAGGAGGAGACGGGAGGAGAGGAGGGAGGGAAGGAGGAGACAGGAGGAGAGGAGGGAGGGAAGGAGGAGACAGGAGGAGAGGAGGGAGGGAAGGAGGGGACGGGAGGAGAGGAGGGGACGGGAGGAGAGGAGGAAGGGAAGAGAGGGGAGGAGGGAGGGAATGAGCAGATGGGAGGAGATAAAGGAGAGAGGGAAGGAGGTATCAGGAGTGAGGAAGGAGGTATCAGGAGTAAGGAAGGAGAGGGGGAAGGAGGTATCAGGAGTGAGGAAGGAGAGAGGGATGGAGGTATCAGGAGAGAGGAAGGAGAGGGGAGTGGAGACGAGCCTGGGGTGAAGGGAGGAGAGAAGGATCGCTCTCTCAAAAGAAAAAGGAGCAGCGAGGAAGAGGAGGAAAATGTAAATGAGGAGGAGGAGGAGGAAGGTGGGAATAAGGAAGAGGAGGAGGATGGTCAGCAGGTGAAGAGCAGTGAAGGCAGCCGTCTGGAGGAGAAGCCTGTTCTCGGTTTTGACGGTCATGGATACAGGTATGATGTTATCAGGACGTTATCAAATCAAATAAAACTTATTTGTAAGGCCCGACAACACACGTTAATGTCCCCATGGGCCGCACACGTCTTCTTTAACACTTTGAGTGCCAGCCACGAGAAATCTTATTAGTTCATGCCATGCGTTGAGTGCCAATGACGAGAAATTTCGTTATTTAATCGTTATTTCTTTTATTAGCGATTTCCATTAATTCTTCATCAATCTAGCTTCACATTACCATTGGGACTGTATCTGGCCTCGAACAGGGAAAATACCGCCCCCTATCGTCTCCCGGATGGTAATGCACGCATTGGAATGGACTCAATGAAAATGGATGAGAAAAGAATAATCCGGAATCCACATTTTACTTCTCAGGCATGTAACCCGAGCCGATCGGACTCATTGTGGTCCCTCAGAACAGCATGGATTATGTGTTTCGAGTACCCAGTGTTGGATCAATAAACGCGATCGATATTTGGAATGGCGATCAGGAATTGGAATAATCTTTTTGGAGAACATCTGATCTGAGGTAAGGAATCTATTTTACCAGTAATCAGAGTTTTCTTCACATATATCTCAACGTGTCCCCTATATGTGTATGTGTGTGTGTGTGTGTGTGTGTGTGTGTGTGCTGATCAGGAAATAGATAATCAGGGCGATTCCTGTAGAATCTCATTTTTCTTCTGGAGATTTCCAAAAACAAGCGTTTTTCAAAATGGTATAAAACGGAAATGTACTGATGAAAAAACAATCTGTTTCGTACATGTTGACTGCAAGCAAGTCATTGATAAGCAACGGGCGTAATTTAGCCATCATTTTTTAAAGATTTATTTTTTGGCGTTTTATCGCTTTATTTCTACTGGGCAGTCCAGTAGTGAGAGACAGAGGAGGAATGGGAGAGAGAGTGGGGGGAAGACATTCGGCAAATAACGACGGGTTCGGGAGTCGAACCCGGGTCGGCCGTGTCGCGGCTGAGCGCGCTATGTGGTTCGCCACTGGGGCGCCCTACATAGCCATAATTTAAGATATAGTTTATGCGTTTGCAAATGTGCTCGCCCTCTCATTGACTTAAACGCTGGCACTCAAGCGCTAAATCGTGCGCCCCCTGCTGGCACTCAAAGTGTTAAACAAGTCAAGAAGAAACATCACAATAAATCAAGAATGAAACAAAAATACCATGAAGTCCAAACAATTTAAAATAAATGCAACACTCCCAGACATACATCACGCGAAGGTATGGAAAAACTCACTAAAACCTAGCAATAGGAAAAAATGCACCACAGGCAATGTGGAGGAGAGAAACCTTAGGGCCATTCAAGGGGGGATCTCCCTTCTTAGGGCCTTTTCTTACCTCACCCTATTCGTTTCTATTTCGTTCCGTTCTGCCCGTTCCGAGATCTGATGCAAACTCCCCCCCCCCTCTCCCCCCTCTAGTTTGTGTACACACTTCAGTCTGGGTGCGCTCTGGGTTTTGTTTACGGTTTGCGTTTTGAGCTTGTAAGCTTGCCGTAGTCGATGATGTCACGCTCGAAATGTAAACACAGGAAGTGTTAACACGGAGACTGGAGAATGGATGTTGATATAACGAACAAATAACTAATAAATATGAAGTTATATTTGAACCTCTGTTGTCAAGCCTTGTCAATATAACCCACCCCCCTTTTCTCACGAATGGAACTCTGTTGTAGAGTCCGCTTTTGATCGTTTTGCAGGGTTAACAATAACGCTAAGCTAACGGCTACCGCTAGTTAGCTTTATAACCTTTTACTAGTAACATTGCTCGCAGCGATTATATTGAATGTCATTGATCTACTGGTCGACCGAAAATGTAAACGGGAATGTCTTAACACGACTGCGGACTCTGGATGTTGATATAAAATGAACAAATTGCCAATAAATATGAAGTTATATTTGAACCTCTGTTGTCAAGCCTTGTCAATATAACCCACCCCATTTTATCACGAATGGATGGTGTTGTAGAGTCCGCTTTTGAGCGTTTTGAGCGATCTACTGGTCGACCACGGCCGACTGGTTGGGCACCACTGGTCTAATAGAAATAAATGCATTCGAACAATGTATAGACATAGCAATGGCAAACAAAATGTATGACGTTATGTCAGCACCAGGCGCCACGCCCGTGAAAAGGTACAAGCTCGCAAAGCCACACCCCCCGTTCTCCCGGGGCCGAACCCGAGACCACCTCTGCCAGCTGATCCCGTTCAGCGGGGGGTGAAACGAATCAGCGCCGTTTCGCACCCCAAAATGGGTGAGTGAGAACACTCCCCCCCGTGCTCCGGGACGGTGATTCGATACAAAAGGCTGAGTGTGAAAGCCCCCAGAGATGTCGGTGATAGTAGTGTTGCAATAAAACAGGCGAACAGTTGGTAAGCATGCACTCATATGTGTAATGAAACACAGATTACAGTTATGGGCTCCCACACCGATAACACTAGGCCTCCCACACCGATAACACTAGGCCTCACACACCGATAACACTAGGCCTCCCACACCGATAACACTAGGCCTCACACACCGATAACACTAGGCCTCACACACCGATAACACTAGGCCTCACATACCGATAACACTAGGCCTCACACACCGATAACACTAGGCCTCCCACACCGATAACACTAGGCCTCACACACCGATAACACTAGGCCTCACACACCGATAACACTAGGCCTCACACACCGATAACACTACACTAGGCCTCACACACCGATAACACTAGGCCTCACACACCGATAACACTAGGCCTCACACACCGATAACACTAGGCCTCGCAGCAGATATTATGTCAAGAGTGTTTCCTTTGAAAAGAGGCCAGACTTGTGCATCTGCGACAAATGGTTCCAGAATAGCGTCCAATTTACTTTCAGTATGCAATCGACAGGCGTTTTAAGCCAAATTTGTAGGACTGTTAAGAGGTTAAACCACGTATTCTTTACTCTTATCAAGCTACTGTAGCTGTGAGATTCATGCAGACAGTGCTGCTGAGTCTGTGTCAATATTGTAAACAATGACTGAGTATTATGATGACTGAGTTATATGTAAACAACTGAGTATTATGACTGAGTTATATGTAAACTGAGTATTATGACTGAATCGGAGTGCTATTTGCTGGACAAACTGTGATGAGTTTCTATATTACCAGCATTTTTCTCTGCATTATGTTCTGTAAAAAGATGTTTTAGTACCTAGTTTTGTTAACTAACCCTTTAACCTTGTTTTCTTTAGTTTGCAGTGTTATTTTGAGTTAACTCTAGTGATCTTGGTTTCAGGTGCATGATCTGTGGCTGGCGGCACAAGCTGAAGGCCCTGAGCATCACCCATGTGATGAGGAAGCATGACATCCCCAAAGCCATCGCTGTCCGCTCAATGCACCTGTCACTCACCTCCATCAGACACTATCTGAACAACAACCACGGTACCTACACAACATCTTAGAAGAATTTCAGTCAGGATTCAGAAAATATCATAGCACTGAAACTGCCCTCACCAAAATAATCAGTGACCTCAGACTAAACTCTGACGAGAATAAGATCTCCATCCTTATCCTGTTAGATCTCAGTGCAGCATTTGATACAATCGATCACGATATTCTAATCGATCGTCTTGAAAACCATGTCGGTTTCTCAGACCATGTGCTAGGCTGGTTTAAAACATACATCAGAGGGAGGACATTTTTTTTTTTTTTTTTTATTTTTTTTATTATTGCAAAACAAAACTTATTAAAAGTCAGTACTCAACACACAATGTATAATGAAACTTTCAGTAAAGGTGGTTAAAATATATGCAAGTACAGAAACAGGATAAAACAAAAATAGTCAATAATAACATTTTAACCGTATACCGTGTATATCCAGCGAAGTTACAATTATATAAATGTTAGTATATAATATACCCCTAATACCTATTTTCTAAAACCCTACACACATATGCTCCAGCTCAAACCCCCCCCTCCCGGACCCCCTCTTGGATAGTACCTCCATTATCCCTCACTACTAACCAGACATCACCATTATAGGCTAGCTTTTATTCTCTCCACCACTTCTAACCACATTAACATTTTGGATTCATTGAGCCCCAGAATTCTTGCTGTAGATATTTCTTGATATATCACATCGAGATATGTAAGAAACCACACTTTCCGGCACATTTTTTCCGGTTGAAACCAACGTGATGCAATCAGTTTTTTAGCTACTGTGATACCCGATAAAACCAATCTTTTTAGTTGTGGGTTCACTGCAAACTCAAAAACATCATTCAATAGCAATACCGCGGGGTGTACAGGTATATTCCAAAATACGAGTATTGATAATTGTTGGGACACATCTTTCCAGAATGCCTTAACTGGTGGGCAGTCCCAATACATGTGCATAAATGTTCCTTCGTCCCCATTTGTACATTGGGAGCATTTGGAGTCTTGTATAAGCCCCATTTTGCACAGCCTTATAGGAGTCAAGTATGTCCTGTGAATATAGTTCAGATTGATTTGTTGATGATCCGGGTTCCTTGATGTAAGTCGGACATTTGCCCAGGCTCCTTGCCAATCAAAGTCATTTTCCAGGTCTGGTATATCCCTCCTCCAGACATTGTCTAGTTGAAGGGTTTCGTACGAGGACGTTAGTAATTGATAATAAAAACCTGATACAAAACCTCCCAATGTATCTCTTTCATAGAAAAATTTGTGGTATCTGTGGTGTTCAATTGGTATGTGTAATGGAACACCGTGAGATCTCATACAAAGTCGTAACTGTATGTAAAAAAGCCATGTGGACTCGGTGAGGTTAAACTTTATGCATATTTCGACATAACTACAGAGGCCCTTGTTATTAAAAATATCCCCTAATGAGTGTATGCCTCTTTCTTCCCATACAGGGAATCTTATAGGTCGTTTTCCCATTAAGAGAGCATTGTTATTGAATATGGGAGTGTGATTATGCCATACTTGAGGGTTAGGAAATTTCCTTTGTGTTTCCCGCCATGTCCTGATTGCATGGGTTATTATTGGGCCAAATTCTCGCTCACAATGCTTGATTGAAAGTTTAGTGTATGCTATGTCTTTCAATCTCTGTGGGGCTACTATGTTTTCTTCTAATTTTCTCCAAGATACCAAAGCCTCGGGGTCAAACCATATCTTCTTCAATGGTCTTAATGTGAAGGCATTAAAATATTGTAAAAAATCTGGGACTGCCATGCCACCGTCTGCTTTACTTCTCTGTGCGGTGGATCTTTTTATGCGAGGTGGTTTGCAGAGGGAGGAAATTCTATGTTAAACTAGGAGATCACATGTCTGATATATACGACAACAACTATGGAGTTGCACAAGGGAGTTGCTTAGGTCCTTTACTCTTCTCCCTTTACATGTTACCGCTGGGTGATATCATCAGAGAACATAATGTAGATTTCCATAGCTATGCGGATGATACACAACTGTACATATCTGCTGAACCAAATGATACAGCGATTAGCTCCATTACAGACTGCTTACTGGCAATAAATAAATGGATGAGTAAGAACTTCCTGAAACTAAACGAGAACAAAACTGAAATTCTAATTATCGGCTCCAAAACTAAAAAAGAAACATTAATAAAGAACCTGGGGGGACTAACCCCTTGGATCAAATCTGAGGTCACTAGTCTTGGGGTTGTCATAGATTCAGAACTGAACTTCAATTCTCATATTAGCAAAGTGACGAAAACATCGTTCTTCCATCTCAGAAATATAGCAAAAGTACGACCATTTATTAATCAGAACGATGCTGAGAAGCTAATTCATGCATTCATATCTAGCCGGTTAGACTACTGTAATGCACTTTTCACAGGTCTCCCTAAGAAAACCACAGAGAGGCTTCAGCTAATCCAAAACTCTGCAGCCCGACTGCTAACTAGAACCAAAAGGAGAGAGCACATTAGTCCAGTCTTAGCCGCTTTACACTGGCTTCCTGTAACATTTAGAATTGACTTTAAGGTCCTTCTCCTTACATACAAAGCTCTAAATGGACAGGGACCTAGCTACATCGCCAACACTCTAATAAATTACACACCAGCAAGAACACTGCGATCATCAGCTGCTGGACTACTAGAGGCTCCCAGAAGCAGTCAAAAGAGGATCGGTAATGCAGCCTTTATCAACTATGCCCCAAAACTATGGAACAAACTACCCCAAAACATCAGGGAAGCCAACTCGCTAGACATCTTTAAAAGACAGCTTAAAACCTATCTTTTTGCTCAGGCATTTCACTGATAGATATCTGCTACCACCTAGTGGCAAGAGGAAACATCAGGGATATCCTGACACAACTTGTATTTATTCTTACCCTGCCTACTCTTTTACACTGCCTATCAAATTCATGTGTCGGTTATTGCACTTTTTACTTCTTACTGATGACTATTTTTAAACTGAATCATTTTAAACTATTCTTATTATTTGCTATGCTCGCTCATGCCTGTATTTTTTATGTCCGTCGGTTATTGCACTTTTTAATTACTAAATAGAGAGCCTATTAGGATGCTAGATCCTAATGTGAAACACTATGCTTATGGCAGATCAATCAGCATGGATTGTCTGTAAACTTTAATACATGGCAGTTTGGTTTGTTAGAACAGACTGTAATCTTATGCTTATGGCAGATCAATCAGCATGGATTGTCTGTAAACTTTAATACATGGCAGTTTGGTTTGTTAGAACAGACTGTAATCTTCACTTGCTTATGGCAGATCAATCAGCATGGATTGTCTGTAAACTTTCACTTGCTTATGGCAGATCAATCAGCATGGATCGTCTGTAAACTTTATGCATTGTTGTCACTTGCCATATCTTGCTATGCTCGCTCATGCCTGTATTTTTTATGTCCGTTCTATTTTATAATTTTTATTTTATTTAATTTAATTTTTATTTTACTATTTTTAAACTGAATCATTTTAAACTATTTTTACTATTTGTGTTACTGAAAACTGTATGGAAAGGCTTTTATTATAACATCCGTTGCAGTAAAATCATTATGCCTCCAGTCGTTTAGTCTTCCTGCGGAGCTAAAAGCTAAACGTCGGCCGCGGGGAGCTATTGTTGTTGTCATTGAGCTCTCCAATGGCGGAAGTAAAAAATTAATACGCGCTTGCCGATTGGTGCTAAGAACAGCAGGGCGGGTGCAAGCGGTGTGACGTAATTGGCAGACTCGACTGTCAATCAAAATGATTCTGTTTGCCGTCTGAATGAATGAAAACGTTATTAACAGATTGCAGCATGGGTACAATACAGTACAGCTCAATACAACAACAGTGGACTGGAGGATGCAGACCAGAGAAAGACTTTCGTCTTGTTTACATCAGGGTCCCCCATTTTCAATTCATCATATTTCATATCTAAATCATATAATATCTCATTGCTAAATATATGCAATATATAATCTAATAATCCAATAATCTAAATCTAATATATAATATAAAAATGCTAAATGCATGGGTATTTTATTTTGTCTTTAATGTTAGCTTGCAAACTCAAATACTGTCTTGGTAAGCCTCATAATGAATTGTTTGGGGGGAAAAAGAAAAACATCGTGATGCGTATCGTGTATCGCCGAAAGGTCAGAAAATATCGTGATATCATATTTAGGCCATATCGCCCAGCCCTACTGTCCACTATTTGTATTACTTTGTTATTCCCCCCCCCATCTATGTAAAGCGACCTTGCATGGGTCTCTTGAAAGGCGCTATGTAAAATTAAGCTATTATTATTATTGTTGTTGTTATTATTATTATCATGTCTGTGTGCTGAGCTCAGTGAAGTTTCAACGGAGCGAGGTAATCTATTCTAACAAACAAATTGAAGTAGAAAGCATTCCGTTGTGGCCAATCTTATTTGGAAACATGACACAAAATAATAGTATGTCGCTTTTTATTTGAAACAATATTTAATGGCGTTTGGAGGTGGGTGTTCTGCTTCTGCCCCCCGTGCCAAACAAGCAAGCCAACCTCTTGTTCCCGCATGAGCCCGTTATAATTACACTACTGTCGCTATTTTACAATGAACTATAATGAATTACGGGTCATACAGAAGTTGAACACGCCAGTGTTGGAAGTAATGCACAGAAGCTTATTTCCGCGTTGAAACTAATGCATGAACTGAGGAGCGCATATGCCGTAGTAACGATATTCTACCACTGGGCGTCAGCTAAGCATGCTCAGAGCTGTGCGTAGACATAAGCACAAAGTCAAGCACAAGTTCAAATTGATAAATCCCACACTTTGCTTAGAAATGGTCGTACGCACGGCTTAAGCACATATCTGTGCGTACGTCACGTTGATAAATGAGGGCCCTGACCTTTACTTTACTGCACATTAAACACACATGCGCTGGACTCCTGCACCTTACTTTACTGCACATTAAACACGCATGCACTGGACTCCTGACCTTACTGCACATTAAACACACATGCACTGGACTCCTGCACCTTACTTTACTGCACATTAAACACACATGCACTGGACTCCCGACCTTACTGCACATTAAACACACATGCACTGGACTCCTGACCTTTACTTTAAACATTAAAAATAGGCTGTATGTGCGAACGCAAATGTTCAAATTATTCAGCACAGAGTTTACCCTCCAAATTAGGTTTACATTCTGGTTCAGACTTGTTGGCAATAGTAGAATATGAAGCTTGTTTTGGGGGAAAAGCTCAACTCAACGTTTTATGACGCGTCTCTTGATCCTAGATAAGGATGAGGACAGGCAGGCCGCACACGTCCCAGCAGCCAGCAGCAGCAGCAGCAGCGACCTGCTCCGAGAGGAGATCGAGGCCACGGCGAAGGTGGTTCGCTACGTCACCAACAGATTTGTGTGTCAGATCTGTGGCTGGAAAACCAAACTGAAAGGTACTGTAATGAAGAGCCGCTGCTCTCTGTGCTCTCTCTCCTGCTCTCTGTTCTCTCTCTCCTGCTCTCTCTGTTCTCTCTCCTGCTCTCTGTTCTCTCTCTCCTGCTCTCTCTCCTGCTCTCTCTGTGTGTTCTCTCTCTCCTGCTCTCTCTGTTCTCTCTCTCCTGCTCTCTCTCCTGCTCTCTGTGTTCTCTCTCTCTCCTGCTCTCTCTGTTCTCTCTCTCCTGCTCTCTCTGTTCTCCCTCTCCTGCTCTCTCTCCTGTTCTCTGCTCTCCTGTTCTCTGCTCGCTGCTCTCCTGCTCTCTCTCTCCTGCTCTCTCTCTCCCCTGCTCTCTGCTCTCTCACCTGCTCTCCTGCTCTCTCTCTCCTGCTCTCCCTCTCCTGGGCCCTCATTTATCAACAATTCTTAGAAAGTGTTCTATTTTCGTTCTTAAGCACAGAATTTAGAATGTGTGTACATACAGAAAAATCGGGATTTATCACACGTGCGTAGACGTGTCCCACGCACACCTGCAAGTACTCTGTGTTGATAAATATCACTTGATCTACGCTCCACGCTCATGCACGGTTTTACGTATTTGCATATAGAACCGCCCGTAATTAACCATATATGGTAATGAAACACCCCCATGAAATGTGGAAAAGTGGACTAAGCCGAGCGAACGCCTGGGAGAAATACGCGACAGGCTGACAGACGTGTACACGGTGATGTCGGAAACAGTCGGATATGATATCTATTAACTTCCTAAAGACCATTGCTGCCTGGGCAGCGCAAACACTAATAAAGACCGTTAACCACTGTTTGCCATTGGTATCATTAATAACCATGCTGGAATATGACTGTATTTTATTCGTTTCGTTTGATTAATACCCAGGGATTAAAGTTCTCCGTCAATTTCATTCCAAATCGCGACGGATTTTCCGTAAATGTTCTACCTGCATATGATTTGTAGAGGCATACAATCTATTTTGATGTCGGTATTAGGTAGCCTATATAAACAATAATACGAGAGCATATACAAGAACCTTTCTATTCACTGTCTATCTGTATGTCATGTATGTCATATATGTTACGATGAATTGAAAATGGGGGACCCTGATGTAAACAAGACGAAAGTCTTTCTCTGGTCTGCATACCCTTAACAATTGTATGTATTGAGCTGTACTGTACTGTACCCATTCTGCAATCTGTTAATAAAGTTTTCATTCATTCATTCATTCATTCATTAATTTCATTCATTCACATAACTGCATTTGTGATGGAGCTTTGACAGCTACATGGGTGGTACAGTAACAGTCTATTGCTCGATCCATCTCCAATATCACGATGGACCGTGCCGGTGGCCAAAACCCGAGGGTGGAGACTGACTTGAATGTGCACGGGGATGGCATTTGTGCGTTTTGTTCCATGCTCCAATTTCGGTCTTAAATTGCGGTACAAATGAAGGAGGTGTCTCGGGTATAGCGGACTCTAGTTAATATTTTTTATGTTCTCTCGGAGACTGCCCCTCATTCATTCATTCATTCCTATCTGCTATCTCTGAAAACAGTTCCCAGCGGAGCCCAGTCAGTGCTGTGCACCCCATAGTATTCCGATAACCCTATATATAAACCATGCTGCATTCATTCGGAAAGAAAGACTTATTCCAAATGCTATATTTATAGGGTTTGACCATAATTACACTACTGTCGCTATTTTACAATGAACTATAATGAATTACGGGTCATACTACAGAACACGCCAGTGTTGAAACTAATGCACGGAAGCTTATTTCCACATTGTAGTCTTCATATTCTACCACCGGGCGCCAGGTACGCACGGTCGGAGCTGTGCGTAAATATACGCACAAAGTCAAGCACACGTTCAAATTGATAAGTCCCACACTTTGCTTAGAAATGATCGTACGCACGGGTTACGCACATATCTGTGCGTACGCACCATTGATAAATGAGGGCCCTGCTCTCTATCTCCTGCTCTCTCTCTCTCTCTCCTGCTCTCTGCTCTTTCTCTTCTGCTCTCTCTCCTGCTCTCCCTCTCCTGCTCTCTATCTCCTGCTCTCTCTCTCCTGCTCTCTGCTCTCTCTCCTGCTCTCTCTCTCCTGCTCTCTCTCTCTCCTGCTCTCTCTCTCTCTCCTGCTCTGCTCTCTCTTGCTCTCTCTCTCCTGCTTTCCCTCTCCTGCTCTCTCTCCTGCTCTCTGCTCTCTCTTCTGCTCTCTGCTCTCTCTCCTGCTCTCTCTCCTACTTTCTGCTCTCTCTCCTGCTCTCTGCTCTCTCTCCTGCTCTCTCTCTCCTGCTCTCTGCTCTCTCTCCTGCACTCTCTCTCCTGCTCTCTGCTCTCTCTCTCCTGCTCCCTGCTCTCTCTCTCCTGCTCTCTGCTCTCTCTCCTGCTCTCTGCTCTCTCTCCTGCTCTCTGCTCTTTCTCTCCTGCTCTCTCTCTCTCTCCTGCTCTCTGCTCTCTCTCTCTCCTGCTCTTTGCTCTCTCTCCTGCTCTCTGCTCTTTCTCTCCTGCTCTCTCCTGCTCTCTGCTCTCTCTCCTGCTCTCCCTCTCCTGCTCTCTATCTCCTGCTCTATCTCTCCTGCTCTCTGCTCTCTCTCCTGCTCTCTCTCCTGCTCTCTTTCCTGCTCTCCCTCTCCTGCTCTCTATCTCCTGCTCTCTCTCCTGCTCTCTGCTCTCTCTCCTGCTCTCTGCTCTCTCTCCTGCTCTCTGCTCTCTCTCCTGCTCTCTGCTCTCTCTCCTGCTCTCTGCTCTCTATCTCCTGCTCTCTCTTCCCTGCTCTCTCTCTCTCTCCTGCTCTCTGCTCTCTCTCTCCTGCTCTCTGTTCTATCTCCTGCGCTCTCTCTCCTGCTCTCTGCTCTCTCTCTCCTGCTCTCTCTCCTGATCTCTCTCCTGCTCTCTCTCTCCTGCTCTCTCCTGCTCTCTGCTCTCTCTCTCCTGCTCTCTCTCTCCTGATCTCTCTCCTGCTCTCTCTCTCCTGCTCTCTCTCCTGCTCTCTCTCTCCTGCTCTCTCTATCTCCTGCTCTCTCTCTCTCCTGCTCTCTCTCCTGCTCTCTCTCCTGCTCTCTGCTCTGGCGTTTCAATACAATTGTATCATTAAATGCAACGTTTCAATAGCTTTATTATTAAATGCAACCTTTCAATAGTTTTATTATTAAATGCAACCTTTCAATAGTTTTATCATTAAATGCAACATTTCAATAGTTTTATCATTAAATGCAACATTTCAATAGTTTATCATTAAATACAAAGGCTCCACACACATATAATTCCACAAAATAGGCAACCCACACTCCACTCAGGTCAGTGGCAAAAGAAAAGGCGCCCTGGGTGTGTGTTGCAGCCCAGGTTTTATCCACCCACCCCTTGAGGCTGATTGCCTTCAGCTGCCACATCATCGGGCAATCAGCACTCCCTAGAGCAGGGGTCGGCAATCAGCACTCCCTAGAGCAGGGGTCGGCAATCAGCACTCCCTAGAGCAGGGGCCCCCCAAAAAAAATAAACGTTTTTTTTTACTTTTATTTTATTTCTTTTTTGTTCTCTTATTTTGGAGATCGTTGTCATACTGTGACACTGAAATGAAAACATATTTCATCAACTAAAATATTTAGTCAACAAAAATATTTCATCAACTAAAATATACAGTACGTCACACCCCGCGCCTCTCCCTGCCGTCTGCAAGTGGCTAATCTTGAGTTTCCGACCCCCCAGTAAACTAACCATGGATAAATCCAAAAAAAGGAAAATCCGAGAAATAGAGGGTTTAATTCAGCGTGGACAGATTAATTTGCTTTCACGACTAACGATGCAGGCTTACCTGTATGCCTGATATGTGGTGCGAAATTTGCGAACAACGAAAAATTTACTTTTTATTTTATAGATTTTCCACAAATAAGGGAAGGACTCAAATATACCTGAATAGTCGGTCTACAGACACCAGTGTTTTGTCTCCTCTTTTGTGTTTTATTTAAAAATAGGTCTACACAGCCAGTATTTTTGGAGGTTTTCCTTTGTTATAACAGGTAAAAACAGCAATAAAATGTAAAAATAATTATTTTTGTTGCTTTATAATTCCATTAATGCAACAAACTGTGTGCTATAAGTATAAAGTATAATAAATCGCAAATTACTTTGGGTATGCAATTGTCAGGCATTTTATGCTAAATGTGGGGTATGTTTGGGGATATATAAAATGTTTCTTCATGTTATCTTCATGTTATCTTCATTTTATTTTTGTAAAAAAAAAAATTAACCTTCTCTTTCTCCGATTTTTCTCTGTTTTCTCCCCATCCCAATTTAGTCGTTGTGCCAATTCCCCCCCTCCCCTACCTGGTTGTTGTGTGCATGTTCTCCTACTGGTCGGTACAAGGGAATCCTGAAGTATCCGCACGCTTCCTCCAACACGTGCGGCTACAGCCAGTGACTCTTCTCACCTGGCGAGGGCTCTCATTGGTGAAGTGTAACGCGTGGAAGGTCACGCTGCCTTCATCAAGTCCTGCCTCCGCTGAGCAAGCGCCCAGACCTGACCTGTAGGCATCGCTGTCCACAACGCCAGATCCCCACCCACGGCTTCCCTCCCCCTAACTCAGCCAAACGAGTTAGTATAGCGATCAGCCCAAGCCAAGGCAATGCTGACTCTCCGGGAGTCGAGACCGCAGCCTCTTGCATTGGTGACGAGCGCAATCTCCGCTACGCCACCTGACCGCTTATCTTCATTTTAAGGGCAAATAGGTTGTGCGGCTCCCTGAGCATTTTATTTTGTGGGAGGGGGGAAAAGTGGCTCTTTTGATAATAAAGGTTGCTGACCCCTGCCCTAGAGGGAGGGGCGGGCGGCACCTGGGAAAGGGAGAAAACAAAAAAGGGATTATTATAAGGGTGACACACCTCAATACAAACACAATATTATACTAACCTATACTAACCTGATATTCACATGGTGTTACAAATACAATAATAATGATAATAATGACCAACCCACCTACGTCACAGACGGTCTGAACAACCAGCTGACACACAGCTCTAAAGAGACTGTGTTATATAACCACTAATTTATCAGTAAAGTGAAAGCAAAGGTCGTACACGCACATAGATGGAGTGACGTCAATTTCACTATAAAAAGGTAGATCTGAAGGTTGTAAGGTAGGATGTTTTTCATGTCTGAGAGCTGTGACGGCAATTGACGAATAAACGTCCTCAAGTGGGTTTTGACCAATTCAATCCTGTGTCCTGAAGTCTTATCCTGGATCGTGATATTCATTAATTATTAGTATAGTTATTGAAATCTACCATATCAGTAGCTCAGCAGCCAGTAAACAGCTCAGCAGCCAGTAAACAGCTCAGCAGCCAGTAGCTCAGCAGCTCATGGACATGTTTTTTGTGGTGTTTATTTATCAAGGCTTCGCCATCAGCCACGTGGTCAGGACCCACGAGGTAGAGAAACCCTACAGCTGTAAGGACTGTGACAAAGCCTTCTTCCTGCCCAGTCACCTCCAGCAACACGTCAGCTCCCAGCACAGACCGGGCCTCTACGGCTGCCCCTTCTGCTGCTTCAGGTCCGACTCCCTGGGAGGCTTCAGGAGGCACTGCAACAGGTGTAACACCAGGGAGGAGGGGGAGGAGGGGGAGGAGGAGGAGGGGAGCGATGGAGAGGAGGGGGCTACAGTAGGAGAGGAGGGGCTACAGTAGGAGAGGAGGGGCTACAATAGGAGAGGAGGGGCTACAGTAGGAGGAGGAGGGGCTACAGTAGGAGAGGGGCTACAGTAGGAGAGGAGGGGCTACAGTAGGAGGAGGAGGGGCTACAGCAGGAGAGGAGCTACAATAGGAGGAGGAGGGGCTACAGTAGGAGAGGAGGGGCTACAGTAGGAGGAAGAGGGGCTACAGTAGGAGAGGAGGGGCTACAGTAGGAGAGGAGGAGCTACAATAGAGGAGGGGCTGCAATAGGAGAGGAGGGGCTACAGTAGGAGAGGAGGGGCTACAGTAGGAGAGGAGGGACTACATTAGGAGAGGGGCTACAGTAGGAGAGGAGGGGCTACAGTAGGAGAGGAGGGGCTACAGTAGGAGAGGAGGGGCTACAGTAGAGGGGCTACAGTAGGATAGGCTACAATAGAGGAGGGGCTACAGTAGGAGAGGCGGGGCTACAGTAGGATATGCTACAATAGAGGAGGGGCTACAGTAGGAGAGGAGGGGCTACAGTAGGAGAGGAGGGGCTACAATAGGAGAGGAGGGGCTACCGTAGGAGAGGAGGGGCTACAATAGGAGAGGAGGGGCTACAGTAGGAGAGGAGGGGCTACAATAGGAGAAGAGGGGCTACAGTAGGAGAAGAGGGGCTACAGTAGGAGAGGAGGGGCTACAGTAGGAGATGAGGGGCTACAATAGGAGAGAAGGGGCTACAGTAGGAGAGGAGGGGCTACAGTAGGATATGAGTGGCTACAATAGGAGAGGAGGGGCTACAGTAGGAGAGGAGGGGCTACAGTAGGAGAGGAGGGGCTACAGTAGGAGAGGAGGGGCTACAATAGGAGAGGAGGGGCTACAATATGAGAGGAGGGGCTACAGTAGGAGAAGAGGGGCTACAGTAGGAGAGGAGGGGCTACAGTAGGAGAGGAGGGGCTACAGTAGGAGAGGAGGGGCTACAGTAGAGGAGGGGCTACAGTAGGAGAGGAGGGGCTACAGTAGGAGAAGAGGGGCTACAGTAGGAGAGGAGGGGCTACAGTAGGATAGGCTACAATAGGAGGAGGAGGGGCTACAGTAGGAGAGGCTACAATAGGAGGAGGAGGGGCTACAGTAGGAGAGGGGGGGCTACAGTAGGATAGGCTACAATAGAGGAGGGGCTACAGTAGGAGAGGAGGGGCTACAATAGGAGAGGAGGGGCTACAATAGGAGAGGAGGGGCTACAGTAGGAGAGGATGGGCTACAGTAGTAGATGAGGGGCTACAATAGGAGAGGAGGGGCTAAAATAGGAGGGGAGGGGCTACAATAGGAGAGGAGGGGCTACAGTAGGAGAGGAGGGGCTACAGTAGGAGAGGAGGGGCTACAGTAGGAGAGGAGGGGCTACAGTAGGAGAGGAGGGGCTAAAATAGGAGAGGAGGGGCTACAATAGGAGAGGATGGCTACAATAGGAGGGGAGGGGCTACAATAGGAGAGGAGGGGCTACAGTAGGAGAGGAGGGGCTACAGTAGGAGAGGAGTGGCTACAATAGGAGAGGAGGGGCTACAGTAGGAGAGGAGGGGCTACAGTAGGAGAGGAGGGGCTACAATAGGAGAAGAGGGGCTACAGTAGGAGAAGAGGGGCTACAGTAGGAGAGGAGGGGCTACAGTAGGAGAGGAGGGGCTACAGTAGGAGAGGACGGGCTACAATAGGAGAGGAGGGGCTACAGTAGGAGAGGAGGGGCTACAATAGGAGAAGAGGGGCTACAGTAGAAGAGGAGGGGCTACAGTAGAAGAGGAGGGGCTACAGTAGGAGAAGAGGGGCTACAGTAGGAGAAGAGGGGCTACAGTAGGAGAGGAGGGGCTACAGTAGGAGAGGAGGGGCTACAGTAGGAGAGGAGGGGCTACAGTAGAGGAGGGGCTACAGTAAGGAGAAGGAGGGGCTACACTAGGAGAAGAGGGGCTACAGTAGAGGAGGGGCTACAGTAGGAGAGGAGGGGCTACAATAGGAGAGGAGGGGCTACAATAGGAGAGGAGGGGCTACAATAGGAGATGAGGGGCTACAGTAGGAGAGGAGGGGCTACAGTAGGAGAAGAGGGGCTACAATAGGAGAAGAGGGGCTACAATAGGAGAGGAGGGGCTACAATAGGAGAGGAGGGGCTACAGTAGGAGAGGAGGGGCTACAGTAGAGGAGGGGCTACAGTAGGAGAGGAGGGGCTACAGTAGGAGAGGAGGGGCTACAATAGGAGAAGAGGGGCTACAGTAGGAGAGGAGGGGCTACAATAGGAGAAGAGGGGCTACAGTAGAGGAGGGGCTACAGTAGGAGAGGATGGGCTACAGTAGGAGAGGAGGGGCTACAATAGGAGAGGAGTGGCTACAGTAGGAGAGGAGGGGCTACAGTAGGAGAGGAGGGGCTACAATAGGAGAGGAGGGGCTACAGTAGGAGAGGAGGGGCTACAATAGGAGAAGAGGGGCTACAGTAGAGGAGGGGCTACAATAGGAGAGGAGGGGCTACAGTAGAGGAGGGGCTACAATAGGAGAGGAGGGGCTACAATAGGAGAGGAGGGGCTACAATAGGAGAGGAGGGGCTACAGTAGGAGAGGAGGGGCTACATGTACATTTAGTCATTTAGCTGACTCGTTTATCCCAAGTGATTTACAAATTGTGTACAATCTAGATGAGGCAGATTCTGAGTGCATCCTTCTCAGAATATCACCACACAGTAAAGGAGAGGTGATGGTGCCCTCTAGTGAATTATTTCAGATTTTATCTTATAATGATGTACCTTTCATTTCTAATCTCATGACGTGTGACATATTTCCTACCAGTATGATGCTATACCATGAAAACCAAACACCAGGGTTGTGATGTATTTCCTACCAGTATGATGTTATAACATGAAAACCCAACACCAGGGTTGTGATGTATTTCCTACCAGTATGATGTTATACCATGAAAACTCATGGTTGTTGTTAAATGACTTATCATCTATCACCTGTTATTTGGTCACAATCTCTACCAAGATGTCTGCGATGATGATGTAATTAAATACCCTGAATATGAATTATAAATAGGAACTGGACCACAGATGAGTGTTATAGACCACCGCAACACTTCCGGGATTCTGAAATCGGGGAGGAGATAGCGGGGGGAGCAAATTAATGAATGTGGATGAGAGCCGTGATGTAAGTGGTTGCAGCTACGGCTGTGGGGGTGCTGGAGACATGATCGAATAGACTTTTATGCGCCTGAGTTTCCTGAACACGGCGCGACCCATTCCTAATTCCTAATCGATCAGAACTATATCGGCCGAGATCAAGTCCCTTTTCCAGCACCTCCCCATACACATGCACTCCCCATACACATGCGCAGATTGTCAACGGAGTCTGGATGACGTGAGATGACGCACGAATGAATGTGGACTGTTCCATCAGAGGGTGGAGCTTCGGTGGTAGTGTGAGTGGCTACAGACCACTGCACTTAAATATAAACATTAGTCTACCTGGAGACTCAATGAGGTAATTGTAGATGTCGCCATAAGACGCGTCTGGCCATTTAGTGGGATAATTTTTTCATGATCCTGTTCGGCTGAAAGGACACTGGCCACCGAAGCTCCCCCTCTGATGGAACAGTCCACATTCGTGCGTCATCTTGCGTCGTCCAGACTCCGTTGACAATCTGCGCATGTGTATGGGGAGTAGGTGCTGGAAAAGGGACTTGATCTCGGCCGATTTAGTTCTGATCGATTAGGAATGGGTCGCGCCGTGTTCAGGAGATTCAGGCGCATACAAGTCTATTCGATCATGTCTCTAGCACCCCCACAGCCGTAGCTGCAACCACTTACATCACGGCTCTCATCCACATTCATTCATTTGCTCCCCCCGCTATCTCCTCCCCGATTTCAATGTAACGCGGAAGTGCAGTGGTCTATGGGGAAGTGGGCAGGGCTTATTGTTGATGATGAATAGTGTTATGAGAAAGTGGGCGTGGCTTATTGTTGATGATGGTAGTGATGCTTCATTATTAGTACATTTATTCTGTTTTTTTTACATTTTGTATATAATTGTTTTATAATTTGTTTTGTCTTTGCTGTTTAAAGGGGAATGTCACCCATTTTACTATTGAAAACAATTAAAAGAAACTTCCCTGTTGACTTCTCTATAGAATGGATTGAATATTGTTATTTTCTGTGTATTCTGTAGTGGTGGTTCTCAACATGGGGTCTGTGGCCCTCAAGGGAGCCGTGGTATGTGGCCCTCAGGGGAGCCTTGGTCTGTGGCCCTCAGGGGAGCCGTGGTCTGTGGCCCTCAGGGGAGCCGTGGTCTGTGGCCCTCAGGGGAGCCGTGGTCTGTGGCCCTCAGGGAGCCTTGGTCTGTGGCCCTCAGGGGAGCCATGGTCTGTGGCCCTCAGGGGAGCCGTGGTCTGTGGCCCTCAGGGGAGCCGTGGTCTGTGGCCCTCAGGGGAGCCGTGGTATGTGGCCCTCAGGGGAGCCGTGGTCTGTGGCCCTCAGGGAGCCGTGGTCTGTGGCCCTCAGGGGAGCCTTGGTCTGTGGCCCTCAGGGGAGCCTTGGTCTGTGGCCCTCAGGGGAGCCGTGGTCTGTGGCCCTCAGGGGAGCCTTGGACTGTGGCCCTCAGGGAGCCGTGGTCTGTGGCCCTCAGGGGAGCCTTGGTCTGTGGCCCTCAGGGGAGCCGTGGTCTGTGGCCCTCAGGGGAGCCGTGGTCTGTGGCCCTCAGGGGAGCCTTGGTCTGTGGCCCTCAGGGGAGCCTTGGTCTGTGGCCCTCAGGGGACCCTTGGTCTGTGGCCCTCAGGGGAGCCGTGGTCTGTGGCCCTCAGGGGAGCCTTGGTCTGTGGCCCTCAGGGGAGCCGTGGTCTGTGGCCCTCAGGGGAGCCTTGGTCTGTGGCCCTCAGGGGAGCCTTGGTCTGTGGCCCTCAGGGGAGCCTTGGTCTGTGGCCCTCAGGGGAGCCTTGGTCTGTGGCCCTCAGGGAGCCTTGGTCTGTGGCCCTCAAGGGAGCTGTGGTCTGTGGCCCTCAGGGGAGCCGGTCTGTGGCCCTCAGGGGAGCCTTGGTCTGTGGCCCTCAGGGGAGCCTTGGTCTGTGGCCCTCAGGGGAGCCGTGGTCTGTGGCCCTCAGGGGAGCCTTGGTCTGTGGCCCTCAGGGGAGCCTTGGTCTGTGGCCCTCAGGGAGCCGTGGTCTGTGGCCCTCAGGGAGCCTTGGTCTGTGGCCGTCAGGGGAGCCGGTCTGTGGCCCTCAGGGGAGCCGGTCTGAGGCCCTCAGGGGAGCCGTGGTCTGTGGCCCTCAGGGGAGCCGGTCTGTGGCCCTCAGGGAGCCTTGGTCTGTGGCCCTCAGGGGAGCCGGTCTGTGGCCCTCAGGGAGCCTTGGTCTGTGGCCCTCAGGGGAGCCTTGGTCTGTGGCCCTCAGGGAGCCTTGGTCTGTGGCCCTCAGGGGAGCCTTGGTCTGTGGCCCTCAGGGGAGCCGGTCTGTGGCCCTCAGGGAGCCTTGGTCTGTGGCCCTCAGGGGAGCCTTGGTCTGTGGCCCTCAGGGGAGCCTTGGACACTGACATCATGTGAGACCAAGTCAAGTCAAGTCAAGAGTTTTAATTGTCACGGCATACAGGTATACAATGAAATGCGGGTGGTCTTGCCCGCAACGATGTGCAATACAGTGGTAAATATAATAGAATCAAAAGAAGAAAACAACATTGTGCAGTAAACAGGTAACAGGTAACATGGAGTGACATCTCGGTATCTGTACATAGTTATTTACAGAGCATATGGGACATGCTAGTTAGCTTTGGTAGTGCAATACACTGTTCCTGTTATTCTAATTTAAAGTGTCCTTTCCTTTGGCCATAAGTGTGCGTGTGTGCGACATGAGTGTGTGCCCGCTCATGTTAAAGTGTTAAGTGGCTGCTCGTGTGTGAGCGTGCACAGTGTGCGTGTCGTGTGTGTGTTCATGTGTGCTTGTGTGTGGACAGTTCAATGTTCTGAGCACTCAATGTTCATTGTTCATGGCTCTGATGGCCTGGGGGAAGAAGCTGAGCCTAAGCCGCTCTGTCCTAGTAGCTGGGGTTTGCAGGCGTCTGCCTGACCTCAGCAGCTGAAACAGGCTGTTATTGGGGTGGTGAGGGTCTTTCATTATCCTGCAGGCTCTGGATTTGCACCTCTTGTTGTATAGAACCTGCAGGGGGGGTAGTGCAATACCCGTGGTACGCTCGGCTGAGCGCACCACTCTCTGTAGGGCCTTCTTGTCCTGTGCCGTGCTGTTTCCATACCAGGCAGTGATGTTTCCGGTCAGGATGCTCTCTACAGCTCCTGAGTAGAAGGACTGGAGTATCTTCCCCGATACTCTGAACTTCCTTAACTGTCTCAGGTGGTAGAGGCGCTGTTTCGCCTTCTTTACTACTGTGTCTATGTGTGTTGACCATGTCAGGTCCTCTGAGATGTGGACCCCCAGGTACTTAAAGCTGCTCACCCTGTCCACGGTAGCCCCGTTAATCATCAGTGGTGTGTGCGTCTCCTGCTGTCCTCTCCTATAATCCACGATCAGCTCCTTGGTTTTACCAATGTTCAGGAGCAGGCTGTTGTCCTGGCACCAGCGTTCCAGTACCTCAACCTCCTCCCGGTAGGCCTTCTCGTCGTTGTCCGAGATCAGCCCCACCACCACTGTGTTGTCTGCGAACTTCACTATGGAGTTGGAGCTGAACTTGGCCACACAGTCGTGTGTGTAGAGTGAGTACAGCAGGGGGCTCAGAACACAGCCCTGGGGGGACCCGATGCTACTTAAGTACATTTAAAAGTAGGACTTTTTTACTTTTACTCAAGTGTGTTTTTAGACAGATACTTTTACTTTTACTTGAGTCATATTTTGAGACAGTACCCATACTTTCACTTAAGTATAATTTCTGGGTACTTTTTACACCCCTGACTAGTACTGAACCCAGGCTCTAAACACTGTGACATGATGTTAACTAGTACTGAACCCAGGCTCTAAACACTGTAACATGTTAACTAGTACTGAACCCAGGCTCTAAACACTGTCTAACATGTTAACTAGTACTGAACCCAGGCTCTAAACACTGTCTGACATGATGTTAACTAGTACTGAACCCAGGCTCTAAACACTGTAACATGTTAACTAGTACTGAACCCAGGCTCTAAACACTGTAACATGATGTTAACTAGTACTGAACCCAGGCTCTAAACACTGTAACATGTTAACTAGTACTGAACCCAGGCTCTAAACACTGTAACATGATGTTAACTAGTACTGAACCCAGGCTCTAAACACTGTCTGACATGATGTTAACTAGTACTGAACCCAGGCTCTAAACACTAACATGATGTTAACTAGTACTGAACCCAGGCTCTAAACACTGTAACATGATGTTATATTTCGTATGGCTTATCGCGTCCCGCTCAAGCCTATTGAGATACCCCTTATCTCCTTGTACCTACTGTACACCACCACGAACACAACTTATACACCCACACCTGACCGGGTCCCGCCTCTATGGAGGCGTAGCCTATAAGACCATGGTCCTGGTCACCAAACACCCTTCCTCTATTTTCGTTCCATCATATTGGATGCAATGCACCTTATGTAACTAGTAGTATGAAAAAGATTGGAGGAATTGCGTAATGTTGAAAGCTTACCGGAGGTTTGCGTGCCCCTGGCATCTTCGAGGCATGTTTCAGCGACACGACGGGCCTATGTTGATGTTCCTCGTCTGTCGGCAGCCAGATCAAGGTGCAGCGTACAAGGTTGGCTATCGAGCCGGGTTGTACAACGGTGAGCCCTGTGTCATTAGGCACGGGTATTAGTGTTAGTAATGCTGGGTTGTTGTTACACAACCATGTTGTGTGTCGGCGCCAGGGGGGGATGGTTTGGTGAACGTTCACTGTGGTGAACGGGTTCCAAACGATCCTGCAAGCGTGCTGTTAAACAACTAATGCTAGCTACATGCTAATACTAATGCTACATGCTGAACTCTACTGCTACGCTGTTCTAATGTCTCCGCCGTGAGATGTTGTCACTTCTCCCTCCTCTTGCCCGGTTCATCAATGAAGTCAGTCGGTAGCTGATGTGGGGGTTTTGCTGAGTCCTATTTACCTTTTTACGGGTAAATGGGTTGACAACAGGGTAGGCCGTGGCTAGGTAGCCTAGCCAGGTACGTTACCTTTGTGTTCCGGCGGGGTCTGTTGAACGGTGTCCCCATCTGGGAGCCGATGCGTGAGCTCGGCGGTGTAGCAGTAGAGCTATACTACTGCAGGATGGGACTTAACGGCGGGTTAGGGCTCAGCTGGCTAGTTCCTATCCACATTGGCGTCGGGTAGTGGGGCTATGGGTCCAGCCGACATTGTAAACATGTTGCGTGTTGTGCGCAGGCGGTTGTTGATCTGGGTTCCACATCGCCTCACGCTAGGCTGTAGTAGTGTAATGGGCTACTGTTTTGTTCTGTCACTCTGCTATGAGAAGGTCTGTCTACAGCTTTCTCTCCTCTCAACCATTCATGCTGACGGTCAATCGGTGTCTATTGGGGGAGTATGCGGGGGGGGGGGGGCTTTGTTTACCTTTTTTGGTAAATGGGCTAAGCTAGGGCTGGTGTGCTGTTGTGAATATTTTGAATGAAGGCGGGACTAGTTCGCTCAGGTCCGCCTCCCCTTAACGTTGTGTATATGGGGTTTGCTCATTCTACAGTATTTTGTGGTTTAGTTCTTTTATTCATTTAACCCTTTCATGGTGCACACCACAGTGGAGGTTGCTGTTTGCAACCACCAATGGTGCTCCGTGTTAACATCAGTCCTTTGCTTTTGACATATTGAAACAGTGCCCCGCCTGGCCGACGCCATGGGTGGGTCGGCCTGGCGAGTGGCTGGTGGGCTGCTAAAGCCTGTACCGCCACGATATGGAATTGGCAGCGATTAGAACTGTGTTCGAATTGCTGTTTTTTCTATTAAAAAAATGGTGTCTGGTGGCGGGGCCTTGAGGGCCAGCCGACGTCGACACATCACGCGAGGTTGTTGACGTTATTAGCTTTGACCCAGCCGCAAGCTATAACCGCTCAGGGTTCCCCTCTCCGCAGGGGATTTTGGTCTTCTGCTGGAGCGTGGGCGGTATTGTCCTAGGCCCCACACCGCCTCACACCGCGCAGCCAGAAGAAGAGAGAGCACGGCCTCGACAGCCTTGGCGGCCGAGGGATCGGCCATGTTGGATGGGTTCGGCTTGAACAACAAGCCGTCACCGTCCTGCCGCGAGCAGCCCGCTCTCCGATCACTCCCTTCCCCAACACCAGCGGAAAAAGTGGGCTCTGATTGTTTCCTTTGGCTGCGGGCCGCGTGCCTTCGTTGAAGCACGGGCGGCCCCACTTTTCGCTTCTCATGGGGACAGGGGCTGACACCTAGTTGATGGCTGAGCCTGGGTCTGTCCGTGAGAATGTTGTGCTGTCAAGCGGCTCCCACACCATAAGCTGTGTTGGTTGAGCCTGGTGTTACGTCTGTCAACTATAAGTGTTGTCAGCAGGGGGGCTCGAAACCTTTTGAGGCACACAGTGCGGGCTTCCCCGGCCTCGCCTTCGCCAGGCCAGGTGTCATGTTGGTGACTCCCACTCCTGAAAGATTGGCAGTGGTCTCGCAGGCACGCGTGATTTGGGTGGTAGTAATATCACTGCAGGGCTACGGTGTGTAGGAACCCATGGGGTCCTTACACCTTGCATGTCCGGCTGCAGAACAACTCCTCAGCATGTTCTGGAGGGGTGTTCAGTGGGGGGGCTTTTTTCACCTAGAAAGCCCCCCGTATCAAACCGGCCCTTTCTGTCGGGGTCCCCCCTTGGGTGCGATTGCCTCATGGGTGGTGTCAGGGTCAGATGTCCCGACACGGAACGCTCTGCTCGCACGGTTCCAGGGTTGGCTACGCACAGCGGGTGGGACCGGGCCAACTATCTACAGTTCCTGGCGGACCTGCGCCACATGGCGGCGGGTGCGTTGGGAGTGTCATCACATATGACTACGGCAGTACCATATGTCGAGGTGGATGGAGAGAACGCTGGGGCGGGGACTTGTGTTTACACAACCCCACCCGTTTTCGGGTTTGGTACAGACCCTATTGTCAGGGTCTCCAGCAGTGACAGCTCTGGTCAACAAGATCCAATCTCTGTGGACGAAGCAAGCCATCGTCGTGGCGTTCTCCTCCCGGTGTTCTCTGGTGCCTGAGAAATCGGGAGGGGGGGTGTCAGACCCAGGCTGGACCTGTCCCATGGGAAGGTTCAGCATTTTTTGGATCGTCTCCTACGTGTTGAACACTGTCAGGTGGGGGTCTGGTTCTCTTCCATAGACCTGTAGGATGCGTATGCACATCTCCGATCTTCCATCCTAGGGCTTACCTACGCTTCCTTTGCAGGGTTAGCGTATGAGTTCCAGAGGCTGCCGTTCGGTTTTCTCTGGCTCCCCGCATCTTCACCAAGTGCGTGGAGGCCGCACTGGGGCCTCTGCGTCGTCAGGGGTTACGGAGTGTATTCTTCCCTGACGACGTTCTGGTCCTTCGCGGTCAAGGTGGATCGTCAGGTCTCGTACCAGGCAGGTCCCTACCAGCCTGGGGTTGCTGTAGACTTGAAGTAGAGTACTCCTCTTCCCAGTCAAAGGTTGGAGGGCTATGGGCATCCCTCTCAGAGCGTGTTGTCAACATGCTCGGGAAGTTCTGTCCTAGGACGGTTACGGCGCTGTCTCACGTCATGTTTATCACCGACGCCTCCCTCGCTGGTGACGCATCGGGCCAACACAGTAGGGGGCAGCTGGCAAACCATGCTGCCCGGTCTGCGCTACGTTCAATGTGTTGGTGTTGAAAGCGGTCCTTCTGGTCCTCAAACGGTGTTGATCAGGACGGACGATACGACGTCAGTGTTGTGTATCGACAGACAGGGAGGAGTACGCTCCCCCCGTCTGCACCAGGCGGCTGGCGGCTGGCTATGGGCGTCCTCCATCTGCGCGGCCTGAGGGCTCCCCACATCCCCGGCAGGGAGAATGTGGGTACAGGTGTACTGTCGCGGGGCGGTCCTCATCCTGACGGGTGGGGATTATGTCCGGACATAGCCAGGCAGGTCTGGGACCCCATACATCTGTTAGGTCAGTTGTTGGGACGGGTACGTTGAGGGGCGCAGGTTCTTGATCCTGATGGTGTTACCATCCGGAATGCGCATGCTCCCTCAACTGTCGCGCTTACGCGGGCAGATGATGTATGTTCCAAGTGTGGTGTACGGCGGGGGGCCGGGACCCAGTCTCCTGCCCCCTGGATGCTGTCCTTAGTTACCTCCAGTCTCTCCTTGATAGACTGTCGGCTTCGACGGTGAGGGTATATGCAGCAGCTATATCCTCCTATCATGAGGGATTTGAGGGGATGTCTTGTTCAGCCACCCTCTTGTAAAGCGTTTCCTGCTTGGCGCTCGACGCGTTAAGCCGGTGCAACGCTCCTTGGCTCCGACTTGGGATCTTCAATTGGTCCTCGGTCGGTTGTCCTTGGCCCCGTTTGAGCCGCTCGAGCAGGCGCCGTTGGCACAGCTGTCGTTCAAGGCCGCGTTCTTGCTGGCCGTCACCTCCGCTGACGCGTGGGTGTGCTTTGTGCTCTCTCGGTACGTCCAGAGTGCCTGTCTTTCGTCCGATTGCGGTGCCACTCTGCGGCCTAATCCTGCCTTTGTGCCTGTAAATATCCGGAGTTCTTCCGCTCCAGGGATATTGTGGTTCAGGCGTTTCATCCGCCTCCTCGCGGTAGTGAGTTAGATGCGGGCCTTCACCTGTCATGTCCGGTCCGTGCTTTGGGAATTACCTCAGCCGTACTCAGGACCTCGGGGTCACCGTTCAGCTTTTTTGTCTGTCACGGTGGTTCTCATGCCGGTAAGGCACTATGGAACAACGCCTGTCCCATTGGTTGTGCGAGGGCATTGCCCTCTGCTACACGTTGGCTGGGCAGGATCCCCCTGGGGGCGTCAGGGCGCACTCCACTCGTGGGGTGGCTGCCTCTGCCGCTCTCCTGGGTGGGGCTTCGGTGGAGGATCATGGTCCTCCCCGGGCCCCTTTGTAAGGTTTTACCTCATGGACATGACCGGGGGTTCTGTCTCCCAGGCGGTTCTGGGGTCTGTGGCCTTTGCTCATGCATTAAAGCATTCCGTCTCCAGACGGATTTCCGTCAATTTGATTGGGGAGATCCGTCCATTTGATTCGCGGTCTGACGGAATTGGCTACCTGGTATAATATGATTTGTAGATGCATACACATTTAAACAAAATTGAGCCAATCAGAGGCGCCAAATATGAAGAAAAAAAATCGCGCCGCGCCAAGCAGAGTCATCGAGAGACAGGACGCTGCTCGCTCCGGAGGCTCGCTCCGCGGTTGCAGCTGCAGTCTATTGGGCGAGTTACACATTTGCGAGGTCTGAGAAGTCTGTCCACCACATGGCAGGGTAACAAGATAGTCATGTAAAATAATTAAAAACTGCGTGTTTTGGTTTAACGAGTCGCCTTTTTTGCAGCCTCGCGCGTCAAGTCAACTCTGCTTGTTGACCTAGTTTGTTTGTTTGTTTGTTTATTTGTTTGTTTATACCACGCTGCTTGCACTCGCTGCTATACCGATTAGCTAACGTTAGCTTAATAGCGTCGGTTAAATGGAAGGAGTAAGCCGGCCACTAAAAAGAGAACCCACCGCGGGGTTCTCAGATGAAAAGGATGAGCGGCACCACCTAACAAAAGAAAGTTTAGAGAGGAGAGGACGTTTGAAGAGACTGGCTAGGCAGCGCTACTGGGGGCTGTAGTGGTGAGTTGTTAACTTGTTCCGTGTGCCGCAACTATGTCAAAAACAGAAACAACACTTTTGTCATTGTCGTGTTACTTCACAGTACAATACGTGAGTCCCCTGCTGTGGTTGTGAGTATAAGTTTATTAGCTTAACTCCGTAGCAACATCACACAGGTGTATCTGTAGACCGTCTCCTCCCCACCATATATTCTCTCCCCACCGTATATCTTTTTTCTACCATCCCCTCCTAATGTACGGTCTCCTCCCCATCATATGTATATAATCTGTTAGGATCTATGGGTAACTACTGTATATTTCTCTCCCACCCCCTCCTAATGTACAGTCTCCTCCCCATCATATCATGTATATAATCTCTGTTAGGATCTATGGGTAACAGTACTGTATATTTTCTCCCACCCACCCACCCCCTCCTAATGTACAGTCTCCTCCCCATCATAATTATAATCTCTTGTCAGGATATATGGGTAACATTACTGTATATTTGCATATCGTATATGTCACAAATGTAACAGTACTATATACCTGTAGACTGTAGTATGTCCCTATGCCATAAATGTCACTATGAATTGAAAATGGGGGACCCTGATGATGTAAACAAGACAAACGTCTTTCTCTGGTCTGCATCCCCTTAACAATTGTGTGTATTGAGCCATACTGTATTGTACCCATTCTGCAATCTGTTAAATATTGATTGATTGATTGAACATTTTATTAACAGAATTGCAGAATGGGTACAATAGAGTACGGCTCAATACACACAATTGTTAAGGGGATGCAGACCAGAGAAATACTTTTGTCTTGTTTACATCAGGGTCCCCCATTTTCAATTCATCATAACATATATGACACACATGACATACAGATAGACAATACTGCTACATCTATACATTTATGACATACCAGATTTACAAATACAGTATTGTTTGTGATACAAAAATAGTCTAAAAAAGAGAGTATATACATTGGAGGAGGTTGGGTAGGTGGGGTGGTACATTGGAGGTGGTTGGGTAGGCGGGGTGGGGTAACTGTACATTGGATTATCGACAAAACCTTACTTGGTCCCAAGAAGAGGGTCTTGTGTATTAAATAAAGTTTTCATTCATTCACTCTGGATCTGGTAAATCCAGTAGCAATACACACAATTGTTAAGGGGATGCAGACCAGAGAAAGATGTTTGTCTTGTTTACATAATCAGGGTCCCCCATTTTCAATTCATAGTGACATTTATGACATACACAACATACATGACATCATGACATTTATGACATGGGGACATACTTGACTTACAGGTATAGTACTGTTACATTTGTCACATATATGATAAGCAAATATACAGTACTGTTACCCAGAGATCCTAACAGTAAATATATACATATGATGAGGAGGAGACTGTACATTAGGAGGGGGTGGGTGGGTGGTAAAAAATATATACAAACGGTGGGGAGGAGACTGTCCATTGTTGTTGTGGCATAATTTGCTAAACGTGTTTAGTCCCTTGTTTGTATGATAACAAGCCGTTTAGTTCATGGTTCAAAGTAATGGGAAAGGGGTGCTAGCTCGCCATCAATCAGAAGCTAGCCACAAGACTTGCATTCACGCTCTCCAGCACACAGCCTCCCTGCCTGGCACAACAACCACAACAGTAGGGTATATAGTCACAGTCAGGACAGTAGGCTCTACAAGTAGGCTCCCTTAAAACGCTAACGCTATTAAAAAAAATAGTGGAGATTAAAATAAGAATATGACTTGGCCTGAAAAAAAGTTCAGTCAGGAGATTTTTTTTTGCTTTAATCCCTGCCTTTGCTGCTTCCCGTCCTTTGGTAGGGTAGCAGGAGTGTGTGGGTATGGGCCAGTGTGTTAGGTCACATGTGGTTCCGCCTGTGCTGTGTGTTCAAGGGGTTCTAGTTCCCTCTTGTTCGCACTCAGGTGGAGTTGACTGCGCCCCCCCTTCGTTAGGAAGGATGGGGTGACAGGGCTCCCCGCACCCCTTGATGTGGGCTTACGGGTCCTCAGTGGGTACATCTGTCGGGTCTCGCGTCCGCTCTAACCCATATCTCAATAGGCTTGAGCGGGACGCGATAAGCCATACGAAATATAACGATAGGTTATGTATATAACCTAGTTATATGAGTATTGGCTGAGCGTCCCGCTCTAAGCGGCCCTGAGTTCCCTTTTGAGGGATCTTTTACTGGAACGGGATTTTGGCGAGGAAGGGTGTTTGGTGACCAGGACCATGGTCTTATAGGCTACGCCTCCATAGAGGCGGGACCCGGTCAGGTGTGGGTGTATAAGTTGTGTTCGTGGTGGTGTACAGTAGGTACAAGGAGATAAGGGGTATCTCAATAGGCTTGAGCGGGACGCTCAGCCAATACTCATATAACTAGGTTATATACATAACCTATCGTTAACTAGTACTGAACCCAGGCTCTAAACACTGTAACATGATGTTAACTAGTACTGAACCCAGGCTCTAAACCAGGGGTGTAAAAAGTACGGGTACCGTCTCAAAATCGTACTCAAGTAAAAGTCAGAGTATCTGGCTAAAAACACACTTGAGTAAAAGTTTAAAAGTTTCTACTTTTAAATGTACTTAAGTACTAAAAAGTAAAAACTTTTTTTCTGACTGTCTATTCTTCTGATAGAGCAGGTGTTTAATCAAAGATCCCCGCTTTCTAGTCTTGCACAAGGACCAATCAGCATGGGTATGGGCGGGTTAATTTTCCATTGATGGGGATTTGATTGGCTGTTTTTAAACAAAGCGCGGCCGCAGGATTAATAACCTTAACGTTAGTTCGGCCGGAGAAACAAATATACTAATTAAAATGGTTGGACCTGCGAGATCTGCATTTTAAATGTAAGGAGTAAAAAGTGTTTTTTTCCTCTGTAATGTAATTGAGTAAAAGTACAAGTATACAAACCTAATAATACTTGAGTAAAGTACAAATCCCCCAAAACAGTACCCGAGTAATTGTACTTCGTTACATTACTTAAGTACTTTACACCCCTGCTCTAACCACTGTCTGACATGATGTTGACTAGTACTGAACCCAGGCTCTAAACACTGTCTGACATGATGTTGACTAGTACTGAACCCAGGCTCTAAACACTGTCTGACATGTTAACTAGTACATGCCATAATTTCCCTGATCGCTTTAGTAATGAGAAACTTAACACTGTGCTACAAATAGGACAATTTACAAATGAGGCAATGGTTGCAACCCTACATTCTCAGGTGTTTATAATATAATAGTCTGACCAACCCTACATTATCAGAGGGGTTTAAATATAATATTCTATTAGAACAGTCATATATGAACAAACCTACATTCGCAAGTTTATAATATAATAGTCTATTAGAACAGTCATATGACCAACCCTACACTCTCAGGAGTTTATAATATAATAACCAGTAACATAAGCCACTACTACAATACAGACCAGACACTGGAAAACGCTGGCTACAGGAGCTGTTTATTTATTTCACATTAGGTAACAGACAGTGAACCAGTACATGTGGAGGGAGTTCAAAGTAGTTGGCGTCTTAACCCATTGAGGTGCGAGTGCTACTTCCAAATATTTCCTCAGAATTCCATCTTGGAACTATACAGCATTTCCATGGTGACATCATTGTTAGAATGGCAATGTTCTGTTTGACAGGTCAAAGATACTGTGCAACATGTTTGAGACAGACGTCCTGTTGACCGGTCAAAGATACTCCAACATGTTGAGCTGTACTGTACCCATTCTGCAATCTGTTAATAAACTTTTCAATCAATGTTTGAGACCAACATCCTGTTGACAGGTCAAAGATACTCCAACATGTTTGAGACCGACATCCTGTTGACAGGTCAAAGATACTCCAACATGTTTGAGACACAAGTTCTGTCGACCGGTCAAAGAGACTAACATGTTTGAGACAGACATTCTGTTGACAGGTCAAAGAGACTAACATGTTTGAGACAGACATTCTGTTGACGGGTCAAAGAGACTTTGTAACATGTTTGAGACAGACCTTCTACTCGCTAATGAAAACGATGAAAAGGGGGAAAAGGAGATCAGTCGAGAACAGAACAGCTACCGTTTACATGCATCCATCTTTATGTTGGAGACGAGCCCTGATCTTTTTAAAACAGTGTGCTTCCCCACAGTCTTAAAGAGCAGGAGTGACGCATTAGAAAGTACTTATGCTGTAAGCACTGCTGTTCAAATGTAACACGAGGAACAGAAAGAAAGGGTTACGTTTCTATCAACTAAACATTTAAAACTCAAACCCACCAGAGGTTAAAGGGTTAACCAGGGTCTGACCCGCGAGAGGAAAGGATTAACCAGGTGTTGAAGGAGAGGCAGGAGCTCCGTAGACCATTATACTATAGTATAGAACACAAGATACTCTAAGCTGGTCTGATGTACAGACCAGTAAAACCCTTTCCTTTGACAGGTTATATTAAATAGGTGCTATGGATAATATTTATATGTATTTAAAAAATGTGTATTAATACATCCACAGAGCTTATCGAAAGATGTGGAATAAAGTGTCGCTTTTTCCTTAAATTATTGAATCATGAATTTATAATTTAAAAAACATTGGCGGGTCCGAAATGAATGCCATCGTTTACATGTTGCACGTATCCCCTCCCTGCTTCCCTTCTCCCCACGTGGAACTGGAGGAACACGCTTCTAGTCGAGAGGTCCTCGATTCTCAGCCTTTTCAACCTAAAGTTGAACCTAAAATGTTTCCGACGAGTATAAACTAGTTTGATATGAACTTAGGTAGTGTACACAATAATTACCCTATGTAAGCACACCATTGTTTTTGGTCTGACATGCTGGTGCTCTAGTGCGACATCTAGTGGCTGAAAGTCATCGATATCACCTTTAATATTTCTGTTCCTAGTCTGTATAGGGAGGTGTAGTGGTTATGTATTTTCCCCATTGCCCATAGTCTCGTTTAAAACAAATAAAACATGAAAATGTGAATGGTGTACCTTTCTGTGCTTATTCATCCACAAGCTATAGCTCAACATGAAAATATTGGCAATTAATCGTAAAAAAAAAAGAAAAAAAATCGCCTAATTTTATTTCAACCAAAAATGCTTAACAATAATGTTAGTGATAGAAGGGAACAAATTTTGTGCAAAAATGGAAAGCATTTCAATGTTCATGAGGCAGAATTGTTACAATAGCCGATAATTTTCCCAATGATAAATCCCTATACGGGTGGACCTTTCAGGCGGTCCAAAGTGACATCAGACTACACCTCCCTATACATGACCACCTTATAGTATTCTGAGTGAAGCAGATAGAGAAGCACGTGGGGCAGTGGGTGATGGTGTGGAGGATGAACTCACGGCCTTCAGAAGCAACAGGTTGTTAACTTGACAGCTTATTTACTGGCACTGAATCTTCACAGGTTTCATATAACATGCTGGAAAAATAATAACATTCTCAAACTCAACATTGAGCACAGACCCACAAGCAGAGAGGGTACATTGTTTAGAGGATAAATAATAATAAAAAAAATTATTATTAAGGACAGATATAGAACAAAAAAGGAGTTACACAAGGAAGAGATGTTGGTATCGGAACTGAATAAGCAGACGGAGCACTGGCTGTAGTCTGTGGCTTCAAATAGAAAAAAATTTAATAAAAGATTCCACGCTTACGATCCCCATCTGACATCATATCCGTTTCTCCTCAACACAAAAACATAAAACCATCTTTTACATCAATCCGTTTTGTCTTGATGCAGCAACACTTGGAACAAATACAAATTAATTACGGTAAGTCTGTCCAAACTAACAGGGATGTGATCGTTAGGACGACACTAAAGTAAAACATTACAAAAAGTTTTCCAGGAAACCATATAAAAATGTGGTTTGTTGTAGGATAATTTCTCTACATACTAAATAACGACTTGCCTGGAATATCATGCGGTTCTGGAAATTAAAGGTGAAATAAAAAGGAAAAATGTACATGTATAAATCACATCCCTGAAAAAAAGGAAATTCAACTAAAGATTAAACCAGATCCCTCTGACAGACCATCTAATGTGATTTAAACTAAAGATTAAACCAGATCTGACAGACCATCTAATATGATTTAAATGAAAGATTAAACCAGATCCATCTGACAGACCATCTAATATGTGATTTAAACTAAAGATTAAACCAGATCTCTGACAGACCATCTAATATGTGATTTAAACTAAAGATTAAACCAGATCTCTGACAGACCATCTAATATGTGATTTAAACTAAAGATTAAAGCAGATCTCTCTGACCGACCATCTAATATGTGATTTAAACTAAAGATTAAACCAGATCTCTGACAGACCATCTAATATCTGCGGCGTTTGTTGTTTGGGCCGTCAAAGTTTCCCCCCATGGGGTTCCCCCTGCCGAAGCCCTGGGCTCCTCCGATTGGGGGCCCCCCACCCATGGCGCCCGGCTGCTGCGGGGACTGTTGCTGCTGCTGTTGTTGTTGTTGTTGTTGTTGTTGTTGTTGTTGTTGTTGCTGCTGCTGCTGCTGCTGTTGCTGCTGCTGCTGTTGGGGAGATTCCACCCCGGGTCGCCCCCCCATGGCCCCAGACTCACCCTGGGAGAAACGACTGCCACGCTACGGTAGGGCAGGGTGATATGACGGGTGGAGAGAGAGAGAAAAGAGGAATAATTCCATTAATAACGAGTATGTTACGGTTTGGTGTAGATAATTTCTCTAGATATTAAATAAAAACCTGCCTGGAATATCGTGATTTTGTTAGCTGTGCTTAACCTCCTCTACCCGAGCGGTCCATCGGCGGACCGCAAATGACATCACGCCATAAATCCCTCTCTCTAGACTGCATGACATAATCTTGCGGTTAAAAAAAAAAAGTATCCAAGAGTAAACATCCTAACCATGTCACAACAGCAGTCAAGTGTATATTTTCAGCAATGTTTGTTTACCAATAGGTTAAAGTGTTAGTGAGATTTTAGTTCTTTTTTTTAATGTGATAATATTCTCACGGAGATCCGCCATTTTGAATTAGCGCCCATCGCCGAATGATGATTTGTAGTCATGAGAACAGGGCATCCAGAGCTCTCAATGAGCGTTGAAATTTCGATTTCCAGCTAACTGCAAGCAAATTACTTCTGTATGAAATAAAATTATTTATCTTATTTCTCGGGATACTATATCACAAAACTGAACGTTATTGGCATAGATTGGAGCGCAGTTAGTGTGTCTACCTTCTGTGAACATTTAGCAACCATCCGTGTTGAAATCCGATCCAAAATGGGGGAGCCATATCCATTCTAAGAATCAAACTGTACATACAGTAGATTTCATTCTTCATTCTCGGTGCACGCCTGGTGCTACTAAATCCAAATTGAACTCTGCCATTTGAAAGAGGAGATTTTGCCCGATCCATAGATGTGCGAGTTGGCCATAATAAGTTAATTTATAGGCCTGATATTCTATAATCATATTTCAAATAGCATGTGTCCGGATGGCCCTAGCCATATTTTCTGAAAATCCCCCTAAAAATACATACCCAAGTAAATGGAAGATTGCTCTACTGCATGTTCTTGGTATCTAGGGACATCTATGGACCTCAGGGAATGTATTCCCAGAGTCAGAAATATTATGTCCGTTACTAGTAAATTGTAATGAACCAAAGGAGAATATAAATTCTTTATTTTCTTTTTTCATCTTTGACGGTGAATAACCCCATGCAAAAATTTACCAGACATGAAAAATTGTCACCGAGCTCATTCAGCACCTTCTTGAGATCACATGTACAACCTAAGCAAATTAATAAAGGGAAGATGATTAAACAGAAGGTTTTGTAGATACAGTACTGAATTATGCCATCCGGACACATGCAATTTGAAATAGGATTATAGAATATCAGGCCTATAAATTACCTTATTATGGCCAAGTCACACATCTATGGATCGGGCCAAATCTCCCCTTTCCAATGGCAGAGTTCAATCTGGATTTAGTATTACCAGGCGTGCAGCAAAAACAGTGAATGAAATCTACTGTAAGTACAGTTACTTTTTTTATAATGTAAATTCCTCCACCATTGTTAATCAGATTGCAACACGTTTTTTTTGCTAGACGTTCACAGAATAGAGAAACTAACTGCGTTCTAATTTATGGCAATAACGTTCAGGTTGGTTTTCGCTGCGAGATATGATCCCAAAAGAGCTGGGAAGTGTAGTTTTCTTTTATTCGAAAGCCCATCGAAAGCCCTGGGTCTCTTCTCTCAAAAGACTACACTCAAGTTAAGTTGCGCCAAATGCTTGCGTCAATCATCGCCTTTTTCCGACTAGATGCCCTGAGATTACTATAACTCATATTTCACTTATAACACTTAAAACCATTGGTAAACAAACGTAGTGCTGAAAACATTAATTCATACATTCTGTAGAGATGGATTTATGGCGTGACGTCATTGTCGGTCCGGTACAGGACCGCTCGGGCTTAAGAGGTTAAAGAAGATGACAGAGGGTCCGTTTCTTCATGACTGAGTACTTGATCTGAATATGCTTTCAATTGCCGTTTGATCATTTCCCTCTAAATCAAAGTTTTTAGAGGGCATCAGCTGTATTGGCAATTCATTTGTAACTCGTCAAGGTTCGGAAACTATAGTTTAAAAAAATTTATATCAGAAGCGCAAATGAATCCCTGCGCATACATTACCATGGCACCGCCGTTATCGGACATCATCGATGCGCCCATTTTTGGAGTTCCCTCTGGGTCAATGGCTCCGCCCCTTCCACCCATGGCCATGCTTAGCAGGTTACCCTGGATACCCCCCTGGTTACCAGCAGCCCCAGCCGAGGCGGGGTTAAAGCCATCTGCACGCAAAACAACAGAGCAGGGTTTGGTCACTCAGGAAGAATCCAACCCACCCTGAACCCCACATGTAAGAACTGCCCTCAGGACAAACACACACTCCGGTCAACGTTGGCTGTTGGATCACAAGAGCTCAAATCACCATATGAAGAGTTATAGAGGTTATTATATTATATATATATTATTATATTATAGAGCAGGTTATTATCATTACTTTACAGAACCGAATTGTAAATTACAAATGGATATTATGATCAAAAACATCAGATTGATCTATATTGAAGGTAAAGAAGACAGCGATGAGTCATCAATGTCTCGTTGACAAGACGACCAAAAACCAACGTTACCCTGTAGAAGAAATATATCAGAAGTTGTCGCAACTTATTATTTCAAGTAACTTTACTCTGTTGGCTTTTAAAAGTGGAATCAACTAAATGGGTTGATGTGAACGTGATATTTCAGATTCACTCCTTCCTATTTAATTGATTCAACGACAAACCTAAAAAAGAAACCCAATAAGCCAAAGTTACTTGAAAGAGTGAGTAGAGGCAACACACAGGCCGATATGTTACTGATGGGCACCCAGGAGACAGTAGGTGGAGTCATTCTTACAATGAGAAACGGACCAGGAAAAGGTTCTTTTTAGAGATTAAAATTTGAGGCAAAACACCAAACATCCACATGTATTTCCTATCAAGACCCAAGACTGCACATCACCTGAAGAAGAGAAATACGAGTAGTTGGAAGTTCAATACCCCGCCGTACACGGCTGCTTCTTACCCTGATCAACGTTAGCCAAACAAGCTCTGCAACTACACATGTTCCTGGTGAGTTATGGTCCAATCGAGACTAGAGAAGAGAGATGTTCTTTCTCCTTCCAAAGATATGTTGTAGACGACGGGAATAAAACAATGTAAAACTGCTTCGCTCTAAAGTAGAGCCGCTACTAACAAATCGTTAGAGTGAGATGCGTCTCATCACACATGGCAGGGACAGTCTGGAGTCATTACTACAGCCGCACACAGACTGTAGCAACATATTCTATGTAAACAATGCACATATACCCCCACCAACACAAACACGGTTTTGGGGATACGAATTTAGGTGATCCAAGATGTCATTTCAGACACTATATTTGTAACTTATTCTGGTATTTCTTGATTATATGACTCACTTATCACGCACAATTGGTGCAGACATTCACTGGACTTGAGGAGCGGAGGAGTGCTCCTTTAAGCCTGGGGATTCTGGGAACGGGGTGGGTATTTGGTAACCTATATTATCTCACTTGATTCGATACTCTGTAGTACCGACGTGTTTCGGTTCGGTACCTTAAAAGTACCGAATTCGGTACCCATCCCTAGCCACGACCGGTACCCCGTCCTGCATATACAGGACTCCTCCGCCCACCTGGCGGGGACCACCATCTTTTCCAAGGTGGACTTGGTGCGGGGATACCACCAGGTACCAGTTCACCCACGGGACGTTCCAAAGACGGCGGTCATCACTCCTTTTGGCCTGTTCGAGTTTCTGCGGATGCCCTTTGGCCTCAAGGGGGCGGCACAGACTTTCCAGCGACTGATGGACTCGGTGCTGCGGGATATGGCATTCATGTTCGTATACTTAGACGACATTCTCGTAGCCAGCACGTCTGCAGAGGAGCACCTGACACATCTCAGGCAGTTGTTTGAGCGGCTCAGTGCACATGGGCTCATTGTTAACCCCGCCAAGTGCCAGTTCGGCCGGTCGTCTATTGATTTCCTCGGGCACAGGGTCTCAGCAGAGGGAGCCGTTCCGCTCCCTGCCAGGGTGGACGACGTTGCCAGCTTTCCACGCCCCCGCACCGTGAAGTCCCTGCAGGAGTTCCTAGGCATGGTGAACTTCTACAACAGGTTCATTCCCTGTGCTGCTCACCTCATGCGCCCCTTGTATGAGGCCCTGCGTGGTAAGGACCCCAAGGCCGAGGTGGACTGGTCCCTGTGTACCGACGGCGCTTTTTTGGGCGCTAAAACTGCACTGGCCAATGCCGCATTACTGGCACACCCATTTCCTACCGCCCCTATCGCCCTCACAACTGACGCCTCAGACTACGCAGTGGGGGCAGTGTACGAACAGTGGGTGGGGGGGGGGGGCTGGCAACCGCTTGCTTTCTTCAGTCGCCAGCTGCGGGACAATGAAAGAAAGTACAGCACCTTTGACCGGGAGCTCCTAGGCCTCTTCCTGGCCATCAGGCACTTCAGATTCCTGCTGGAGGGCCGACGGTTTACTGCCTTTGTGGACCACAAGCCACTCACCTTCGCCATGGCCAAGGCCACCGAGCCGTGGTCAGGGCACCAGCAGCGCCAACTCTCCGCCATCTCCGAGTTTACCACAGACTTACGGCATGTCGCAGGTAAGGACAACTACGTCGCTGACTGCCTCTCCCGGACGGTGGTGGGGGCCGTCCACTTGGGACTGGACTACGCTGCCATGGCTGCCGACCAGGCCACTGACAAGGACATGCAGGCCTACCGAACAGCCGACACTGGGCTAAGGTTAGAGGATGTGCAGTTTGGTATTGCCAACACCACGCTCCTCTGCAACGTCTCCACCGGTCAGCCCCGTCCGATGGTTCCCGCTGGCTGGCGGCGGCAGGTATTCGAAGCCATCCATGGCTAAATTCGTCTGGCATGGCCTCAGGAAGGACATCGCAGCCTGGGCCGGCTCCTGCGTGGCGTGCCAGCGTGCAAAGATATAACTTGAAACTTGAGAAACTTGCAAAGATACACCGTCACACCAAAGCCCCCTTGGCACAGTTTCTCATGCCGGAGAGGCGCTTTGACCATGTCAATGTGGACCTGGCCCCCTCCCACGGGTTCACTCACCTCCTCACGATGGTGGACAGAACCACTAGGTGGCCGGAGGTGGTCCCGCTGGCATCGACCACATCCGCCGAGGTGGCCCGAGCGTTCATTGGGTCCTGGGTAGCCCGTTTTGGCATACCATCTGATCTCACATCCGACCGGGGCCCACAGTTTACGTCCGGGCTCTGGACTGCAGTCGCCGAGGGCCTGGGAGTGAAGCTCCACCGCACCACAGCCTACAACCCACAGGGCAACGGCTTGTGTGAACGGTTTCACCGATCTATGAAGGCTGCTCTGCGGGCCAGCCTTACGGACGGCAACTGGGTCGACCGGCTTCCCTGGGTCATGCTTGGCCTGCGCTCCGCCCCCAAAGAAGACGTGCAGGCCTCGGCTGCTGAGCTCGAGCCTCGGCTGCGAGTCCCTGGGGAGTTCCTCCCGGATGTCGAGGCTCCCTGGTCGGTCACCTCATCTCGGACTGTGCTCAGGGATGGCGCCGGTGCTTTCACCCCAGTCCCAACTTCCCAGCACTGCCTCCCGCAGTCCTACATACCTAGGGATCTGCAGTCAGCCAGGTATGTTTTCATTCGCCATGACAGCCACCGTACTCCTCTGCAGCCCCCTTACGACGGCCCTTTTCGCGTCCTGGAGGCGGGGCCTAAGAACTTCATGGTGGACATTGGAGGAAGGTCAGAGCGGGTATCGGTCGTCCGGCTCAAGCCTGCCCATTTGGACCTAGACAGGCCAGTTGGCCCCCGCGGCGTGGATGACCCCCTGCCAACTGCTTTTCCCTCTCGTCACCTCATATCTCCTGAATCCCCCCACACGCCCCAATCCCCACCCCTGCACAGGTGATAAGAGTAGTTTTGGGCGCCTGATCCGCCCCCCGCCTCGTTGACTGTGGATGATCTTTTGGGGGGTTATTGTGAATTCTGGGGGGGCCTGTGTGGTGACTCACTTATCACGCACAATTGGTGCAGACATTCACTGGACTTGAGGAGCGGAGGAGTGCTCCTTTAAGCCTGGGGATTCTGGGAACGGGGTGGGTATTTGGTAACCTATATTATGTCACCCGTCAGCTGGCTGCTGTCACTTTCGAGTAGTAACGTTAAACGTCTCTGCATTCTGTTGGATGTATATAATTTATGTTGGGAAGTAAAGGAAAGACTCGACTACCGTCTCCCGTTTCATCCTTTCTTGCGATCCCACAATAGATTAATTTGAATTGGTACTGAATAACAGGTCGATACACTGCTGCTATTGCTACTATTCTACCATCACCTTTACCGTTGCTGCTACTACTAGCACTATTATTCTACCATCACCTCTATTGTTGCTGCTACTACCATCACTTCTACTGTTGCTGCTACTAGCACTATTCTACCATCACTTCTACTGTTGCTGCTACTAGCACTATTCTACCATCACTTCTACTGTTGCTGCTACTAACACTACTATTCTACCATAACCTCTACTGTTGCTGCTACTAGCACTGGGCCTAACAAATAATAGTAGTTTTTCCGGTTGCCGACCGACCCTGCCGATTTAGGTGCGACACAATATATTTTATGAGTTTAAAAAAATAATAATAATATATATCAAATATATATATTTTTTTAATAAAGTTTCATAGAAATCTTAGTCAAACCTTTAGTATTATGGATATTAAACATGCTGGCAGAGTACATGCATTCAAGTTGTGAACATTTTAATTAAATAAAGAAATTCCCTATCCATAGTCGCCGTGGGAAATAAAATAAAATAAATTCCCTAACTACCCATGGCTTTAACTGACAACCAACAGGAAACAAACAATATTTTTTGTTATGCCCTATTCTACCATCACCTCTACTGTTGCTAGCACTACTATTCTACCATCACTTCTACTGTTGCTGCTACTAGCACTACTATTCTACCATCACTTCTAATGTTGCTGCTACTAGCACTACTATTCTACCATCACTTCTACTGTTGCTGCTACTAGCACTACTATTCTACCATCACTTCTAATGTTGCTGCTACTAGCACTACTATTCTACCATCACTTCTACTGTTGCTGCTACTAGCACTACTATTCTACCATCACTTCTACTGTTGCTGCTACTAGCACTACTATTCTACCATCACTTCTACTGTTGCTGCTACTAGCACTACTATTCTACCATCACTTCTACTGTTGCTGCTACTAGCACTACTATTCTACCATCACTTCTAATGTTGCTGCTAATAGCACTACTATTCTACCATCACTTCTACTGTTGCTGCTACTAGCACTACTATTCTACCATCACTTCTACTGTTGCTGCTACTAGCACTACTATTCTACCATCACTTCTACTGTTGCTGCTACTAGCACTACTATTCTACCATCACTTCTACTGTTGCTGCTACTAGCACTACTATTCTACCATCACTTCTAATGTTGCTGCTACTAGCACTACTATTCTACCATCACTTCTAATGTTGCTGCTACTAGCACTACTATTCTACCATCACTTCTACTGTTGCTGCTACTAGCACTACTATTCTACCATCACTTCTACTGTTGCTGCTACTAGCACTACTATTCTACCATCACTTCTACTGTTGCTGCTACTAGCACTACTATTCTACCATCACTTCTACTGTTGCTGCTACTAGCACTACTATTCTACCATCACTTCTAATGTTGCTGCTACTAGCACTACTATTCTACCATCACTTCTACTGTTGCTGCTACTAGCACTACTATTCTACCATCACTTCTACTGTTGCTGCTACTAGCACTACTATTCTACCATCACTTCTACTGTTGCTGCTACTAGCACTACTATTCTACCATCACTTCTACTGTTGCTGCTACTAGCACTACTATTCTACCATCACTTCTACTGTTGCTGCTACTAGCACTATTATTCTAGCATCACCTCTAATGCTGCTTCTACTAGCACTATTCTACCATCACCTCTGCTGTTGCTACTAGCACTACTATTTTACCATCACCTCTACTGCTGCTATCACAATAATATATGTAATGTAAAATGTAATATGTGTAGCCGGTCTCGTATTGTGTTTAAAGTTCGACCCCTGTTAAGGGATTGCCCCGAGTGAGTCTCGAACCCCGGTGTCCCGCGCCGCGGGTGACATCGCAGACCACTATACCAAGAGGTGAATTCACTTCTTGGTAACGTGTTTGTATGCCTTTTATGGGGGAGTGAGTTTAACTTGCAGTACCGCTAACGTCCACAGTCACTTCACAACACTTGAAGTCCATCGTGACTGGATATACTTGCGGTACCTCCGTTACATATGTACAATAATATCACATGTATATCTCTGTACAATATTGCACTAATATCTGCAATAATCACATGTATACCTCTGTACAATAATCACATGTATATCTCGGTACAATAATCACATGTATATCTCTGTACCATGATATCACATGTGTATATCTGTACAATAACCACATGTTTTCTCCCTGTACAATAATCACATGTTCTCTCTGTACAATAATCACATGTGTATATCTGTACAATAATCACATGTATATCTGTACAATAATATCACATGTATATCTCTGTACAATAATATCACATGTGTATATCTGTACAATGATATCACATGCATATCTCTGTACAATAATCACATGTATATCTGTACAATAATATGATTCAAACTCTCCGACTATGGACAGAACTGTTTATATGCGTAGATATGCTGAGTAGGTAGAGGTCAGTGTGTTTTAACTTGCGTTTCCACATCTTTTATCTACCATTATTTGATTTGTTACCGTTATTTTCCGACCATCAGTGTAGCGCTGTTAACAGCAGGAATAATGTTGCCCTCGTCTACTATACACTACAGCTGCTGTGAACAGCAGGAATAATGTTGCCCTCGTCTACTATCCACTACAGCTGCTGTTAACAGCAGGGATAATGGAGTTCCTCTTGTCTACTATCCACTACAACTGCTGTTAACGGGGATAATGTTCCTCTTGTCTACTATCCACTAGAGCTGCTGTTAACAGAGCCCAACACGGTCTCATTGATAATGGATGCATTATTTACACCGTTAAGGAATATCTAAAAAACGAGCACCATCCAACGTTCAGCTACAGGAAATAAACAGAAGTCTGTATAAGTGGGCGGGGCTTATAAAGGTGAACAGCAACAACACGGCATTAACAGTGTACAGCCGGAGTGAAACCACATACATAATATTGTGAGAGAAAATATAAACCAAATACTGTTCGGAAATATAAACCAAAAGACAGCCGGTCGGTACCATTCAGACAACATTTTCACACCACTTCTACACAACACTCTGTACCCAAAACCACTCAAAACCAAGCGTGCGCACACAGCCTCTGCGATATACACATGGAAACACAGAAATGTGAAGGGGGTTAGAGGACAACCTCTTCAGCACCACATTCCCAGGAGCTCGTCTTAGTAGAGAGCGCATAGGACATAACATCCAGACAGTGGAAGCATATGATTGGTCGGTGGTCATGTGCAGTCTTGGGTCATTCCATTGATACGGTGAAGAAACACCATGAACCTCCCACAGCCCGTTTCTGTTTTGACTTGTTCAGTGCAGTATGGCCCTGCCTAGCCCACCTAGCCCTACCTAGCTCTGCTCCCAGCGCCCTCGCCAGCTCGCCACAGACACGTAGGAAGCGGAGCAATAGAACGTGATCTACAGCCGGTGAGAAGCTGGACAGAACACGTCGACTGTAGTTCCATTTAAATAATCTACAGTCGGTGAGAAGCCAGATGGAACACATTCTGACTGTAGTTCCATTTAAATAATCTACAGCCGGTGAGAAGCCAGATGGAACGTGTTCCGACTGTAGTTCCATTTAAATCATCTACAGCCGGTGAGAAGCCAGATGGAACACATTCTGACTGTAGTTCCATTTAAATAATCTACAGCCGGTGAGAAGCCAGATGGAACGTGTTCCGACTGTAGTTCCATTTAAATCATTTACAGCCGGTGAGAAGCCAGATTGAACACATTCTGACTGTAGTTCCATTTGAATCACCTACAGCCGGTGAGAAGCTGGACAGAATGCGTTCCGACTTCCGACTGTAGTTCAGTATACTGACGCCCACTAAACAACCGTCCAAGTCATTGACAGTCGTTCAGCGTCTTCAGACGTGCAGGCGTCGGGAGGGCGAGAGTTCAGGGAGCAGACAACACTATAAACCCACACAGAGACCCAGTGAAATACAGACAATATGGTCACAACAACGGTATATTTCAAGACACGGTATAGTATTTAGTGATATAGTCTTTAGGTATGGTTTAGTAGTGACCAGGCCTGGTATGGTCATGCCCCTACCTCCCATATTAATGGCTCCACGTGGGCCCAGATCACCCATTCTCATATCCTGTTCCCTCTGGAAGAAGTGGAGAACAACCTTGAGAAAGAAGCCCCTCACACACAACACTGCTCCAGCCAATAGCTGACTGTACAACATTCACACACACACAGAGTACTGGAGATAACGCAAACACACACAGTACTGGAGATAACTCAAACATACACAGTACTGGAGATAACTCAAACATACACAGTACTGGCGATGTGAATTAGCCCACCAATGCCAATCATCAATCCTGGTCATGGCCAATGCATACTACCGTTGCTGCCATGTTGGTAGCATAATGCTTGTGAAAATTAACTCATGCTATCTTGAAAAGGGATTACCATGCACATCCACGTTCCAAGTAGGAATAGGTGTTTTCATTTATCTTCACAGATCATGCACCCATGTTTAAAAAAAAGTAAATTTTTTTTTACTTGAAGTGTTCCAATTTCTCTTTTAATTTAGGTGCAAATCTTCTGTGGAAAGAAATTCCTAAGCCTACTGTAACTCATCTGGATGATGACCGAGAGTCTCAATTCAGGGACGAAGGTAGAAGATTTTAGGCAACGAAAGACTGCCGAACCATTCTCCTACGCAGAGAGTTGAACAACGTTCCACTGCCCCAACATCTGTGCCCAAAGAGGAACGAACCGGTGTTTCCTATATGCAGATTATTTCCCATAGCATATTGAATAAAATATATTATATTATTGTTACAAGAAAAAATGTTTAGTCTCTTTTATAAATAAGAACTGAAATGTTGTTATAATAATATAATGGCATCTGTGCAGCCTGGTTTAATTCACTGTGTCTATGGAAACGACGATGAACGCAGCCATAAAAGATATGTTTTCCTTATGCAGAAAAGATAGTCGGTTACCTTCTCTGATAACTGCATAACTCACAACTGACTTTTTGGTTAACGGTGATGAAAAAATATATATTGTAAAGAACAAAAAAGTCTGGCAGCAAAACATACCAAACACATACCGTCAAATTACAGTAAGATGTAGTTAGTTATTCTATAGAGAATTTATTTAACCTCTTAACAGGGAGGCAGAAAAGTGGCAATTTATTTACTTGAACTTGAAGACTGCATACTTTTTTTTGCAAAGCTTAGCTTTATACTTATAGCACATGCATGAGCCTGGTCTCTTTTGAAAGATAACATTCTGAAGTTACTAATGCGAAAAAGGATAATCACTTTTAGTGCTAATAAAATAGAGTAACAGAGGTTTGAACTTGAACGTGTACTCACATTTGTCTTTAGTGGTTGCCAGATTCCATTATTCCAGCATAGAGGTATGAGCTGGAAAACGCTGCGGTTCCATAGCCTGAAGTCTTATGTAGTACAGGTCCAAATTAAATAAAATCCATTCAGAAATGAGTGCTTGAGAAGGTTTTAGTAAACAGTGTCCCCTAACCCCCCAAAAAAAATCCCAAATCCTCCGTGGCCATCCACCTCCATGCGTTCTGAAGTTTGAGTCAAGCTCATCAACTTTCACCTACTTCCTATATTCGCACCCCCCCCCCCCCCCCCCCCCACCCCACGCGGGGTATGGTTGGAAGCGTACACTCGTTGGCTACAACGCCGACCAATCATTTTCATCATCAGCAGTGATTGGTCAGTTCTCGAGCGTATACAGTCCAACGTGGTCATTTGATACGCGGCCTGTAAAAAAAATGCTAGTTTGACATATCGTCATGGAACTCGAGAACCGAGGCACGGAATTGGTCGAGTGAGGTGGCGCTCGAAAGGCGGTAAATTCAAGTTTAGAACGGTATATTACATGATCGGCGAAAAATGCAGCCACGAGCCGCTAGACACTCGCAAAGTGCCGCGACGTGCGTGCGTCCCAGGCCGTTGCGTGGTAAGGTTTTAATTACCGGTAACATATTTACTGTAGACATTTTCCATGTTTTTACAGTCTAGCTTTTAATATATAATAAAACATCTATCTCGTAATTAAAAGCAACTATCTACAGCTGCATTTTCTTTCAAACTAAGTATTGTCTCTCTTGGGCAGGTGTTTATCAGCAGCAGAGATGTACAGGAGACAGCTCTGCGTAGGAGTGTGGCCAGGTGGCCATCGTTCAGGTGCACGTCTCTTTGGAGAGAGCATCGAGTCGCTCAGGTGCACGTCTCTTTGGAGAGAGCACCAAGTCGCTCAGGTGCACATCTCTTTGGAGAGAGCATCATTACAATGTTAATTTTGAAAAGATCCTCATTAGAATGTTAATTTCTCTCTGATCTCACAAGACGAAACACCTGAATGAGTTCAGACTGGCTCGTGAGCTCCGTCTGCTGGATGCTCACATTTCACTCCTATATCTCAAAGCAAAATGATGAAGTTAGTTGGTAAAAGAAAGTACAGGTGGATAATGCTGTTCAGAATAAAAAGTAATCGTGTTCATTATAATTATGTTATCCCCAAACCCACCCAATATAAAGGCAACTCAAGGTTAACACAGTTAAACAAGGTATGTTATCCCCAAACCCACCCAATATAAAGGCAACTCAAAGTTAACAGAGATAAACAAGGCAATAACAAAATGCCTTGCGAGACACTATGCACAGCATCTCATTCACTCTGGAAAATATCACAGTCATTGATGGTCACCAACACACACACATGTGGACATACCAACACACACATTAATGTGGACATACATGTGGACAAACCAACACTCATAATAGTCAACCATCACTTGTATATGAACTAAACATTGATTCCTCTGACATGAATTGAACCAGATATTCCACCAAGGAAGGAATTGTTTACAGGGAAGACGAGGCTGGATCCATGTCAGTGAAAGCAAAGCCACATGAAAATGAGACAAAGACAATAAGACAAATTCAACGCACGTTATTGGTTACATTTAGGCCAAAATATGACCGTCATGTGAGTTAAGTTGAGGAAACTATCAGATTAAGAAGTGTTAAAAAATGTTTAATAAAATAGTTAATATACAATGAAATAGAATGAAATTCAAAACCAATCACAATGACTTTTGAAATGATCCTGTATAAAAAAGGAAATGTGGTGTGTTCACCTAAGAAGATTAAACAAATGTGTCTCAAATAAATTAAAGTAGACTTATGAAATATACAAAAAAAATTCAATTGGTTATTTAAGGCACAACGCCATCACAGTGTAGTTGATGGTGGCTTAAAGGGATAGTTCAACATTTGTTAAGAGGCTGTCCGAATCACCATGAACTGAGATTATTCCAGTATACCCAATAAGCATGGTGTAAGTAGTGCATCAGTTTGAGATATTGGAAGTGCATGAGGTCAAACAGTTATGAATTAGTTTGGAAGGTGTTACATCTATTTTTAGAATACCTACAGACATTGCAAAAAGAAAAAAAGTTATTTTTTGTACATAATTAGTCCAATATCTCAAAAAGAAGTGCAGAGTGAAATAAGTCCCAGTTCATGATAGATCAGATGATCTTTAAAATAAATAAATAAAAAATGTGCCATGTCCCCATGTGTATACTTACCCGACAGGTACATGTGTCATAGCAATACAGACATTAAACTCACACCTCACTCACTCTCTATAGTAAAGACAGTTCAAGTACACTCACATTTACTCACTCCATCCTCATAACGGCATTAAACCTGCAGTGTCAAAACTTTTACATATAAAAGGAACGTACGTTGCAAATGAGTTCACACAATGCTGATTAGGCCTGATCACCGGCTGGTAAATTTGGCTGTATTAAGCCTGAACACCGGCTGGTAAATCTGGCTGTATTAGGCCTGAACACCGGCTGGTAAATCTAGCTGTATACCGGTGTTCCTGCACTGTGTTTTAAGTCAACCAGCTGCTGTAGCCAAATCCCTACAGATTCCCCCTTCAGCTCTAAAGCCAAGCATTGCTTTTGTATGGAAAGGCCCCGCACTGCAGATTTACATTCAGCTAAGACAGCATGACATTCAATCACAACTAGGGTTTTATTCCATCCTGGATGCATTAACAGCAGGGCCTATTGATAAGTGCTTTAATCATATGGGAGCAGGGCTACACCTCCAAAAAGGGAAGAATACCCATTTGTTTATCACGGCATCAAACCATAAGTTTGCAGTTCCGATGGCAAACTATACTTACCTGATAAGATAAATGACGCCATGTTATTCACAAGAGGAAGACATTTATACTAAATTAAACGAGGGCTGGGCGATGTGGCCGAAATATCATACCGCCCCCTTTATTTTTCAAGGTATAACAGCATTTGAAGTACAATTTACAATATTTGTTAAGTCCATCTTGTAATTTAAATGGTGCCATTTCATAGAAAATTGCCAATTTATTTTATTTTAATACAGCAGTAAGGATTTTCTTTTTATTATTAATAGAAAATATACAGTATTTATTACTGCGTGATATGTATATATTGTGGAAGACTATTGTAGAAAACCATACCATGGATTCATGATAATAATATCTTAAATTTATATAGCGCCTTTCAGGAGACCCAAGGCCCTTAAACAGGAGGGGGCAACTAAGGGAGGGGAACGGGGAACAACGTAACAACATAATAATAATCAAAAGGAAGGAAGGAAAGAAAGAAAACGAAAAACAAATGGGAAATCAGGCAGTCATTTACAAATTTGGTGAAGGTGGGTTTTGAGTTGGGATTTGAAGGAGTGCAGGGATGTAGCACTACGGATGTTTGGAGGGAGGGCGTGAGTTCCAGAGGGTGGGTGCGGCCACAGAGAAGGCTCTGGAAAGGAGACCGGAGTCAGAGGACCGCAGCCCCTGGGGCGGGATGTAGGGATGGAGGAGGTCCGCTAGGTACCAGGGGGCAAGGGAGTGAAGGGCTTTGTAGGTGATGAGGAGGATCTTGAAATTGATGCGGGACTTGACTGGAAGCCAGTGGAGGTGGATGAGGGTGGGGGTGATGTGGTGCCAGGACTTGGTGTGGGTGAGAACCCTGGCAGAATTTTGCACATATTGTAACCCGTTCAGGGCATTGCTGGGTAGCCCTATGAGGACAGAGTTTGCAAGACGGGAGGCGACGAAAGCATGAATGAGTCTCTGCTACAGTCGGGGAGAGATGGCCGGAGTCTGGAAATGTTCCCGAGATGGAAAAAAGCTGATTTGGTTATTGTTTTTATGTGGGAATGAAAGGAGAGGGTGGAGTCCAGTATGACGCCCAGGTTGCGAACTTCTGGGAAAGGGAGGATTACGGCCCTAGCACACTGCTAACGAATGAACACGGACGGACGGGCAGCTGCCGCTTCACTTCCGCTCCCATGTTAACGGACGCTACTGTGCACACTGGCCGCAAGCGGGAGGGCGGCTCGCGTGCAGCAAGCTATCTTTTCCGCTTCAATCGGATTCGAGGCGGCGCGGGAGGCGTGCGCCACGCGCATTGTCACAGAAATAAAATTGAATATCTGCATTATTACCACAGATATAGATGTTGTTCAACCAGCTGTGTCTGTATCTTTCCCAATGCAAATAAAACCATATTACTATAGTTAGTACCCCGCCCTGTCTGTCTGTCTGTGTATATCTGATTGAGACCGAGAGAGGGGGGGGGGGGGGGGAGGAGAAAGAGGGGGGGGGGGGGAGATAGAGAGAGAACGAGAGAGAGAGGGAGAGAGAGAGGGAGAGCGAGGGAGAGAGAGAGAGAGAGGGAGAGAGATAGAGCTCTTGCTGCTGCTGGGGCTCCACGCTGCTCTTTCAGGAGTACAGATACTGATCAGCATTCTAAAATGAATTCTAACATACTAATTAATTATATAATAACGGGTTATACATACAAAATGGACAATAGAACACTGGAACTGGAAATCTTAAAATCTTCAAACGGGGACTGACTTCGCATATAGACTAGGCATTTACAGCTGTCCCAATGTAAATGTGCCTTCCTCAGTGCGCTTGCGCGCTCAAGTCGTCGGTCCAGGTGTGCCTGGCCAGGCGCGCGATCCCGCACGGAACCCGTGCGTGAAATTCATGCACGTTCAGTGTGCTAGTGCCGTTAGGCAGCCATCCACTTCAAGGAGGAGATCTCCAACCTTCCGGAGCAGTGACTGCTTGGCCACAACCATGAGCTCAGTCTTCTTGCTATTTAGCTTCAGGAAATTGGATGACACGGGCGGCTGATTGGCGCAGTGGGCAAGGCGCTCGCCTCTAACGCAGGAGACGCTGGGTTCGAGCCACGTTCAAGACAGGGGAGGGAAGAATTGTATATACGAAATTGGTATGGGAGAAAAATTGAAAATGGGGGAAAAAAGTGGATAAAAAAAAAGGGGAAATTGGATGACATCCAGGCCTCGATGTCAAGGAGGCAGTTGACAAGGTGCTGTGGGGAGAGAGGAGTGGAGGGTGAGGTGCTGATGTAGAGCTGAGTGTCATCAGCGTAAGAGTGGAAATTGAGACCATGAGACCAAGGGGGAGCATGTAGATTGTGAAGAGGAGTGGACCAAGAACAGAACCCTGCGGCACACCTTGGTGGACTGGGGCAGGGGTGGAGTTGCAGATGGAGATTAACTGTTTTCGTTCAGTGAGGTAGGACTCGAACCAGGTGAGAGCGGTCCCAGTAACACCCAGGTGGTCAAGAGGCGGTTGAGGAGAATGGAATGGGAGATCGTGTCAAAGGCTGCAGATAGATCCAGGAGGATGAGGAGGCTGATGTGACCGGAATCAGAGGCAATGAGGAGGTAGTTGGTGACCTTGGTGAGGGCAGTCTCTGTGCTGTGGTGTTTCCTGAAGCCAGATTGAAAGGGTTCATAGAGCTCATGGTTGGACAGGCGTTGGCGCAGTTGGGCGGCCACTGCTCTTTCCAGGATCTTGCTTAGGAAAGGAAGGTTGGAGATCGGCCGGTAATTCCGAAGGTCATCTGGGTCCAGACCAGGCTTCTTCAGGATGGGCGTGACTGATGCTGTCTTGAAGCTAGAGGGTACCCTGCCCGATTCCAAGGAGGAATTAATTATTCCTTTTGTGATGGTATATATATTTATTACATGGCGTTTAAAAATTCGCCAAAATGCTTGATTGTGATTGGTCAATAGCGCACGGTTGGCCCTAGCAGCGGTCAATTATTTCTCGATAATTCACCGCTGCTAGGGGCAACGCCTCGCAGCCGTACTATCGCAGCGTTATACCGGCGCGGCGCCTCTGTGTTCCAGAACGCAGTCTCTGTCAATTATTTTGCGACAATGACCTCGTAGCTATACATTATCCCTTACATATCTCCCAGCCCTAAATTAAACGTCCTTCATGGGCTTACATGCATACATTCAGACCCATCGATCAACCGCTCTGCGCCCCCTCTCCCCTTCCACTCAGAGTAACCATAACCACTGGTGATGAGGACGGATTAATCTGCAGATATCTGGCATTTTGACATGTAAATGATGGGCATGGAGCCATAACCGCGCCCACGTGGCCGATCAACAACAATGTTAAAAATATATCACTTTCAGATATTTACTTTCAATCTATTTATTTAGTTTGAGACATTTGATTACAAATGTAAACATTTTGTCTCATTTGTTATTATGAAATTGTTGCCAATTATTTTTTCTTCTCCCTTTTGTTTTAATAATAAAATTATATATTATATCGGCCATCGATTGCCCTGCTCTCTAAATATCTGTATCAGCTTTTGAAAAACTCATAATGGTCGACTACCAACAACCACCATCAAATACCCACTCAATAGAGGTGTTTCACCAAATGGTTAGAACGCCCATTTGTCCTCCATGTTGGAAGAGACAATGGTTGCCATGTGTTGGATATGAGACATTTTAAAAACATAAAAAAAGTACAATACAGACAATTTTCTTTCCAATAGTCAATAGTGAATTAGTGACGTCAAGCGAATGACAGCCTTGTATTGAAGGCACGCTGCTGGAGACCAATCTTTTTTGTTTGTGGTAAAATAGAATTTTGTTTCCCAGTACAAATCACAATGTGATATGACATTTGTATGTTGTCTACGGTCTAGTAATACAATTGCCATGGTGTCGTTTCATTGTAGTTTGTTTTTGGATCAACTTAAAAATATACAGTGTGTATATAAGTATCATCATTTAATTTGTTTTACAGTATGTAGCTATATACGTGGACATAGTATAATAAACGCATACCTTTGCATGGATCCATGGCGGTATACCTTCATATTCAATACACCTCCTAGCCCTAGTATCAATATTGGTTCAATTATAACTTTATAAGTATGGTACGGTACAGCTGAAGGCATGTTGCCATTTGATGCAGAGAAAATGTATCTATTAAATGTGAAAATGTTATTCGGAGGATGGCATTCGAAAGATGTTGAGATATTACATGCCATATACTATTTTATGCCAGTCAGTTGGCTATTCAAGGTTACTCCTAAATTCATATTGTAATAGTCTTCATACAAATGCGCACACACACACCCTGACACTAAAGTTGGAGAAATATATACACTTAAAACATGGAATTGTGCACAAACAGACACCAAGACAGATAACGCAGACACCAAGACAGACAACACAAACACACAGTCAAGACAGACAAGACGAAAAACACACAATCAAGACAGTCAAGCCCACACACACACACACATACACACAGTCAAGACGACAAGACCACACACAGACACACAGTTGAGACAGACAGAACACACACAGCCAAGACAGACAGAACACAAACAGTCAAGAACACACAAAGACCCTTTATGGGCAAAATAAATGGCCAAATTCAAATATGCTTTACAATTTGATACATATTTGGCACGTCATATTGTGAGGTTAAAGATATATAAATCCTTTAACAACTTACCCAGGGAGCGAAATTAACTTTTTGACTCACCGGCCAGTGGCGGGTAGATGGGAAGAATCTACCCGCCAAGCATATTTCTTACCTGCCAAATTTTTTTGATTAAAAAAAGATATATTTTATATAAACATTTTTTTTTAAATAAAATATATATTATATAATCATACTTGTAGTTGTATTATCTGCGAGACATCGCCACCACGCAATAAGTCAAAATGCTCGCTATCTGCAAACAGCTCCACTGTCTGTGTATACTTGAGTAGCCTCCAGCTCCAGCAAGGATTCTCCGGCGATGCAGCTAGACCCTATACTAATACTCTACATTCAGCATGCAAGGATTCTCCGGCGCTGCAGCTGGACCCTATTGGTATAATATTGCGGTTCTTTGGTCTAATCACATTCATCAAGCCCTCAGCTAGAATACGCGTTGAATCAATGTTATAAGACATTGATATCAGGAGCTATCTGTAGCTACTGCTAGCCCGCTAGATAACGTTAAGACAATTTAGTTTACTGGGACATTATAGATCTAACGTGAGCTAGCTAACGAGGGAACGGAGGTATTATGCACTCGAGTCGACTATTGCTGGAGCATGTTGATATCAGTAGCTAGCCAGCTAGATACCGTTAGACAATGCCTCGTCATGTATTAAACTAAAAGTGAATAGTTGACTGGGTCATTGTTTAAACAGTAACGGTAGCTCATGGAGGTCCGATCTAGACTAGAGCAGACTGCTACCATTCTGAGAGCTTAACGTTAGCACTAGAGCTGCGGGCGAGCTGCTACCATTCTGAGAGCTTAACGTTAGCACTAGATGCTGCGGGCAAGCTGCTACCATTCTGAGAGCTTAACGTTAGCACTAGATGCTGCGGGCGAGCTGCTACCATTCTGAGAGCTTAACGTTAGCACTAGATGCTGCGGGCGAGCTGCTACCATTCTGAGAGCTTAACGTTAGCACTAGATGCTGCGGGCGAGCTGCTACCATTCTGAGAGCTTAACGTTAGCACTAGAGCTGCGGGCGAGCTGCTACCATTCTGACAGCTTAACGTTAGCACTAGATGCTGCGGGCGAGCTGCTACCATTCTGAGAGCTTAACGTTAGCACTAGATGCTGCGGGCGAGCTGCTACCATTCTGAGAGCTTAACATTAGCACTAGAGCTGCGGGCATCTGTGTTGATACGAGCAGAAGCCAATAGCATCCCGCTGCAGGGCTGGCCCGGCTGGGCGGATATGACCCGTTGCCACGGTTTTTTTCAAAATAAGAATATCATACGAACCGAATGCTGCTAACTGCCGGAGCCATGACTCTAGCTGCGCTTGGGCCGGAAATGAGACCCGCACAGATTTTCAAAATAAGAGTATCGTTATGAACTACACGTCTACACGCCACACGGCGGGCAGGGCTCTCGGTGGCAAGCGCCAAAGGTAAAAACTGACCGCCCCTGGCGGGCGGCAGGCTTTAATTTCGCCCCCTGAACTTACCGGTACTACTTTAAGCTTATCACTGTACATACAACATTTTAGGTGTTACTCAAATTAGCCAAATGTGGACTACCGGTAATCAAGCCATTATAAGTTTTTCTAAAATGCAGGCAAAAAAATATATTTATTTTAGAAGGTCAAGTCACAATGAAACCAAACGTTTGGCCATTAGAAACAAATATTAAATGTGTAAAGAATGACTGTTTAGTTGCATTCCTAACTTTAGTGATATAATGATGGGAGGGCATCCTGCAGGCAAATCAAAAACAGTTGATTTGTTTAAAATGTAACTTCCTTCAAGTTCAACTTTTCAAATTACCATGGTCCAAATAATATCTAGCATCATTAAAAAAGAAAGTTGGTGCTACAACATTGGCTGCTAGAGGCACCACTAAAAATAGTCCCCATATTAACAGGACAAATTGAAAACGTAATGTTTTTGTATATTCACCCTATGCCTGCTTTTTACATAATGGCAAAGCCTCTGAAGCAAGATGTATACACTATACAGTAGGGGTGGAACGGTAAACAGAAGCCACGGTTCGGTACGTACCTCGGTTTTGGGGTCACGGTTCGGTACAACAGGAAAAACATTCAAGAACTGTTCTTTGATAGGGAGGGGGGTTATAATCTGAGGGGAGAACTCAATTTAAAAGTTCTAAATGTACGCACTACCATGAGAAGACACTGCATCTCAATATGTGGAGTGAAACTGTGGAACAGTCTAAATGTGGTGCTAAAGCAATGTCCAAACATGAGACAATTCAAACTGATGTATAAGGAAATTATGTTCACGAGGTACAGGGATGAGGAAGGGACTTGATATTCACGGGGTGTTTACATTTTTATTTTATTACATTTTTATTTTATTTCTTTCATGTTTTACATAGTTTTTCTTTTTTTGTTTTGCATATATATATATATATTTCTTTCTTTTTTATGTTTTAAAATAGTACACTCAGTAGTGGAAAAGGGGTAGGATTAAATAAGTATACTTCTTCCTACTCCTTTTCGAACATGTAGATTGAGTTGTGTTTTGCTTTTGTTTAGTTATTTGTTTGTTTGTATTCATTTGCATGTTCGAAATAAAGATTTCAAATCAAAAAGATTATTATAATTATTAAATATTCTATTTTATTAAGTTATACTTAGTTCCACCTAGGCTTGCCGCGGTAGTCCGTGATACCGGTGTCATGGCATCCACAAGTAAATTAATTGCCTACCGCACTATACCGGTGTTATTTTTAAGTAGATTTAACTTCACGTGAAGCAGAGAAAGAAGACTTTAGAGAAGAGATGACATGTTACACAATGGCGAGGATTTATCAATATTTTGGATTTAAACACTGCAGCAGCTCGACTGGAGAGGAGTACGTTGTGACTTGTGATTTTTTTTTCTCTCCGATCAGCAGTGAGTGAAAGTCACACGGAAGAAAGTTGGTGTGCATGTTATTTGGCGAACAACAAAATTATGAACATTTTCAGTAATGACCCTGCTGTGTTAAACATATTTTGGGAATGGGTGAATTTGGAGTTTTTAATGAAATTCTACACGCAAAAAAAGCATTCGTTCTGTACACAGCGCGTACTAAAACGAAGCTCCAGTACTGAAACGGTTCGGTATGGATACGTATACCGTTACACCCCTACTATACAGTATGTGCAAGTTGTTGGTATATACAGTATGTGCAAGCCGTTATTGGTATATACACTATACAGTGTGCAAGCTGTTATTGCTGCATTAAGGAAAATAACGGATAGTAAAAATGTGACGGTTAAGAAACAGGAGGTATGTACAGAAAGGTCACCACAGCAGCTAAAATCTGAACATTTTAGATAGATGAAGAAAATGTTACCCTAAAATTAACATATGAAGTATGTTTTCACTTAAAGGAAAACTCCAACATTTTGGGAAATTAGCTTATTTAACATCTTCCCTGGAGTTAGACAAGAAGATACATACCTTTTTTGTCTCTGTGCGTGCATTTAGCTTAGGGAACAGTCGCTCCGTTAGCATAGCTTAGCTTCATCACTGGAAGTGAGGCAGGACAGTAGCGCGACGTTCCCTACAGGTTTGTTGATATTCTCATTCCTTCAAAGGATCCGAACCGATTGAAGTTTATGGATACCATGACTTAAAATCCTCTTACCTTGACGATTAAAAGCCTCCCCAATTTAGAAAACAGTAATCCAATGGCTGGTATTGATAATATACTACCAACTACTGGACGCTCGGAGCTAACCGGAGCTAACGCAGAACAGGAGGATGGTAAAGCAAATATAATGACTTCCTTTCTGGGGGTTTCAAAATAAAAGTGCAACGTTTATAGCAGCGGAAAACGTTTATTTTGTACATTATCTAACGTTAACACGAACCTAAACTAACGTTACAACTAACCTAAAGTTAGTTTAGGTTCGTGTTAACGTTAGATAATGTACAAAATAAACATTTTCCGCTGCTATAAACATCGCACTTTTATTTTGAAAACCCCAGAAAGGAAGTCATTATATTTGCTTTACCATCCTCCTGTTCTGCGTTAGCTCCGGTTAGCTCCGAGCGTCCAGTAGTTAGTATATTATCAATACCAGCCATTGGATTACTGTTTTCTAAATTGGGGAGGCTTTTAATCGTCAAGGTAAGAGGATTTTAAGTCATGGTATCCATAAACTTCAATCGGTTCGGATCCTTTGAAGGAATGAGAATATCAACAAACCTGTAGGGAACGTCACGCTACTGTCCTGCCTCACTTCCAGTGATGAAGCTAAGCTATGCTAACGGAGCGACTGTTCCCTAAGCTAAATGCACACACAGAGACAAAAAAGGTATGTATCTTCTTGTCTAACTCCAGGGAAGATGTTAAATAAGCTAATTTCCCAAAATGTTGGAGTTTTCCTTTAAGGGCAGAGAGAGCACCTTCAAATATGTATTTTGTGTGAGGTAGTCAGTGTGTGTTAGTCTCTGAGTGTTGGAGTGTTTTTGGACACCGTCTATATGTATTTAATTGTTTGTGTGTACATGTCCTGGTAAGTAAGTAATGCACACCTTCTATATGTATTCAACTGTGTGTGTGTACATGTCCTGGTAAGTAAGTAATGCTGAACTGCAGTCCCTGCAGATTCCAGCAGGGGCTGCTCAACACAGCATAGATAGGAATAAAGGAAAAAGGTTATTGTACATCAATCAACACATCACACTTGAAACATATTCCGGCATGCACACTGAGCACTACAGACTACAGTATGCACACTGAGCACTACAGACTACAGTATGCAAACTGAGCACTACAGTAATGAGGGAAACAAGTATCCAGTAAAAGTATTATGTATGACAGGCAAAGTATTTATAGAACAGATCTGAAAAGTCGAGCGGAGAAAGGTGCAAATGATTGGTCCATGAACAGAATTATCATGGATAATCTTTCCATGCATATATAAATCTAATTGATTGGACTTGGAATTACATTTGATAATGTTTATATTTTATATCTCAAGAGTTTTAATTGTCACGGCATACAAGTATACAATCATATGTTTATATAATACTTTTATATGACCAAATTGCACCCTCATGAAGGAGGAAACATGGGGCAATAACATTATTGGTTGACTAATGATCTAACAATGTCTACTATCTAATAATACTAGTCTACTAATATGTCTAATCTACAGATCTAAAGTCTACTAATCCAATAATGTCTACTAATCTAATAACGTCTACCAATATGTCTAATCTACAGATCTAATAATGTCTACTAATATGTCTAATCTACAGATCTAATAATGTCTACTAATCTAACATCTACAGATCTAATGTCTACAGATCTAATGTCTAATCTACAGATCTAATGTCTACTAATCTAATTTCTACAGATCTAATGTCTAATCTACAGATCTAATAATGTCTACTAATCTAATTTCTACTGATCTAATAATTAGGGATGTCCCGATAATTTTTTTTTGCTCCCGATCCAATCCCGACCATGTGATTTTGAGTATCTACCAATACCAATCTTTGCCGATCCGATCAAAAATAAAAAAAAATAAAAGTATCACAATTTCTCACATTACATTCACCCTGAATGTTGACGTTATCCAGGTGAAAAGTTATAACTTCATTCAAGCAAGGCATTGCAATCCTTGACATAAATCATTTGATGTATAATTAAATCAAAGGAAATGCGTTTGGGTCTGAGAATGTGGCTGGATACTTACTATTGGTTTGTTTTGGCAAAACTCTTCTGCTCTGTGTGACAATAAATAAATTAATGATATGCAATTTAATACCAAAACTAAGGCATCTGTATGAGTTTAAGACATGAACATGGTCATGTTTGTTGAATAAAAAAAATAAAAATAAAAAAAAAAGAAAGAAAAAGAAATTTGCCGATCCCGATCTTCGGAAAATCACGTGATCGGCCCCGATCCCGATCACATGATCGGATCGGGACATCCCTACTAATAATGTCTACTAATCTAACTTCTACTATCTAATCTACAGATCTAATAATATCTACTAATCTAATAATGTCTACTAATCTAACATCTACTAATCTAACAACTATCTAATAATGTCTACTAATCTAATAATGTCTAGTCTACTAATCAAATTTCTACTGGTCTAATGTCTTCTAATATAATAATGTCTACTAACAGGGTTCCCACAGGATTTAAGTACTTTTCCAAGCACTATTTTTCTTTTAAATGAACAACTTTCAATGCAAAATAATGGATGCTTTTAATTCCAAGGACTTTTTAAGCACCTTGTTAAAAAATTGGCTTAAGGAATTCCAGCATTTCAAGGACCTTGTGTGAACCCTGTACTAATCTACTAATGTCTACTAATTTAACTTCTACTGATCTAATGTCTTCTAATCTACTGATCTAATAATGTCTAATTATCTAATGTCTACTGATCTAACTTCTACTGATCTAATAATGTCTACTAATCTAATGTCTACTAATCTAACTGCTACTGATCTAATGTCTTCTAATCTACTGATCTAATGTCTACTAATCTCATTTCTACTGATCGAATGTCTTCTGAACTAACTTCTACTGATCTAATGTAATTATCTAATAATGTCTACTAATCTAATAATGTCTACTAATCCAACTTCTACTGATCTAATAATGTCTACTAATTCAATACTTCCAATATAGGCAGACATTTTTAAATTTTTAAATATCTGGAAGTTCAAAAATGTGTTAAAAGAAATGGATAAATCTCATGAAGAGATTAATGAAAATGTCCCTGTTTTCCACCTACATTTAACCCTAGAAGGAAATATGCCACTATAGAAAGTGTATAAACTACATGTAGAGCTGCTGTGGTACCACATTACTGTGGTAAACGCAATCACGTCACGCCCACCACAAAGTCAAGCTGATCACCTAATTTTAAGTCTATTGCTTATGTTCCCAATTGTTCCGTTATGTGATCTGAAATAAATGCAACAATAATTATAATTGTGTAGCCTATTTTCTTCAGGCCACATGATTGAAAGTCTTTCCTCACAATTGACCAGTTAGCGCTCTGAACGGAGACATGTTGGCATGTCCACACAATGACCAATGCCCCTGGCCACACGGAAACAGATATTTATTTTTTTTAATATACATTTTTTGTATATTAATTTGACTAACCGAATATATGAATATGTATTTTCTGTGCAATCAGGACCACGGAGAGATCCCTGCAGCCTGCCATCAGGTCAGCTAATTGTAAATTGAGGGGTGGGAAATGCTCTCAAGACTGTAGAGAAGACATCATTCAGAGCTCTTCTTCAAGAATAAAGAGGGGTGTGGGTCTAGGATTTTCTTACCGCTACGATTTGAATCACTTCACTAATGTAAGTAATGTAAGGAACCGCGGCAGCTCTACATGCATGGTGTAAACATTGTATAATATATAGTATAGTTTTGTATACATTGTATAATATATAGTTTTGTATATATTGTACAGTATATTATAAGTGTGATTACACAAGGAAACCCCAACATAATCATCAAGAGTTCTAGTCACAGCAGCGAGTGTGGAACTCCTGACCGTGTGGAACTCCTGACTGTGTGGCCGCCAGCCACAGTTCTAGTCACAGCAGCGAGTGTGGAAGTCCTGACCGTGTGAAACTCTTGACCGTGTGGCCGCCAGCCACAGTTCTAGTCACAGCAGCGAGTGTGGAAGTCCTGACCGTGTGGAACTCTTGACCGTGTGGCCGCCAGCCACAGTTCTAGTCACAGCAGCGAGTGTGGAACTCTTGACCGTGTGGCCGCCAGCCACAGTTCTAGTCACAGCAGCGAGTGTGGAACTCCGGACCGTGTGGAACTCTTGACCGTGTGGCTGCCAGCCACAGTTCTAGTCACAGCAGCGAGTGTGGAACTCTTGACCGTGTGACCGCCAGCCACAGTTCTAGTCACAGCAGCGAGTGTGGAACTCCTGACTGTGTGGCCGCCAGCCACAGTTCGTCACAGCAGCGAGTGTGGAACTCTTGACCGTGTGGCCGCCAGCCACAGTTCCTACGGTTTGGAGAAAACTTTGCACATGGGTTGACAACAGGCCAAGGACCTGCATTCTCATTAGCAAAACAAAAGTATTTTTATTTGAATTACTTTCCACCATTGAAATCCATATCGAGGTGAAGGGACAGCAGCACTTAAAAGGAGTCTGTGAGTTATTGTTAACAATAACAGAACTTGTAAGTCGCTTTGGATAAAAGCGTCAGCTAAATGACTAAATGTAAATGTAAATGTAAAAATAACAATTATAAAAATCACATATTCACCGTTAGTGCATAAACCCCAATTGTTACCACACAGATTAAATATGGACATAAACACAAGCATCTTTCTTCTCATCAAAAGAAGTGCTAGCATGTTAGTTCTAAAATACAGCTTAACAGCTAGTGACCATGTCATGTGAACTTGATGTTTAATATTAATAGAAAACCACTTAGGAAAGTCCATTAGGACTTTCTATAGAGATATATATTTGAGAAATTGAGAAATATTAAAAAGTTAAGTGCACAGGCAAGGTTTATATAGGGTTGTCAAAAGCTCCAGATTTTCTTAATGCGTTAATCACAATTAGTAGGGATGCCCCGATCACGTTTTTTGCCACTGATACCGATCGTCTATGAGTCATATCGGCCGATACACTGCCGATACTAGGGGTGGAACGATACGCATTCGAACCGTGTACCAAACAATACACACATGCCCCGAACCGTGGAGGTCGTACCGATGTTCTCAGTGTTAAGTTACAGCTATGAAACACGATAGCTAATTAGCCAACAGCTGCAAAAACGAATGATGTTATAAGACATTGATATCAGGAGCCAACTGTAGCTACTGCTAGCCAGCTAGATAACGTTAGACAATGCCTCATGTATTAAACTAAAGTGAATAGTTGACTGGGTCATTTTGTTTAAACAGTAACGTTAGCTCGGTAGCTAACGTTAGCTCACGGAACAATGATAGCTAGTTAGCCAACACTAGCCAACTACTGCGAAAACTATTGCCAAAATGATGATATCAGACGTTGATATCAGGAGCTATCAGTAGACGTTAGACAATGCCTCATGTATTAAATTAAAGTGAATAGTTGACTGGGTAATTTTGTTTAAACAGTAACGTTAGCTAGTATCACTCGAGGTGCACTGGACTCTGCCGGAGCATTTGTTGACATGGGTCTGGGAGGGGGAGGGGCAAGGCGTGCAGCAGCAGCAGCTGTGAGCAAGAGAGACAGCGAGTGAGAACTCCGCTGAGAATTGGATCATGTTTTTGGATCATGTTTAAAATAAAGCATTATCGGAATTCACCGCTCTCATTTATACTGAATATCGGCCCATACCGATCGCTGGCCGATCGATCAGGGCATCCCTAACAATTAGTCAAAACCAGTTTTACGGTCCAACTCCACTGTCATTACTACATCGTTCACAGTCTTTTCACATGTTTTCAGCAACTATTTTCTAAACTAAACAAGTGATGTGTTTTGAAATGAATCTCCGAATATGCTTTACCCCAACTTTAAAAAGTTGTAATATATACATTTGGTTGCAAATCTTCCAACCAATGACTGGCTGAAGTATGCAGCCCTTACATGTTTAGTGTTCTGCACACAAGGCAAAGACCTCTCAATACATGTGATGGAATTAAAGGGTGAGGCCAGGACAGTGTGATTTACTTTGTTCTTGTTGTCAACATAGCCTAAGACCCAAACCCACAGTGCGCCCTACTCTCTCCTGCCCTCAGGAGCTCTCAACCAGGAACACATTCGTTCCCATTCGATGCTAAAATCATTCAAATGCAGCAAAGACATATTTCCAGGTTTAAATATCAAACTATGGATCTATGGATGCACAGTAGTAAAAAGGGAACAGACTATGGATCTATGGATGCATAGTAGTAAAAAGGGAACACACTATGGATCTATGGATGCACAATAGTAAAAGGCAACAAACTATGGATGCACAGTAGTAAAAAGGGAACAAACTATGGATCTATGGATGCACAGAAGTAAAATGGCAACAAACTATGGATCTATGGATGCACAGTAGTAAATGGGAACAAACTATGGATCTATGGATGCACAGTAGTAAAATGGCAACAAACTATGGATCTATGGATGCACAGTAGTAAAAGGGAACAAACTATGGATCTATGGATGCACAGAAGTAAAATGGCAACAAACTATGGATCTATGGATGCACAGTAGTAAAAGGGGAACAAACTATGGATCTATGGATGCACAGAAGTAAAAGGGCAACACACTATGGATCCATGGATGCACAGTAGTAAAAGGGCAACAAACTATGGATCTATGGATGCACAGAAGTAAAATGGCAACAAACTATGGATCTATGGATGCACAGTAGTAAATGGGAACAAACTATGGATCTATGGATGCACAATAGTAAAAGGGGAACAAACTATGGATCTATGAATCACAGTAGTAAAAATGGAACAAACTATGGATGCACAGTAGTAAAAAGGGAACAAACTATGGATCTATGGATGCACAATAGTAAAAGGGGAACAAACTATGGATCTATGAATCACAGTAGTAAAAATGGAACAAACTATGGATGCACAGTAGTAAAAAGGGAACAAACTATGGATCTATGGATGCACAGTAGTAAAAGGGAACAAACTATGGATCTATGGATGCACAATAGTAAAAGGGGAACAAACTATGGATCTATGAATCACAGTAGTAAAAATGAAAAAACTATGGATGCACATAGGGGTGGACGGTATGGTCTAAAATTTATATCACGGTATAATTTGAAGCATAGACGGTAACGGTATATATCACGGTATCATCGTTTTTGATAAAAAAAAATTTTTTATTTTATATAATCTTTTTTTTTTTTTTATAAAATATATATATTATATAATTAGACTTGTACTTGTATTATCTGCGAGACATCGCCACCACGCAACAAGCTCCACTGTCTGTGTGTACTCTAGTAGCCTCCAGCTACGGCCAGGATTCTCCGGAGCTGCACCTGGACCTATACTCTAGTAGCCTCGAGCAGAGCTACGGCCAGGATTCTCCGGCGCTGCACCTGGACCCTATTGGCATAACGTTACTTAACTGTGCTCAGCAAGCCCTCAGCTCGAATACGCATCGAATCAGTGTTATAAGACATTGATATCAGGAGCTATCTGTAGCTACTGCTAGCCGGATATACAACGTTAATACAACGCCTCAGTGAATTATTTAGTTCAATGGGACATTTCGTTTTGAACGGTGAACTAACTTGCGCTAACGTGAGCTAACAGGTAGCATACACGTCTCTACTAGACTTTGTGGAGCGTTTGTTGATGTCAGGAGCTATCGGTAGCTGGCCGACTAGATACCGTTCGGTTAGACAATGCCTCATCATAGTCGCGCTGTGGTTACATGACGTCATTGCTATTTTAGAGCTGCCCTACCGGTTACACGGTATAGTCAAAATCCATACCGTAGAGCAAATTCATACCGTTTATACCGTATACCGTTTATACCGTCCACCCCTAGATGCACAGTAGTAAAAAGGGAACAAACTATGGATCTATGGATGCACAGTAGTAAAAGGGAACAAACTATGGATCTATGGATGCACAGTAGTAAATGGGAACAAACTATGGATGCACAGTAGTAAAAAGGGAACAAACTATGGATCTATGGATGCACAGTAGTAAAAGGGAACAAACTATGGATCTATGGATGCACAGTAGTAAATGGGAACAAACTATGGATGCACAGTAGTAAAAAGGGAACAAACTATGGATCTATGGATGCACAGTAGTAAAAAGGGAACAGCTGGTTCCAGAGAAGCACATTACACTTTATCACAACAGTGAATTATGCAGATTTCCTTTACAGAAATGTTGTTCTATGACTTCTGGATATGAGTTATAAGCTGGTGTTGGAAGAACCACACTTTTAAGTAGGAGAAATGCATTGTTGGTTTTGGTCTTTTCATAGGCTATGTTGACAATAATAACTATACCGGCCTCACCTTTTAATGGGATTCTAGGCATACAATGGACTCTCCATCAGAATACTCAAACCGTATGGGATAAGTAGTTGACTTCTGAGCGTTATTTTGACCAGGACAGGGTGAAAAGAGGTAAAAGATAAATAAAAAGGGGGTGTTACCAAATACTAGGAATATGTTCCTAATGTTTTATACACCGCGTTTCAGTAATAGATACCGGTAATCAAATTGAAGGATAAGAATCGTTCTAGAATGAAATTGAATTATGGGTTAGATACCGGTAATCAAATTGAAGGATAAGAATCCTTCTAGAATGAAATTGAATTATGGGTTGATGCCTCTTGAAACAATGATAATATGGCATTGTGAAAGTACAGAATTGAAAGATCTGAAGGATGATCTGAACCCCATGTTGAGCTTGAGACGCTAATGTCAAATTTCTGGAGCGAAGTCGCCATCAGTAGAAGATCACTACAGACACTGGGTATCATTCTCCAATGGACTTAAGACAAAATTGGCTCCTAGGGCCATTGAAGACATTTTAGGGCAGATTTTGGTATTCCCCAACCGTCCCTAAGCTTGGATTCGGCCCTGACTAAGAGCAGGATTTAGGAGCAGTCTAAACTTGACAGACTGTTGTGCTCCGTGTTCTTAACACTTTGAATGCCCATCACGAGATATCTCGGGTTATCAGCCCGCCCCCTGAATGCCCATCACGAGAATTCTCGTTTTTTTTTTTTTTTATTCGCGATCTGAATTCATATTTCATCAACCGAGTCTACCGTTGGTAAACCTGCCCCACCAGGCGCTCAGATGTGAAAAAAGCACCCCCTATCGTCTCCCAGATGGTAATGCACCCTTTTGGATTGGACTCAATGAAAATGCATGAGAAAAAAACTCCGGAATCCACATTTTACTTCTCACGCATGTAACCAGAGCCGATCAGATTAATTCTGGACCCTCAGCACAGCGTGTAATGTGTTTTACAGTATACGCGTTGGATCAATAAAAGGATCGATTTTTGGAATGACGATCAGGAATTGGAATAATCCATTTGGATACCATCTGATCTCAGGTAAGGAATCTATTTTACCAGTCTTAGGATAATCAGACCCGTTTTCACGGAGATATAAGATTTTCCCCTATATGTGATATGGCTGTTTGACTGTGCGAGCGATCAGGAACTAAGAGAATCGATTTTCAGCTCGCGGCACCAGCGTGCATACGTACACATATACTATCGATAATCTAGCGTTTATTTGAAAACGATTCATAAATAGGCCGAAAAATTACAACGTTCTAGAATATTACAGTACAGGGCGTTTATCACGGATTCTTTTTTTCCCCCTTGTAAAACGAGGGCTTTTCAAAATGCTATAAAACGGAAATGAACAGATAAAAAAACAAACCGCTTCGACAATGTTGCGGAAATGAGTCATTGATAAGCGACTGGCAGATTAGACACAGCCATAATTTAAAACATAGATTAGGCGATATTAATGCTAACATTGAAGTGGATGGTGGGCATTCAAGCACTAAATGTGCACCCCCTTAGGGATGGGTACCGAATTCGGTACTTTTGAGGTACCGAACCGAAACACGTCGGTACTACCGAGTATCGAATCAAGTGAGAAACCAAAAAAAAAAAAAAAAAAAAAACGTTTTATTAAATCTTTTTTTACTTTTTTTTTTTTTTTTACTTTTTTTCTTTTCATGTCAAAGTTCACACGCACAATATATGCTTACCTAGGATTTGACTTGATTCAACAACAAAGCAGTCGGAGCAATGATCATAGAGATTCCTTCATGTTAACTCTACAAGCATCCTTGGAATTAATTAATCATAATTTAAATAAATATGACAATGTGTTATATTTATTTAAACCTTATATTTACTGTTGTGTTAGTAGGGACGGTTGGGGAATCCCAAAATCGGCCCTAAGATGTCTTAACGCCCTAAGATCACATTTTTAGTCTTAAGACCGTTGGAAAATGAGACCCATTGCGTCTGCTCTAATAGGTCAGTCTCTACAGTTCAGTCATGGTCCTCAGCGTGTGCTCTAATGTAGCTAGGTCAGTCTCTAAGGTTCAGTCATGGTCCTCATCTCTCAGTGCGTCTGCTCTAAAAAAAATTGTTAGGTTAGTCTCTACAGTTCAGTCATGATCTCAGTGTGTCTGCTCTAAACATTAGCTAGGTTAGTCTCTACAGGTTAGTCTCTACAGTTCAGTCATGATCTCTCAGTGTGTCTGCTCTAAACGTGGCAGTGATTCATGTTAGAACCATGTTGAGAACCATGTCTACAAAACTAGGGCCTTATTTAGTATTATGAATGTGTGTATTGTGGAGTAAAGGTATCATGGCAACAACAACACAAGGTGTGTGTGAACAGGTCTACAGTGCCTTCAGAATGTAATCCACACAGTGTTGGATTCATCTACATACCCATAATGACTAAGTGAAACACTTTAATAGAAATTTGAATGCAGAAATTCAAGAAATAACATTTGTACTGCATGCAAATAACTGCATGGTTTTGGCCCAAAACCACATGGTACTAGTATAAACCACATGAGACTAGTATAAACCAAATGGTACTAGTATAGGGTGACCAAACGTCCTCTTTTCACACCTTGTCCGGGGGGGGGGGTTTATAAATGCATGAAAAGGACCTGCAGTGCGTAAAAAGACGCTCGCCTGACATATCGTCATGTAACTTGAGGACGAGGCACGGAATTGGTCGAGTGAGGTGGCATTCGAAAAGCAACAAATAGATCTTTCGAAAAGTATATTATATGTTCGGCGAAAAAATTCAACCCCGAGCCGCTAGACGCTCGCAAAGTGCCACAACTTGCGTGCGTTCAGCGCACGGGCATGACGGCCCAACGCGGTAGTCGACCCGTTAAAGGACGACTCCACTTTTTTTGGAAATTAGCTTATTTAACATCTTCCCTGGAGTTAGACAAGAAGATGCATACCTTTTTTGTCTCTGTGCGTGCATTTTAGCTTTGGGAATAGACGCTCCGTTAGCATAGCTTAGCTTCATCACTGGAAGTGGGGGAGGACAGTAGCCTTACAGTGCCTTACAGTGTATTGCAAGGTCTGACATTGACCAAACTTGATATGCATGACCTTGGTGGGCTCTAGGTCAACTCCTGAAAAGGGGGTCAATGTCAGACTTTGCAATCAAAGTTAGGGGGCTAATAACCCTTGCCATAATTTCAGTGCGCCCCCTAACTTTTGATTGCAAGGTCTGACATTGACCCCCTTTTCAGGAGTTGACCTAGAGCCCACCAAGGTCATGCATATCAAGTTTGGTCAATGTCAGACCTTGCAATACACTGTGACCTTGCACTCGCGTGTCGCGACACACACTATGTGGTTATTTTAATAATGGAGCATTGCAAATGTGAATCCCGCTGGGATATTTTTAATGAATGAAACCCATCAGGCGTTTGGCTCCGATTCGTTTCATATTCTTCGCTGTTGATGTATTTGCTTAACGGAGCGCCCGGATTGTGTTTCATTCAAGCATAAATTGAAGCGTCTTTATGCGTGGACTGTGGTGTGGATATATGAATTATGACTAATCTGAATCTGTGGATTGTTGAATTGTATCACTGTCACTCACACATTATTGTGATATTGTAACTGGGATTAAAATGTCTGATGAGATGCGCTGTTTGACGGATTTGAGAAATTGAATGAGCCTTTGGCGTTTTGATTAATGAATTTGAGAAAATGCATTTATCTGTTCAAGCACTGTTATCTGATGATGAACATGAGGTGTCACTGGTATAAACCAAATGTTAATCAATTCAATGCATGTATGGATGATGTCCGAAACAGATTAAAACCTTATTAATAGTGAAACTGTATAGCCTCCCTCCAAGCCTCTCTGACACGTTATTTCGGGAGTCACGCCTTGAAAACTTTGGGAACCATGTATTTATATAAAGTACATGATACCTAAGCCGAGCGCATACAGTACAGATATCCTCATAAGTATCTATTACAATTAGATACTCTTTGGGCTTGTTTGTATCTACTTATTCTGAAAGAGTTGAACTAATTATTTTTGCTAGCAAGATCTCATTCGATTATTCATTCCATTAAGCCTACTGCCAGCAGGCACATTTAAAGAAATAGAATCCGATTGATTGGGGTAGTGAGGGACTTAACATTAGCCTATAGATTATGCATTTAACTTGTCTGCGAGGCTATTGAGCCGTACTGTATTGTACCCATTCTGCTGCAATCTGTTAATAAAGTTTTCAAGCAATCAATCAATGCCGTTAGAAAAACAGGATTTCTGCGATTGACACCTGCTGTCTTCAGGTGAGGCGGCCGTGCGCACTTATCCTGAGTATCAAGTCTGGTTCGAATTAACGAGACTGAATCAGCGTTCGAGGAACAGGGAAAGCCTGGATTCAAACATCGGATCTGGATAATGGGACTTTTGATCGACTTAGTTGAACCAGGTACGGCTAATAGGGTCCTGTGTGTGCTTCCATCTGTGTGTACATGCCTGCTCGTATGCGTGTGCCTGCATGTGCGTGTGTGTATGTATGCATGCGTGTGTATGCCTGCTCGTGTGTGTGCATGCATGTCCGTGTGTGTGTATGCAAGTGTGTGTGTGTCCCAGCAGTACTCACGTTGTCCATGTAGTTAGACTTGAAGCCATCCGGCTGGCGTCTAGCCATCATCTCCTCCTCCCTCCTCCTCCTCTCCTCCTCATGTCTGCAAAGGTCAGAAAGATGAGATAAGGTCAGGTCTAGGTTAGTCTCAAGAAGATAAGGTCCGGTCTAGGTTAGTCTCAAGAAGATAAGATAAGGTCCGGTCTAGGTTAGTCTGGGGAAGATAAGGTCCAGTCTAGGTTATTCTGGGGAAGATAAAGTCCAGTCTAGGTTAGTCTGAAGAAGATACGGTCAGGTTTAGGTTAGTCCAGGGATTAAAAAAAAATAAAAATCTCCTGACTTTTTTTCAGGCCAAGTCATATTCTTATTTTAACCTCCACTATATATTTTTATTTAATAGCGTTAGCGTTTTAAGGGAACTAGATCATTTTGAACATCTTTTCTATTGCCAGTTTGCTTTTACGTAATATCAATGCTGTTTTAAATTCATTAAATGAAACTGATGCAAGGGTTGACCGACTTTGTCATACAAATAAACAAATCTACATACTGTAACTTCAGTATTGTGTATAGTTCAAATTCAGTATTGTGTACACCATAATTTTCGGACTATAAGCCGCGCCTTTCCCCCCCATTTTTCGACCCTGCGGCTTATATATAACGGTGCGGCTTATATGTGACTCGATGTGACCAAACCCAAAAATGTTAAAATCTAAATATTGCTTTTTTGACTGCATTGAAATGTTATTTATCTGTTCCCTTATTTGCTAAACTTAATACAACTTGTATTAAAATTTTGGGGCACCGAATATTTTTAGGGGCACTTTTTTTTTTAAATAACAATTGTACCATTATAGTGCAAAATAATATGTTCCTCCTGCCTCATTACTGTGGTCCTTTTTAACATTTAAGTGCTTTTGTTTTCAGGTTTGTATCTTTTATAATGATACAACTGAGAGTGTGTAAATCACTAATAGAACAAAATCACAACACACACCATTGCATTAATCAGTACAAGAAATTCTGCATACCTTTGTTTCACAGTGCTTTAGAAATAAAATGAATTATTATTATTGTAAATAACCCCATGAAAGGTTTATTATTTTTATGGGCAATTACCTGCTTCATATTTGTGATGTTGGTTTCAGTGTGTGCCTAAAGTGATCAATGTGTTGGGCCGTTTATAGAGATCGTCTCACAGCTGTGTTGAGTATCTCTACCTCGTCTCATGTTTATGTATATACGGGACTTTTTTTTTATAAGAATTGAGATGCCTACTACGGTATGATGTACATATTATAGTCACATAACATGATATAACATGATCACATGCAATTACATTACTAATCATGGTACACTCGCATCCTAAGATGCCATTACATTGTTTTGGGTAGCATTTAGAAAAACTAAAATAATTTAAATGCAAGATATTACTATTATTGGAAAAATATTACCTGACATGGTTGTCGTAGGTTGGATTTATATCAACGCCGTTCTTGTGAACAGTAATGAGTGGCCCAAACTTCACGAACGGCTCCGCTTCCTTGGCGATGAAGTAGGCGATATTCATTTTTATTTTAAGCTGCCTCCGTTGATTTGCCTCGGAAATAAGAACTTGCCTACCTAAGGCTGCTGTGACCGTAGACAACGATTTATTGGTTCACATCATGTAGCTGTCTCTGCAGGCTGTGTGACGATAGGATATACTGTGTGTGTTTAGTTAAGCCATCTTTTTTTTAAGTTAGGATTTCCCGTTACAAACGCAGTTTCCCCCCACCTGCTTCTGTCCCTTGCAGTATTTACAAAACATAAGGTCATTCTCAAATATTAGCCAGGAGAATAGTTTGAGCCAATCCGACCTGAACTTGTGGACCTTTTTAGTTGCGACAGTGGTGGCGGGTGCAGCTATCTCGCCATCTTCATCTTCTTCGCTAGTAACGTCGGCATCTGCAGACTCAGTGCTAACGATACTTGAGCTAGCCATGTTGCCGTCGCTAACGACGTTAGCCATACCTGTAGTAACGGTGGCTACTGCCACTGCTGGCTCACTGTTCCGTCACATTTTCATTAGACGGCTCACTAGGTCCAACACGTCGAAAATATGATGCAATACTAACGTTACTGGTGGTTCTTCATTTTTAGCCTAGTAGCTAATCAGACTGGCATCTACAAGCTGCATGCACAATCAGTTGCACTGTACAGCCCTGCAATAGCATTTTAAAACTGTCCTGTAACATTTAGGACAATAGGAGCACTCGTGTTTTCTGACATGCGTTTCTACTACTGGATCTACTGCCTGTTCATGGTCTATGTATGCTGAAGGTCGGTCAGACCAAGTTTAAAAGAATAAAAGTGATTAAATCTATTACTTTTGTCCTGTAACATTTATATGTTTAAAGAGAATGTAGCGTATATCAGCCTATGATTTATGGTAAAGTCGATTCCCGCAGGGGTGAGTCATCTCCGTCAAAACATCTCATGACTGAACTCTTTTTTTCAGGCAAAGTCACTCTTATTTAACCTCCACTGTATATTTTTATTTAATAGCGTTAGCTAAAAGGAAAAGACAACCCGTATCAGGGTCTGACAGCGCTACAATTACATTTTCATATAACAGGCTGACGGACTCACCGGTAGAGCCGCCGCTAACCCTTCAATAAGCTTTGTGGTCCGGGCATAAATGTGTCCATAAATCCATTTAGTTAGATCCAAAACTGTCTGAATGCATCTTGTGATTATTATACATTTCCGACAACGAACTATTAGCGTAAACCTGTCTCTCGAGTCGCTGCGTCCTGCCATTATTGCTCGCAAATGACTGCTTGGCACGGCCGCGGTAGAGAAAGAAATGCCCTTTTTCATGATATTTGACGCCTCTGATTGGCTCAATTTAGTTTCAATCTGTATGCATCCACAAATCATATTATACCAGATAGCGGAAAATCCGTCACGACTCAAATTGACGGAACTCTGAATCAAATTGATGGAAATCAGTCTCAAGACGGAACGCTTTAATGCCTGAGGTTAGTCGCAGGAAGATAAGGTCAGGTTTAGGTTAGTCTCAGAAGGATAAGATAAGGTCAGGTTTAGGTTAGTCTGGGGAAGATAAGGTCAGGTCTAGGTTAGTCTCAGAAGGATAGGATAAGGTGAGGTCTAGGTTAGTCTCGGGAAGATAATATAAGGACAGGTCTAGGTTAGTCTGGGGAAGATAAGATAAGGACAGGTCTAGGTTAATCTGGGGAAGATGAGGTTGTGTAGGGTTAGTTTGGCAGGTCAGACGAACCTCATCTCTATCTGCTTGCGTTTCTGCAGCTCCTGGTTCCTCAGCTCCTCCAGCCTTCTCAGCTCCTCCTGGCGCCTCATCAGGTCTGAGAGGTGGAGAGAGGGATGAAGAGGGAGAGAAGGAGGGGAGGGACAGAGAGGGAGGAATGGAAGACAGTTTTAATTAAAGAGATTCAGAAACAACCTAAAACAGGACCCTCTAAAACATTTGTTTGTACCTCAGCAGCACAAGTTGCTCCATGTGTCCATGTTGTCTCATCAGCTGTTGTGTTGAGTATCTCTACCTCGTCTCATCAGCTGTGTTGAGTATCTCTACCTCGTCTCATCATCAGCTGTGTTGAGTATCTCTACCTTGTCTCATCAGCTGTGTTGAGTATATCTACCTCGTCTCACAGCTGTGTTGAGTATCTCTACCTCATCTCATCAGATGTGTTGAGTATCTCTACCTCGTCTCATCAGCTGTGTTGAGTATCTCTACCTCGTCTCATCAGCTGTGTTGAGTATCTCTACCTCGTCTCATCATCATCATCAGCTGTGTTGAGTATCTCTACCTTGTCTCATCATCTGTGTTGAGCATCTCTACCTCGTCTCATCAGCTGTGTTGAGTATCTCTACCTCGTCTCATCATCAGCTGTGTTGAGTATCTCTACCTCGTCTCATCATCATCATCAGCTGTGTTGAGTATCTCTACCTCGTCTCATCAGCTGTGTCGAGTATCTCTACCTCGTCTCATCATCATCAGCTGTGTCGAGTATCTCTACCTTGTCTCATCATCAGCTGTGTTGAGTATCTATACCTCGTCTCATCATCAGCTGTGTTGAGTATCTCTACCTTGTCTCATCATCAGCTGTGTTGAGTATCTCTACCTTGTCTCATCATCAGCTGTGTTGAGTATCTCTACCTCGTCTCATCATCATCATCAGCTGTGTTGAGTATCTCTACCTTGTCTCATCATTAGCTGTGTTGAGTATCTCTACCTTGTCTCATCATCAGCTGTGTTGAGTATCTCTACCTCGTCTCATCATCATCAGCTGTGTTGAGTATCTCTACCTCGTCTCATCATCAGCTGTGTCGAGTATCTCTACCTCGTCTCATCATCATCAGCTGTGTCGAGTATCTCTACCTCGTCTCATCATCAGCTGTGTCGAGAATCTCTACCTCGTCTCATCATCATCAGCTGTGTTGAGTATCTCTACCTCGTCTCATCATCATCAGCTGTGTTGAGTATCTCTACCTCGTATCATCATCAGCTGTGTTGAGTATCTCTACCTCGTCTCATCATCATCAGCTGGGTTGAGTATCTCTACCTCGTCTCATCATCATCAGCTGTGTTGAGTATCTCTACCTTGTCTCATCATCAGCTGTGTTGAGTATCTCTACCTTGTCTCATCATCATCAGCTGTGTTGAGTATCTCTACCTTGTCTCATCATCATCATCTGTGTTGAGTATCTCTACCTTGTCTCATCAGCAGCAGCTGTGTTGAGTATCTCTACCTCGTCTCAGCATCATCATCAGCTGTGTTGAGTATCTACCTCGTCTCATCATCATCAGCTGTGTTGAGTATCTCTACCTCGTCTCATCATCAGCTGTGTTGAGTATCTCTACCTCGTCTCATCAGTTGTGTCGAGTATCTCTACCTCGTCTCATCATCATCATCAGTTGTGTTGAGTATCTCTACCTCGTCTCATCATCAGCTGTGTTGAGTATCTCTACCTCGTCTCATCAGCTGTGTCGAGTATCTCTACCTCGTCTCATCATCATCAGCTGTGTCGAGTATCTCTACCTCGTCTCATCATCAGCTGTGTCGAGTATCTCTACCTCGTCTCATCATCATCATCAGCTGTGTTGAGTATATCTACCTCGTCTCATCATCATCATCATCAGCTGTGTTGAGTATCTCTACCTTGTCTCATCATCAGCTGTGTTGAGTATCTCTACCTTGTCTCATCATCAGCAGCTGTGTTGAGTATCTCTACCTTGTCTCATCATCAGCTGTGTTGAGTATCTCTACCTTGTCTCATCATCAGCTGTGTTGAGTATCTCTACCTTGTCTCATCATCAGCTGTGTTGAGTATCTCTACCTTGTCTCATCATCACCAGCTGTGTCGAGTATCTCTACCTCGTCTCATCATCATCATCAGCTGTGTTGAGTATCTCTACCTTGTACATCATCAGCAGTGTTGAGTAAATCTACCTTGTCTCATCATCATTAGCTGTGTTGAGTATCTCTACCTTGTCTCATCATCATCAGCTGTGTTGAGTATATCTACCTCGTCTCAGCATCATCATCAGCTGTGTTGAGTATCTCTACCTTGTCTCATCATCTGTGTTGAGTATCTCTACCTCGTCTCATCAGCTGTGTTGAGTATCTCTACCTCGTCTCATCATCAGCTGTGTTGAGTATCTCTACCTTGTCTCATCATCAGCTGTGTTGAGTATCTCTACCTCGTCTCATCATCATTATCAGCTGTGTTGAGTATCTCTACCTCGTCTCATCATCATCATCAGCTGTGTTGAGTATCTCTACCTCGTCTCATCAGCTGTGTTGAGTATCTCTACCTTGTCTCATCATCAGCAGCTGTGTCGAGTATCTCTACCTCGTCTCATCATCATCATCAGCTGTGTTGAGTATCTCTACCTTGTCTCATCATCATCAGCTGTGTTGAGTATCTCTACCTTGTCTCATCATCATCAGCTGTGTTGAGTATCTCTACCTCGTCTCATCATCAGCTGTGTTGAGTATCTCTACCTCGTCTCATCATCATCATCAGCTGTGTTGAGTATCTCTACCTCGTCTCATCATCATCATCAGCTGTGTTGAGTATCTCTACCTCGTCTCATCAGCTGTGTCGAGTATCTCTACCTCGTCTCATCATCATCAGCTGTGTCGAGTATCTCTACCTCATCTCATCATCAGCTGTGTTGAGTATCTCTACCTTGTCTCATCATCATCTGTGTTGAGTATCTCTACCTCGTCTCATCAGCTGTGTTGAGTATCTCTACCTCGTCTCATCATCAGCTGTGTTGAGTATCTCTACCTCGTCTCATCATCAGCTGTGTTGAGTATCTCTACCTCGTCTCATCAGCTGTGTCGAGTATCTCTACCTCGTCTCATCATCAGCTGTGTTGAGTATCTCTACCTCGTGTCATCATCATCATCAGCTGTGTTGAGTATCTCTACCTCGTCTCATCATCTGTTGTGTTGAGTAGCTCTACCTTGTCTCATCATCATCAGCTGTGTTGAGTATCTCTACCTTGTCTCATCATCAGCAGCTGTGTTGAGCATCTCTACCTTGTCTCATCATCAGCAGCTGTGTCGAGTATCTCTACCTCGTCTCATCATCATCAGCTGTGTTGAGTATCTCTACCTTGTCTCATCATCAGCAGCTGTGTCGAGTATCTCTACCTCGTCTCATCATCATCATCATCAGCTGTGTTGAGTATCTCTACCTTGTCTCATCATCATCAGCTGTGTTGAGTATCTCTACCTTGTCTCATCATCATCAGCTGTGTTGAGTATCTCTACCTTGTCTCATCATCATCAGCTGTGTCGAGTATCTCTACATTGTCTCATCATCAGCTGTGTTGAGTATCTCTACCTTGTCTCATCATCAGCTGTGTTGAGTATCTCTACCTTGTCTCATCATCAGCTGTGTTGAGTATCTCTACTTTGTCTCATCATCAGCTGTGTTGAGTATCTCTACCTTGTCTCATCATCAGCTGTGTCGAGTATCTCTACCTTGTCTCATCATCAGCTGTGTCGAGTATCTCTACCTCGTCTCATCATCAGCTGTGTCGAGTATCTCTACCTCGTCTCATCATCAGCTGTGTTGAGTATCTCTACCTCGTCTCATCATCTGTGTTGAGTATCTCTACCTTGTCTCATCATCATCAGCTGTGTCGAGTATCTCTACATTGTCTCATCATCAGCTGTGTTGAGTATCTCTACCTTGTCTCATCATCAGCTGTGTTGAGTATCTCTACCTTGTCTCATCATCATCTGTGTTGAGTATCTCTACCTCGTCTCATCAGCTGTGTTGAGTATCTCTACCTCGTCTCATCATCAGCTGTGTTGAGTATCTCTACCTCGTCTCATCAGCTGTGTCGAGTATCTCTACCTCGTCTCATCATCAGCTGTGTTGAGTATCTCTACCTCGTCTCATCATCATCATCAGCTGTGTTGAGTATCTCTACCTCGTCTCATCATCTGTTGTGTTGAGTATCTCTACCTTGTCTCATCATCATCAGCTGTGTTGAGTATCTCTACCTTGTCTCATCATCAGCAGCTGTGTTGAGCATCTCTACCTTGTCTCATTATCAGCAGCTGTGTCGAGTATCTCTACCTTGTCTCATCATCATCATCAGCTGTGTTGAGTATCTCTACCTTGTCTCATCATCAGCAGCTGTGTCGAGTATCTCTACCTCGTCTCATCATCATCATCATCAGCTGTGTTGAGTATCTCTACCTTGTCTCATCATCATCAGCTGTGTTGAGTATCTCTACCTTGTCTCATCATCATCAGCTGTGTTGAGTATCTCTACCTCGTCTCATCATCAGCTGTGTTGAGTATCTCTACCTTGTCTCATCATCAGCTGTGTTGAGTATCTCTACCTCGTCTCATCATCATCATCAGCTGTGTTGAGTATCTCTACCTCGTCTCATCATCATCATCAGCTGTGTTGAGTATCTCGACCTCGTCTCATCAGCTGTGTCGAGTATCTCTACCTCGTCTCATCATCATCAGCTGTGTCGAGTATCTCTACCTCATCTCATCATCAGCTGTGTTGAGTATCTCTACCTTGTCTCATCATCATCTGTGTTGAGTATCTCTACCTCGTCTCATCAGCTGTGTTGAGTATCTCTACCTCGTCTCATCATCAGCTGTGTTGAGTATCTCTACCTCGTCTCATCATCAGCTGTGTTGAGTATCTCTACCTCGTCTCATCAGCTGTGTCGAGTATCTCTACCTCGTCTCATCATCAGCTGTGTTGAGTATCTCTACCTCGTCTCATCATCATCATCAGCTGTGTTGAGTATCTCTACCTCGTCTCATCATCTGTTGTGTTGAGTATCTCTACCTTGTCTCATCATCATCAGCTGTGTTGAGTATCTCTACCTTGTCTCATCATCAGCAGCTGTGTTGAGCATCTCTACCTTGTCTCATCATCAGCAGCTGTGTCGAGTATCTCTACCTCGTCTCATCATCATCATCAGCTGTGTTGAGTATCTCTACCTTGTCTCATCATCATCAGCTGTGTTGAGTATCTCTACCTTGTCTCATCATAATCAGCTGTGTCGAGTATCTCTACCTTGTCTCATCATCAGCTGTGTTGAGTATCTCTACCTTGTCTCATCATCAGCTGTGTTGAGTATCTCTACCTTGTCTCATCATCAGCTGTGTTGAGTATCTCTACCTGTCTCATCATCAGCTGTGTTGAGTATCTCTACCTCGTCTCATCATCAGCTGTGTTGAGTATCTCTACCTTGTCTCATCATCAGCTGTGTCGAGTATCTCTACCTTGTCTCATCATCAGCTGTGTCGAGTATCTCTACCTCGTCTCATCATCAGCTGTGTCGAGTATCTCTACCTCGTCTCATCATCAGCTGTGTTGAGTATCTCTACCTTGTCTCATCATCTGTGTTGAGTATCTCTACCTTGTCTCATCAGCTGTGTTGAGTATCTCTACCTCGTCTCATCAGCTGTGTTGAGTATCTCTACCTCGTCTCATCATCAGCTGTGTTGAGTATCTCTACCTCGTCTCATCATCAGCTGTGTTGAGTATCTCTACCTCGTCTCATCAGCTGTGTCGAGTATCTCTACCTCGTCTCATCATCATCAGCTGTGTCGAGTATCTCTACCTCGTCTCATCATCATCAGCTGTGTTGAGCATCTCTACCTTGTCTCATCATCATCAGCAGCTGTGTTGAGCATCTCTACCTTGTCTCATCATCATCAGCTGGTGCTCATGCTTGGCAGCCTCCATCTCAGCCTCCAGCTTCTCCTTGGCATCTCTGATGTTGCGGTCGACCTGGTCCCTCTGTTGCTTCTCCATCTCGTCCAGGGCCTTCCAGCGAGACGAGTACTCAAACTCAAACGTCCCCGGCTGGGCAAAGCGAGGCGGCTGCTCCCTCTCCCTAAAAAACACAGACCAAGGGACTCAAAACACTGCAATGTAGAGTGTTACGACCCTGGCTCATGGGTACGCAACCTATGTGTACTCAACACCAAAACCCTGTGCTCTAACTCAAAAATGCTACTAAACCAAGGAACTACTAATATAACTATAAACTAATGTACTGGTAACCCAACGGACAAGGACTGTAAGGACCGGACAGCTCACTCTCTCTAGGCACAGACCGTGCATGCGTGTTTCTGGGTCTGCCTTTGAAGCTCCCCAGCAGGTAACCAATCAGCACTAATTGGCTAATTGGCAGCCCTCACCTGCCTGCCCTGGTGACACAGGAGTGACCAGGCCTCTAGTACATAACACCTCCCCCACCAAACTGGTTGCCCAAGAGGCAACCACTACACAACAACCCATAAACAAAACAAAAAAACAACTGTGACCCCTTAGTTGTCAGGGCCTCTACCACAACAGCGATAACGGGTACCACAAACACCGGTACTATGATCGTGAGAGGGCGTCTGCTAGCACGTTGTCCCTCCCACGAATGTGGCGAATATCCAAGTTATACGCCTGGAGGAACAAACTCCATCGCATCAAACGATGGTTCGAATTCACCATGCTGCGAAGAAAAACCAAAGGGTTATGGTCTGTATACACAACAAGGGGTAAACTGGAGGATCCAACGTAAACATAAAAATGGTTCAAGGCAAGAACCGGGTCGGCCCCTGTCGAACACGACCACCGATACCGATCTGTCAAAATTATACTGCAAACCAAAATCAACCTGAGAACTGCGCTTAACAGAACAGAACACAGCACAACAAAACCATAAATCACTGATACCACCACCGCACCCATATCCATCCCACCTGGCACTGGCAGTTCAGGATACTGCACACCGTGAACATCCAGAGTAGGCTGTACCGCCTCAGGTACAGCCCCAGTGTACCGGGAATCTGGCAGTACGACAGTCACAATAACGTCTGGAACACCATCTAAAATGGCGTCACCCAAAATAACTTTGTCCTGATCAAAATCAAAATGGCTGCCACTCAACAGACCAGGTCGCGAAGGCGGCTCCTGCTCCCCAGGACACAGGTAACTAGGTTGACCATCACACCTAGTGCATGGCAGAGAATCAGTGTGGACATGTGGATCAATGTCAGAATCATCAACTGACATACTGGGACCATCCCTGCCCACAAGTGAAACATTAGGGACAATAGAGCTATTGTGGGAAGGCTGGCAGCCTAAATCAAGCTTAGTAGCCCCTCCAACTAGAACGGTGTCACATGAAAAAACAGCACCTCTCATAGCATCCTTCCCACACTCCTCCTCCAATTCGTTCGTGGCCTCAGCCACCGTACAGGCTGGGAAGACCTTGAGACACTGCGCTGCCATATCATCTCCTGTCACATGCTTCTCTGGCACGCCTGTCAACTCTGGTTTCACCACCGGGCCTAACACAAAACCACAATCAAGAGAATCATTATGCAGAGGTACATCCACAGTGTGCTTTCCAAAATTCTCAACAGGTGCACCTTTTAATTCAACAAAGAATGTGTCACTAAGTGTAATGTCCCAAGTCGAAGTATCAAGAACATCACTTTTGTCCTTTGACATTTCTCGTGCCACAGCACACACAGGAAACACTCCTGGATGTTTCTGTGCCAGCTCATTAGAGACCTCAGAAACCACAGGAATGGGAGTTACAACCGGAGTAGCCAACACTTTGTCACCAGCCAAATCATTCCCTAGAATGAAGGACACCCCCTTTATGGGAATGTGAGAACATACCCCCACAACAACATTGCCTGATACTAAGGGAGAATTGAGCGTGACCTCATGCAAAGGTGCATCCACAAATCCACCCCCAAAGCCCCGAACAACGACATCGGAATGAAAAGAAGAGCTTTCTGAAAACGGCAAAACCCCCTCCAGAATGAGGGACTGAAAAGCACCGGTATCTCTCCAAATTGTTATAGCCTGTTTGGACTCTAGTGCATTAGTCAGGGAAACAAATCCATTCATCATAAACCTTGAGGAACCCTCGAGCTCTTTGTCCACACGTTTGATACCTTCCCCATCCCCATCTAACGTTGGCATAGGCGTCCCGCATATGGTTTCTACCAGAGCCACGGTTCTGACATTTTTCTGCTCAAGCACCGGGCATCCAGCAACGATATGACCAGGTTCCTTACAGTAAAAACAGATAATCCCTTCTGGGAATGCACCAGCAGAACCACCCCGCCTAGGAGGTGAAGTTAATTGACCAGCAGACACAGGTTTTGGGAAACGGCCCCCCTGAACAGGACGCCTATCCCCGGACTCAACACGGTAGTCCTCCAAAAACACGGACTTGTGTGTCAACACAAACTCATCGGCGAAGACAGCGGCGTCGCCTATCTTCGATACCCCACGCTCATTTAGATGTGTGGAAACGGTATCAGGAACACATCTTTTAAATTCCTCTAGGAGAATCAACTGCCTAAGCTGCTCTTTTGACTCCGCCTTCTGAGAAGTGCACCACCTGTCAAACAGGTTCTCCTTCTCCCTTCCAAACTCAACATAAGACTGCCCCTCGGACCTACGATAACCTCTAAAACGCTGACGATAGGCCTCAGGGACCAACTCATAAGCCCTCAAAATGGAAGCTTTAACCAGCTCATAATCAGCGCTTTGTTCAAGGGACAGAGCAGTGTAGGCTTCTTGTGCCCTACCAACCAAAACACATTGTAGCAGCAGTGTCCAGGCGGTATCAGGCCACTTCAATGTGGTTGCCACCCGTTCAAAAAGGGGAAAATATCTTTCCACGTCTTTCTCAAAAAACGGAGGCACCATCCTAATATTCCTGCCTACATCAAAACCGGAACGTGACTCTGGATGAAGAACACCCGCCTGTAAGGCAGCATGCTTATACTCAAGCTCCTTCTGTGCACGCTCGTGCTCCAGCAACATTTGTCTCTCCTTAAACTCACGCTCCTCTTTCCTCTCTCTCTCCTTAAGCTCACGCTCCTCTTTCATCTCCTCACGCTCTCGCTCTAGCTGCCTTTCTTTAAACTCCAACTCCCTAATCCTCCACTCACCCTCTACACCAGGTAATAGCGGAGACACGTTAGACAAAGGAGGCTCCTCCACCCTCTCCCCAAGCACCTGTTCCCTAATGAGCAAAACCCTCAAAGCACCCAAGGCAGATGGTTTCAAACGTTTCTCACTGGGAGTAAGCTCGACCTTGTAGTGCACAGCAAGCTCGAGCAGTTGTTCTTTGGAAAATTTGTCTAATAAGTCATGAGACGGGCGATCAACAAAGTCCCTGATGGAAGCCATTGTCACTGAACTAGACACCCCAAGCTACACACCCAACCTCACAGACACGAAGAACCACTAACGAACCACGAAGACCCCCCCAACGAACCACTGAAGAACAACGAAGAACCACTGAAGAACCATGAATAATGCTAATTGCCAACAATAACAACCAGAAGGGAACGCGGTGGAAATGTGAGCTCTACGGAGCGCACCTTTCCAGGTTGCACAAACAAACAAAAAAAAATGAATAAAAAAAACACACCCACCCTAAATAGACGTGTCATACACGCAGGGTGTTAGGTGCTACCAGGTATGCTCACCAAACACTTAAAACAAAATAAATCCAACAAAATATTCCAAACAGGTGCGCCTTCTAACCTGATGTGACCACATATGCTTCTACGTCTAAACTGCAGAAAACCCCGGCCTACCACATGTCTACCCTAAGAAACACTAAATCAAGCCCTACCACACTACCTGTGTTTCCTGGCCGCCCTAACCTACCTACCCTTAAACTAATGCCCTGTAGACCTAACTTTCTTCAACCACACCTGCTACCAGTCAAAGATCATATACAATCATTTCATTGACCGCCCCAGGAGTACGCGGTGCACCGGACGCTAACCAACAACCAGAAAATAATATCCCTATCTACATGTGGTGCCTACTAAACTATATATTTTAACAGCATAAGTAGTCACATCAAATTACAAACAAATACGGCATACTCACCTGTTTGATGAAAATGGCTCAGCCCCCACGTTACACCATGTGTAACGAACACCACCCAAACCATAATATGATGACACCCCGTGCAACACAAAAAAAATCACCAAACAAAGTTCTAGGGGTAAAAGATCCCGGACGAGCGCCCAATTGTTACGACCCTGGCTCATGGGTACGCAACCTATGTGTACTCAACACCAAAACCCTGTGCTCTAACTCAAAAATGCTACTAAACCAAGGAACTACTAATATAACTATAAACTAATGTACTGGTAACCCAACGGACAAGGACTGTAAGGACCTGACAGCTCACTCTCTCTAGGCACAGACCGTGCATGTGTGTTTCTGGGTCTGCCTTTGAAGCTCCCCAGCAGGTAACGAATCAGCACTAATTGGCTAATTGGCAGCCCTCACCTGCCTGCCCTGGTGACACAGGAGTGACCAGGCCTCTAGTACATAACATAGAGTTTGTACAAGTCAACCTCTTGAAGAACATATGGCCAAATGAATGATCCAGTGGAGCTCCTAGTGGTCAACAGTGTCAGACTGTGGTTGTACTGGGCAGCTCCTAGTGGTCAACAGTGTCGGACTGTGGTTGTACTGGGACAGCTCCTAGTGGTCAACAGTGTCAGACTGTGGTTATACTGGGCAGCTCCTAGTGGTCACCAGTGTCAGACTGTGGTTGTACTAGGCAGCTCCTAGTGGTGAACAGTGTCAGACCGTGGTTGTACTGGGCAGCTCCTAGTGGTCAACAGTGTCAGACTGTGGTTGTACTGGGCAGCTCCTAGTGGTCAACAGTGTCAGACTGGTTGTACTGGGCAGCTCCTAGTGGTCAACAGTGTCAGACTGTGGTTGTACTGGGCAGCTCCTAGTGGTCAACAGTGTCAGACTGGTTGTACTGGGCAGCTCCTAGTGGTCACCAGTGTCAGACTGTGGTTGTACTGGGCAGCTCCTAGTGGTCAACAGTGTCAGACTGTGGTTGTACTGGGCAGCTCCTAGTGGTCAACAGTGTCAGACTGTGGTTGTACTGGGCAGCTCCTAGTGGTCAACAGTGTCAGACTGGTTGTACTGGGCAGCTCCTAGTGGTCAACAGTGTCAGACTGTGGTTGTACTGGGCAGCTCCTAGTGGTCAACAGTGTCAGACTGGTTGTACTGGGCAGCTCCTAGTGGTCACCAGTGTCAGACTGTGGTTGTACTGGGCAGCTCCTAGTGGTCAACAGTGTCAGACTGTGGTTGTACTGGGCAGCTCCTAGTGGTCAACAGTGTCAGACTGTGGTTGTACTGGGCAGCTCCTAGGTGTGAAACTGTGTGAGTGTGAGGCAGTTGCTGAAAAAAGCAAAAAAAAAAAAAAAAAAAAAAAAAAAAACTATTTCCCCAATATTGGAGCCATGTGTAGCGTTTGAGAAATCGAAGGGAAAAATTACTTGATTTTCTACACCTTTGATGCATAGAAAGCGGCTAGATGTCTCATCTCTGTACATACTTGTGATATTGTGGAGTCTTGATTAGCAGCTTCTCAGGCAGGCCATCCTCTTCATCCAGCTGCTCCATGGGCTCCAGGAGGGCTGGGCGAGGGGTGCTGGAAGAACAGACAACCTCCAACATCACAACACTGAAGAACAGGACAACCTCACAACACTGAAGAACAGGACAACCTCCAACATCACTCGCCCCGTCTCTTACGTGGTGAGCAGCAGAGCTCCGTCAGTGCAGCGGTCTAGGGCTTTGCGTGCGGCTGGTTTATGAGCAAACTCCACGAAGCCCTTTCCAGTGGGGCGTCCGCGGTCGTCAACCACCACGATAGCCCGCTCAACCGGGCCAAACTCCACGAACGCCTAGAGAAGAGAAGGACATTAGATGAACATCAGTGTTTCCCTGCATCCTGGAATCAATATTAGCGCACGCTGCCGGAGAAATAACTTAAAACTACCTTAGAATTGTTCGAGATAGGTTAGTTATTTGATGTTCATGGAGTCATGTGCGTGTGAATTTGCTAGGATGTTTTTGGTGTGTCCACTGACACTAGAAGTGCTCTGGAGGCCCAGGTAGCTGCATATACATATTTGTACACTGCAAAAAAATAGGTGTACCAAGTGAAAATATCTAGTATTTGGTACAATAAGTCCAATATTGAGTAGAATTATCTTATTCCATAAAATAGGGATGCCCCGATCACGTTTTTTGCCACCTATACCGATCACCGATCGTCTTGAGCCATATCGGCCGATACCGATCCGATAGTGATCGTTTTTGGTTTTATATATATAAAAAAAAAACGGTATATACTTTATTTTTTATTATATATATTATATAATTATACTTCTAGTTGTATTATCTGCGAGACATCGCCACCACGCAACAAGTCAAAATGCTCGCCATCTCCACTGTCTGTGTGTATACTCTGCTTTGGTTAAATCACATTCAGCATGCCCTCAGCACAGCAGGGTATATATGCGGCTGCGGCTCTGCAGATATACCCTACTCCCTCAGCTAGCCCCATTTGTGACTGCGATGCAAGCCGGGGCTCGAATACGCATCGAATCAATGTTATAAGACATTGATATCAGGAGCCACCTGTAGCTACTGCTAGCCGGCTAGATAACGTTAAGACAACGCCTCAGTGAACTATTTAGTTCAATGGGACATTTAGTTTTGAACAGTGAACTAACGTGAGCTAACGGAGGTATCAACATGCACTACTAGACTTGCTGGAACATTTGTTGATATCAGGAGCTATCAGTAGCTAGCCGACTAGATACAGTTAGACAATGCCTACTAAAAGTGAATAGTTGACTGGGTAATTTTGTTTAAACAGTAACGATAGCAGGGCGGCTACGTGGCGTAGTGGGCAAGGGGCTCGCCACGAATGCAGAGACGCTGGGCTCGCCTGTTCGAGCCCAGCGCTCCACATTGCTTTCAGTTTAGCTGGTCGTTCATACTAATACACATTGGCCGTATTAGGGGGTGGGAAACTGATGGGTGGGGATCGGGCGTAGTGGACAGCGACTCCTACAGGTCGGTTGGTGCGCCTGCGCAGTAGAATCAGGAAGTGTCGGGGGCAGCGTGAGCCTCCCACACGTTACTCCTCGCCACAGAGATCGAGCTGCGCAGGTGAAAAGATGCGACTGCTGTTACCTCAAGTACCGGAGGGGACTTGTGCTATGTATGACTTAGTCCACATTGCAGCCGGCTTGTGGGAGGCAAGAAACAGCGTTCGTGACAGGGGAGGGTTGAATTGGATGATACGAAATTGGGATGGGAGAAAAATATAGAAAATGGGAGAAAAAGTGGATAAAAAAAAAAAAAAAAAAAACTAGGTAGCTAACGTTAGCTCACGGTCAAATGCACTATAGACTAAAGCAGAGGACCCTCCTCTGTGTTTACACGGGTGCGGGAGGGGCAAGGGAGGAGGAGCAGTTTGCACCCCGCGGTTACCTGTACACCCCGCGGTATTACTATTGAATGATGTTTTTGAGTTTGCAGTGAATCCACAACTAAAAAGATTGGTTTTATCGGGTATCACAGTAGCTAAAAAACTGATCGCATCACGTTGGTTTCAACCGGAAAAAATGTGCCGAAAAGTGTGGTTTCTTACATATCTCGATGTGATATATCAAGAAATATCTACAGCAAGAATTCTGGGGCTCAATGAATCCAAAATGTCAATGTGGTTAGAAGTGGTGGAGAGAATAAAAGCTAGCTTATAATGGTAGTGTCTGGTTAGGAGTGAGGGATAATGGAGGTACTATCCAAGAGGGGGTCCGGGAGGGGGGGGTTTGAGCTGGAGCATATGTGTGTAGGGTTTTAGAAAATAGGTATTAGGGGTATATTATATACTAACATTTATATAACTGTAATTTCGCTGGATATACACTGTATACGGCTAAAATGTTATTATAGACTATTTTTGTTTTATCCTGTTTCTGTACTTGCATATATTATAACCACCTTTACTGAAAGTTTCATTATGCATTGTGTGTTGAGTACTGACTTTTAATAATTTTTTGTTTTGCAATAATAAAAAAAATATAAAAAAAAAGAAAATGGGAGAAAAAGTGGATAAAAAAAAAAAAAAAAAAACTAGGTAGCTAACGTTAGCTCACGGTCAAATGCACTATAGACTAAAGCAGAGGACCCTCCTCTGTGTTTACACAGGTGCGGGAGGGGCAAGGGAGGAGGAGCAGTTTGCAGATCCGTGTGTCTGAGACAGACAGCGAGTGAGATCTCAGCTAAGAATTGGATCATGTTTTTCGATCGGTTTCCGCGATCGGCGAATATGACTCATTATCGGAATTCACCAATCGCATATTTATACTGATTATCGGCCGATAACGATCGGTGGCCGATCGATCGGGGCATCCCTACCATAAAATAATCTCTTTTTTTCTTTTCTTGATTTGTCAATTAATCTCGTTTTAAGAAAATGCTAACAAGATTAAATTGACCAAAATCAGGAAAAAAAGCTAAATTATCTGCCAGTGGGATAAGATAATTCTACTCAATATACACTTATTGTATCAAATACAAGATATGTTCACTTGATAAAGTAAATGTCAAGATTAATGACATGACTTAACACTTGTACACTATTTGTATTGAACATAGATATAGATTATTTAATAGATCATATAAATACTAACATACTAACTGTCTAACATACACAAATCATAACACTACAACAGCATGTTACACCTAAGAAGTCTCAGTGGCATAGGCTACATTCTGCCTTAGAGCATTTCGTTTTCCTGGGCTTTTGAAAGAAAAGCTCCAGGGCTCTTTGGTAGGGGAATTCACTGGTAGGGGGCCCATTGATGCTGAGACGCATACAAGCGGCCAGATGGTCTCCCTGCAGCCTTTTCCTCAGGTCAGTCTTTTACATTAAGCACCCCCCACAGCCCAAATGAAATGATACAAAAATTAGGCTTGGGCGGTATGACGGTATACCAGGATATTTAGAAATCCCGACTGTATTGAAAATCAATACCGTCCAAATCGCAGATGGGCTTCAGTTTCTATTACAGTGAAACGGAGTTTTGAGTGTAGTGCACACACGCGCCAGCAGAGGGCGAGACCATTCCTCACTACTGGAGCGAGTGAACGGTGTTCACGTTTTACGGTAATGTTGCGACAGTGCTGTGAAAATACCGTAAAGCGTTGTGGTTGTTGTGCACTGGTGGAGCAAGCAAATAATCCGTCTCTTATTATATGTGAACTAAAGAGTACAAGGTTTACACAACAAAAATGACAGGCGACGCTGTGGCAGATCCGTTGGTGACAAGCCCCGACGCGGGGAATATAGAGGAGAATACACAGGGACCAAGGACAACTGGCCCCGAGAGGGAGACAATAGATGACAACATAACAGGAACATCAGAAAAAAGTTCCGTGAAGGATAAAGCAGGCGATTTTGAGAAGATAATAGCAAAAACATCCATCGGATCCCTCACTGCTCCAATAACATCAACTGACACAAGCAGTTCAATTACACAACCCGACTTCAACTCTCTGACTATCCTGATAAAAGAACAGATGGTCGCTTTCAAAGCACACGTTGAACACATCGATACTAAATTCGAAGAGGTTATGAGAGCGGTCGCTTTACAGTCCATGCGAATCACGACAGTGGAGAATACGGTGACAGAAATTACACGGGCAGTCAAGGCGAACGAAGGTGGCATGACAGAGATGGGAAAAGAGATGGAAAGTGTGAAAGAAGAATACCGGAGGGAAATACAAGGGCTTAAAAACGAAGCGACGGAGAGGCTACTAGAAACCCAACGCTACCACAGGCGGAATAACATCCGCATTGTAGGGCTTGATGAAGCAGTAAACTGCGAAGATCCCAACTTTCCAACAGTGTTATCAACGATTTTGGGTAACATCGATCCAAACACAGTGCCAGAAGTGGACCAAGTTTACAGAATCGGTTCTCGGGGGCAAAGAATCAACGGGCCAAGAGTCATCATTGTCACTCTGCGGAAGACTACAACAAGGGATGACATCATCAAATTTGCTCGCAACCAACGTGGGAATCTGAATTATGGTGGTAAACCAATATTTATCTACGAAGATTTGAGCAAAGATGCCATCATCCGACGTCTACCATACAAGGAGGTGATGCAAAAGCTGTTCAAAGCCGGTTACAAGCCAAGGCTATCATACCCGGCGCTGTTATCATTCTTGGGCAGTGACGGCCGCAGGTCAGGTATATACAAACCTATAGAAGCTGAGGATTTTCTGAATCGAAATGGAGCAAATAACCCAAGGCAGGACGAAAATGCCGGAAACAGATAAGCCTCTTTCTCAATGTATACCAGTGTTAGAATGACTTTATTGTGTTCATCAAGGTAGCAGACGATATGCAAGCCGTCTATAACAATGTGTACTGTGTATAATACGATTCATAATACATTATAATTTCAGTCTCTGGTCTCTGAGGAGACAAATACATATCATTGCAAAAAGAGCTATCTGGAATATTCTGGGTTTATCGCTCAAATGCCCTGGGTCTCTTAGATCATTCTGGAACATAAAATAGTCTAGGCACTAGTATACTCTACAACTAGGGATGGGTACCGAATTCGGTACTTTTGAGGTACCGAACCGAAACACGTCGGTACTACCGAGTATCGAATCAAGTGAGAAACCGAAAAAAAAATAAAAAAAAAAATAAAAAAAAATATTTTTTATTAAATTTTTTTTTTTACTTTTTTTTTTTTTTTTTTTTTTACTTTTTTTTTTTCATGTCAACGTTCACACGCACAATATATGCTTACCTAGGATTTGACTTGATTCAACAACAAAGCAGTCGGAGCAATGACAAGCCGAAAACTGTCGAAATTGTAGTTATTTGAAGTTTGGATTTTTTTTTTACGACTGAGGTAGGTAAATTAAATTGACAGTTTTCGGCTTGTCATTGCTCCGACTGCTTTGTTGTTGAATCAAGTCAAATCCTAGGTAAGCATATATTGTGCGTGTGAACGTTGACATGAAAAGAAAAAAGTAAAAAAAAAAAAAAGGTAAAAAATATAATTTTTTTTTTTTTTTTTTTTTTTTTTTTTTTTAAGTACCGAAAAAAGGTACCGTTGGGTACCGGTATCGATTCACAGGTACCGGTACCGGTATCGGTTCAAATGTGAAAGGTACCCATCCCTATCTACAACCTTCTAGAATATAAGGCACCATGACAACGAAGCCTACAACTCTAACAATAAACATCCGGTGTGTATACACATAGCAGATAATAAATTAAATTAAGTTCAATCAGTCCTTAATAATACTTTAAAAATTAACCACACCTAAACGTATGAACACTACAAGGTTATTCTAACGATTTAAGTAATCACTCCATTGAAGGCACATTGAAGCTCTAAAAGGCGCTGCTTTTCTATCTTATCTAATCTGTTAATTCGGTTCTAGTGGCTTCTCCACGTTGATAATTATTCTATCTCTCATTCCTTATCTATATCTTTCCTTTGATTTTTATTTTATTTAATTTTTTTCTTCTCATTACTCTATATTTTTTAAATATATTTTAACTTACATTGTTCTTTTCCAATGTTCTTCACATTAAGGTGTCAATATTGCTCTACAATCTTTTCCCTTTTTCCTTTTTCCCCACACGTTAGTAGAGGGTTCAAATGAATATGTCGATGAAAGTTTATTCTCTTTTTTTATTTTTTATTTTATTTTTTTGTCATTTATCACAATACTTCATTACAGTAAGGGAAGGTGCAAGACCAAAAGCGACATTCTATTGCAATAGAATGGAAATGTTAGATCCTATGGCAATTAGCATAGGAAGATTAAGATTACAATGCTCAGTTTGGGCAATCCGGTGGACCATGGGAGAAAGTCAATCGCGGAGGATGTGTTCTTGGAACACAGGCCTGTACGACTTTCTGGGTGAGGGGAAAATAGGGGATTTTTATTTGTATATATATATGTTTTTAAGCTCAGCTCTCAACGGGACCTCATTAATTGGATGTACATCTATTGTAGCTTCACACTCCAGAAGCATTACCAAAAACTACACAAAAACATGCATAGATTATGGCTAGTTTGAATATAATGGTATGGAACACCGGTGGGATAAACAAACAACACAAACGCAAAAGCGTGCTCACACTGATGAAAAAAGAACATGTGGACGTGGCTCTATTAAGCGAAACGCACATTTTAGAGGAAGACATAAATACGTTAGCGGATAACATATACCATAATATTAGTCACTCTTCTTTTGTTACGAGAACTAGAGGGGTAGCCATAGTCGTCAGACGCAAATTAAATATCGAATTGAAAGGGGTATGGTCGGATGCTGAGGGGCGCATAACTATAGCTAGGATTATACACAATAACAGGAAAATTGCATTGGCAGCGGTATATGCCCCAAATTTGTACGAAGTGGGTTTCTTCACTTCACTAACCGGAGAAATGTTAAACCATCCCGAGTACTCATATATAATAGGTGCAGATTTTAATGCCATTTGGAACCCAAGGATGGACAAAACTTACCTTACCTTTTCCAGCGAACAAAAAAAATCATCTAAAGCATTAAAAGATTGGTCGAAATCAACAGGAGTAACTGATTTATGGCGTTCACTTAACCCCATGACCCGCAAGTACTCCTGTCGTTCGGCGAGACACAACACACTATCCAGAATTGATTACGTCTTTGCATCCCCGAGAATATTTGATAAATATGAAGTGGAAATGACACCCAATGCGCTATCAGATCACTGCTACTTAATCCTGAAAGCAACATTTGGTACACTATCTTCCCGGGCCCCAAGATGGCGTTTTAATTCTATGCTGCTTAACAACAAGGAATTCATTACACAAATTAAAGAAGCTCTCACAGTATTCCTACGGGATAATGCTAACTCGGTGCAAGATCCCAGAATATTATGGATGTCGGTAAAGACTATGATCAAGGATTTCACGGATAGATTTTCCTCCATATTGCTCAAAAATCAAAACACAAAACTGTCTGAAATGGAAACGCTTTACTCAACGCTTTTTAATTCTTTAAAATACAACAACTCTACTAGACTAGAAAACCAAGTTAACATTATTTTTTTTGTATTTTATTTTTTTATTATTTTTTAAACAAACATATAAACAAACATGACAACACACGATAAGATATACAAGCATTAATTGTCAGGGCACATCCAATGAGATCACCTTTTGGTTAGTTGTTTTATATAAGATATACCCATAATACCTGTTATCTAAAAAAAAAAACCTACACACATATGCTCAGCTCGAACCCCCCCCTCCCGGACCCCACCTTGAGAAGTACCTCCACTATCCCTCGCACCTAACCAGACACTACCATTATAAGCTAGCTTTTATTCTCTCCACCACTTCTAACCACATTGACATTTTGGATTCATTGAGACCCAGAATTCTTGCTGTAGATATTTCATGGTAAATTACATCGAGATATGTAAGAAACCAAACTTTACGGCAAATTTTTTCCGGTTGAAACCAGCGTGATGCGATCAGCTTTTTGGCTACTGTGATACCCGATAAAACCAATCTCTTTAGCTGTGGATTCACTGCAAACTCAAAAACATCATTCAACAGCAATACCGAGGGGTGTACAGGTATATTCCAAGATACGAGTTTTGATATTTGTTGGGTCACATCTTTCCAGAATGCCTTAACTGGTGAGCAGTCCCAATACATGTGCATAAATGTCCCTTCGTCCCCATTTGTACATTGGGTGCATTTGGAATCTTGTTTGAGCCCCATTCGGCACAGTCTTATAGGAGTCAAGTATGTCCTGTGAATATAGTTAAGATTGATTTGTTGATGATCCGGGTTCCTTGATGTAAGTCGGACATTTGCCCAGGCTCCTTGCCAATCAAAGTCATTTTCCAGGTCTGGTATATCCCTCCTCCAGACAGAGTCAAGTTGGAGGGTTTCATACGAGGACGTTAGTAATTGATGATAAAATTCTGAAACAAAACCTCTCGATGTCTCTCTTGAGTAGAAGAATTTGTGGTATCTGTGGTGTTCAATTGGTCTGTCTAATGGAACACCGTGAGACTTCAAACATAGCTCTAACTGTTTGTGAAAAAGCCATGTGGACTTGGTGAGATAAAATTTTTTGAGTATTTCTTTATCACTACAAAAACCCTGTTTGTTAAAAACATCCCCTAATGAGTGTATGCCTTGCTCTTCCCATATAGGGAATCTTATAGGTCGTTTTCCAATTAAGAGAGCATTGTTATTGAATAAGGGAGTATGATTGTGCCATTCTTGTGGGTTAGGATTTTTTTTTTGTGATTCACGCCATATCCGGATCGCATGAGTAATTATGGGGCCAAATTTTCGTTCACAGTGCTTGATTGGTAGTTTAGTGTATGCTATGTCCTTCAGTCTATGTGGGGCTACTATGTTTTCTTCTATTTTTCTCCAAGATGCTAATGCTTGGGAGTCAAACCATGTTGTCAATGGACTTAATGAGTACGCCTTAAAATATAGGAAAAAATCTGGAAATGCCATGCCACCATCTGCTTTATTTCTCTGTGCGGTGGATCTTTTTATACGTGGTGGTTTGTTATTCCAAATAAATTTGTATGTGGAGGAGTGTAATCTTTTCCAGTAACCCTCTGGAGGGGGTAACGGTAGCATTGAACAGAAGAAGTTGATTTTAGGTAGTACATCCATCTTAACTATTGATATCCGTGCTTGTACTGTGTTCTTAAGTTTTGCCCATCTATCAAGGTCGTCTTTGATTTTGTTTTGGATTTTTGTGTAGTTGTGCTTCACCGTTTGTCTTATGGTAGGGAATATTTCCACTCCCAAGCATCTGAAATGTTTTACCATCGGTATCTGTCCTGGGAGGGTTGTATCTTTTTTTGCAGGGGTGTTAAGTGGAAGGAAAGCCGACTTCGGCCAATTTATCTTAAATCCCGATAAATCACCAAAGTCCTCAATCAACTTGAGCAGATGAGGCAATGTGGTGTTGGGGTTTTTCATGAACAATATTACATCGTCCGCATATAAACACATTTTTTGTTGTGTGCCCTTGATTACGATAGGTTCTATGGATTGGGATTGTCTTATATATTGTGCTAAAGGCTCTAATGATAGATTGAACAGTCCGGGACTAAGAGGACAACCCTGTCAGGCAGAGCGTGATACCGGAAATATTTCAGAGATGATTGTGCCTGTTGTAATCATGGCCGATGGGTCTTTGTATAATACTTTAATCATATCGATGAATCCTTTTCCTAACCCCATCCTTTCTAGCACTGCCCACAGATACGACCATTCCAGCCTGTCAAAGGCCTTCATAGCATCCAGGGACAGCATCGCCTTAGGTATGGTGTCCTCCTTGTCGGCATCAAGTACGTGCAGTATACGTCTTATGTTCTCAGTGATCAGGCGGCCTTCTATGAAGCCAGTTTGGTCCGGGTGAACTAAAGACGTCATATGCTTTTGTAATCTGATGGCTAATACCTTAGAGTACAGTTTGATATCTGTTCCGAGGAGGCTTACAGGTCTATAACTACCGCACTCGTTGGGGTCTTTGTCTTTTTTAAGGAGGACTGTTATGAGTGCAATATTGTCAATTTTATGGAAGTTCCCCTCCTTGACTGAGTATAAGATCATATTTAGTAATAAGGGGCCAATTATGTCCCAACAAGAAAGGTACATTTCTGATGGGAAACCGTCTCTTCCTGGAGCCTTACCACTTTTCATTGCGGTTATGGCCTTCTTGAGTTCCTCTAGTGTGATCGGTATTTCTAACTGTTTAGCGTCATCCTCTGAAAGTTTAGGGAGAATAATTTGATTAAGAAATGTGTCCATTTTGTTTTGATCGAAGGTCATTTCTGATTTATATAAGTCGGAGTAGAATACTTTGAATGTATCGTTTATTTTTACAGGATCTGTTACAAGTACTTGTTGTGCTCTAATGGTAGTTATATCTGCAAATGTTGCATTAATTCTTAATCGCATGGCTAATAGGTGGCTGGGTTTGGAACCATGGGAGTACTGCTGTTGTCTTGTGCTGCGTATTTGTATTTCCGATTGTTGTCTGTATATGGCATTGATCTCTATTTTTAGTACGTTAACTTGATTTTCTAGTCGAGTTGAGTTGTTGTATTTCAGAGAATTAAATAACGTTGAGTAAAGCGTTTCCAGCTCATCCAGTTTTGTGTTTTGATTCTTGCGCATTTTGGAGGAAAAGCTATCCGTGAAGTCTTTGATCATTCCCTTTACCGACATCCATATTATTCTGGGGTCTTGCACCGAGTTTGCATTCTCCCGTTGGAATACTATAAGAGCTTCTTTGAGTTGTGTAATGAATTCCTTGTTGTTAAGCAGCAACGAGTTAAATCGCCATCTTGGGGCTCGGGAGGATAGTATACCAAATGTACCTTTAAGGAGTAAATAACAGTGATCTGATAGTGCGTTGGGTATCATTTCCACTTCATAATTATCAAATAGTCTCTGTGATGCAAAGACATAATCTATTCTGGATAGTGTCTTATGTCTCGCAGATCGACAAGAGTACTTTCGGGTTGTGGGATTAAGTAACCGCCATAAGTCCTTTACACCTGTAATCTTTGACCAATCCTTTAATGCCTTCGATGAATTCTTTTGTTCGCTGGAAAAGGCGAGGCAAGATTTGTCTATCCTTGGGTTCCAGATGGCATTAAAATCCGCTCCTATTATAAATGAGTAATCGGGAATGTCTAACATTGCATTGGTTAGTGTAGTGAAGAAATCTTCTTCGTACAAATTTGGGGCGTATACCGCTATCAACGCTATTTTCCTGTTCTTATGTTCAATCTTAGCTATAGTTATCCGACCTTCTACATCAGACCATACTCCCTTTAGTACAATATTCAACTTACGTTTAACGACTATTGCTACACCCCGAGTTCTCGTACCAATAGAGGAGTGACTGATATTATGGTATATGTTGTCCGCTAATTTACCTATGTCTTTCCCTAGAATGTGTGTTTCGCTTAGCAGAGCAATGTCCACATGTTCTTTTTTCATCAGTGTGAGCACGCTTTTGCGTTTGAGTTGGTTATTTATTCCCCCGGTGTTCCATATCATTATATTCAAACTAGCCATAGTCTATACATGTTGCATTGTAATTTTTGGTAATGCTTCTAGAGTGCGAGGCAATAATAGATATACATCCCACTAGTGAGGTCCCGTTGAGAGCCGAGCTTAAAAACATACATATATACAAATAAAAATCCCCTACCCTTCCCTCCCACCGAGAGTCGTACAGGATTGTGTTCCATGAACACAACCTTTGCGTATGACTCTCTCCCTTGCACCACCGGATATCCCAGAATGATCCAATTATCCTTAACATTCCTATGTATACCATAGGATCTAACACTCTAAATTCTACCATAAGTAGAATGTCGACTGTGGCTTGGCCACTTACCCGTAAAAAATAAATAAATAAAAATTTAAATGAACTTGTAATTTATAGTAATTTATAGTAACCCATGAATAATATGAAGGTATTGAACTGAAGAGAGAGCCTCAATAAATCAGAGAGAGCGGATGAAAAAAAAGAAAAAAAAAAAAAAAGTAAAAGGAAGAGAACATTAACTTAGATCTTAAAAGAGCATTGCTATGCTTAAACATCTAAAGTATTAATTGGAGAAGTAGTGAAATTATTTCCCATTAATAAAAAACAGTTTTTAAATACGTATATGCAGCATTTCCCCCGACCGGGGTGGGCGATGATCGTTGTGTAGAGTGATCTTTCAGCCGGCCGGCTATGATGGCTCTGTGGTTCTGCATCTAGATAGCTGTTGATTATTCCCCCGAGGGGCTTCTGGTAGAGTGAATGACCACGTATTGCTGATATTCCAGAATGCTCCATATATCAAAGAATGCTTCGATGTTCTAGATTATTCCAATATGTCATTTTTACATTGTCTGAATGTTCCAGTATGTTCTGGAGTGTTCCAATCTTAAATCCAATATGTCCGCAATAATATAAACACGTCGGGGAAAGCATTCAAAAACTCTGAGCACGTAGGTCTCTCTGTCCCAAATCCTCGGTTATTAAAGGTTGTACTATAATATATGGTGACCTTGCATAACTGAGATTTAAAAGGCCATTTATACACTATTCTGCTCCTGTTCAGACAGGAATTTGGCTGCATCTTCAGGCGAGTTGAGGAGAACCTTTGCTCCTTGTTTGTCGACGACGCGAAGTATTGCAGGGTATATTAGTAGGGGTCTGTATTTCCCCAGGTATAGTTGAGACATCACCGTCTTGAACTTGGCACGCAGATCCACTACCTCACGACAATAATCTTCAAAGCAGTGTATTGGTACCTCCATGTATTTCAGATTGCCTTTCATCCTGCGAGTTTCACGCATAATCATTTCTTTTATTCTGACTTGGCGCAGTATAACTAATATCACTCTGGGCTTAGCGTTATTGCCAATGGAGCGGGGACCCAATCTGAAGCACTGATCCACCTCCGGTATTTTAGGAAGGATTCCTGTTCCCAAGATTTTCTGTAATTCTGTGGCAAACTCTTCAGGGTTTTCACATCTCACTGATTCGTCCAGACCGACAATACGAATATTCAGCCTGCGTTTTTGATATTCCATTTATTCCAAGTTAACATTCTAAAGACAGAGATCAAAGCAATATACAGACAAAAATCGGAATTGCAAATACGCAGCACAAGACAACAGCAGTACTTCCAAGGCTCTAAACCTAGTCACCTATTAGCCATGCGACTAAGAATTAATGCAAAATTTGCAGATATAACTGCCATTAGGAAACAACAAGCTCTAGTAACAGAACCCAAAATAATAAACGATACATTCAAAGAATTCTACTCCGATTTATATAATTCAGAAACGACCTTTGATCAAGACAAATTAGACACATATCTTAATCAAATTACTCTCCCTAAACTTACGGAGGACGACGCTAAACAGTTAGAAGTACCGATCACATTAGAAGAACTCAAGAAGGCCATATCCGGAATGAAAAACGGCAAGGCTCCGGGAATTGACGGTATCCCATCAGAAATGTACATTTCTTGCTGGGACATATTTGGACCCTTATTACTAAATATGATCTTATACTCAGTCAAAGAGGGAAGCTTCCATAAACACCAAAATATCGCACTCATTTCAGTTCTTCACAAAAAAGACAAAGACCCCACTGAGTGCGGTAGTTACCGTCCTTTAAGCCTCCTCGGAACCGATGTCAAACTGTACTCTAAGATATTAGCCATCAGATTGCAAAAGCATATGACGTCTTTAGTTCATCCGGACCAAACAGGCTTCATAAAAGGTCGCCTGATCAATGATAACATAAGGCGAATACTGCACGTACTAGATGCAGACAAAGAGGACACCACACCTAAGGCGATACTATCCCTGGATGCTATGAAAGCATTTGACAGGTTGGAATGGTCGTTTCTATGGGCAGTATTAGAAAGGATGGGGTTAGGAAAAGGATTCATTGATATGATTAAAGTACTATACAAGGACCCATCGGCCAGGATTACAACAGGCACATTCATCTCCGATATCTTTCCGGTATCACGCTCAGCCAGACAGGGTTGCCCTCTTAGTCCCGGACTATTCGATCTATCATTAGAACCTTTAGCACAATTTATAAGACAATCCCAACACATAGAACCAATAGTAATCAAGGGCACACATCATAAAATTAGTTTATATGCGGACGACGTAATATTGTTCATGCAAAACCCCAACAACACATTGCCGCATATACTCAAGTTGATAGAGAACTTTGGTGATTTATCGGGATTTAAAATAAATTGGCCTAAGTCGGCTTTTCTTCCTCTTAACACCAGTGCAAAAAAAGACACATCCCTCCCAGGTGCGATACCCATGGTCAAACATTTCAGATGCTTGGGTGTGGAAATATTTCCCACCATAAGACAAACGGTGAAGCACAATTACACAAAAATACAGAACAAAATCAAAGACGACCTGGACAGGTGGGCAAAACTTAAAAACTCAGTACAGGCAAGGGTATCAATAGTTAAGATGGATGTATTACCAAGAATCAATTTCTTCAGCTCAATGCTTCCGTTACCTCCTCCAGAGGGCTACTGGAAAAGATTACAAACCTCCACATACAAATTTATCTGGAATAACAAACCACCTCGCATAAAAAGATCCACCGCACAGAGAAATAAAGCAGACGGTGGCATGGCAGTCCCAGATTTTTTACAATATTTTAAGGCCTTCACATTAAGACCATTGAAGATATGGTTTGACCCCCAGGCTTTGGTATCTTGGAGAGAATTAGAAGAAAACATAGTAGCCCCACAGAGACTGAAAGACATAGCACACACTAAACTTTCAATCAAGCATTGTGAGCGAGAATTTGGCCCAATAATTACCCATGCAATCAGAACATGGCGGGAAACACAAAAGAAATATCCTAACCCTCAAGAATGGCATAATCACACTCCCATATTCAATAACAATGCACTCTTAATGGGAAAACGTCCTATAAGATTCCCTATATGGGAAGAGAAAGGCATACACTCATTAGGGGATATTTTTAATAACAAGGGCCTCTGTAGTTATGTCGAAATATGCATAAAGTTTAACCTCACCGAGTCCACATGGCTTTTTTACATACAGTTACGACTTTGTATGAGATCTCACGGTGTTCCATTACTCATACCAATTGAACACCACAGATACCACAAATTTTTCTATGAAAGAGATACATTGGGAGGTTTTGTATCAGGTTTTTATTATCAATTACTAACGTCCTCGTACGAAACCCTTCAACTAGACACTGTCTGGAGGAGGGATATACCAGACCTGGAATATGACTTTGATTGGCAAGGAGCCTGGGCAAATGTCCGACTTACATCAAGGAACCCGGATCATCAACAAATCAATCTGAACTATATTCACAGGACATACTTGACTCCTATAAGGCTGTGCAAAATGGGGCTTATACAAGACTCCAAATGCTCCCAATGTACAAATGGGGACGAAGGAACATTTATGCACATGTATTGGGACTGCCCACCAGTTAAGGCATTCTGGAAAGATGTGTCCCAACAATTATCAATACTCGTATTTTGGAATATACCTGTACACCCCGCGGTATTACTATTGAATGATGTTTTTGAGTTTGCAGTGAATCCACAACTAAAAAGATTGGTTTTATCGGGTATCACAGTAGCTAAAAAACTGATCGCATCACGTTGGTTTCAACCGGAAAAAATTTGCCGAAAAGTGTGGTTTCTTACATATCTCGATGTGATATATCAAGAAATATCTACAGCAAGAATTCTGGGGCTCAATGAATCCAATATGTCAATGTGGTTAGAAGTGGTGGAGAGAATAAAAGCTAGCTTATAATGGTAGTGTCTGGTTAGGAGTGAGGGATAATGGAGGTACTATCCAAGAGGGGGTCCGGGAGGGGGGGGTTTGAGCTGGAGCATATGTGTGTAGGGTTTTAGAAAATAGGTATTAGGGGTATATTATATACTAACATTTATATAATTGTAATTTCGCTGGATATACACTGTATACGGTTAAAATGTTATTATAGACTATTTCTGTTTTATCCTGTTTCTGTACTTGCATATATTTTAACCACCTTTACTGAAAGTTTCATTATGCATTGTGTGTGGAGTACTGACTTTTAATAATTTTTTGTTTTGCAATAATAAAAAAAAATATAAAAAAAAAAAAAAAAGGTTTACACAACAGCCCCCCCGCTTTTTATTGTATTTGTACCTGTACTGTCCGCTGTTTCTCTCTGTGAGCTTGATTAACTAGCGTTAGCTCACGTTAGCTAGCGTTAGCTCCGCGGCTAATTTTAGATTACCCTGAACTAAATCAATGACTAGGTTATAAAGCATTCGAGTAGTTTTCACTGCACATAGAAGTAGCCAAACAGCGGGAGCATTTCGGGAGCATATGACCCGTTTATCTCTCTCTCTGTGAGCTTGATTAACTAGCGGTAGCTCACGTTAGCTAGCGTTAGCTCCGCGGCTAATTTTAGATTACCCTGAACTAAATCAATGACTAGGTTATAAAGCATTAGAGTAGTTTAAGGAATCAAATAGTCTGCCATGGCTAGGCTACATGCTAACGTTATTGTTTTTGTCATACCGTACATGCTAACGTTATTGTTTTTGTCATACCATATACTAGGGATGCACCGAAATTTCGGCTACCGAAAGTTTTCGGCCGAAAATGGCAAAAGAGTTTTTTCACCGAAAATATAATACCGAAACAGAAACAACCTGTAACCTAACGCGTGTTGTTGTGATGATGTTGCGCTGTCGGGAGTCGCGCTGTTTCTATGTAAACTCTGCGCGCAACGCGTCCAATAAATGAGTCTTTAACATCCTTATTTACTATATGCCCGTCGCGGTTAATCACTGAGTGATCTAATATGCATATTGTTCAGAGCGAGAGGGGGGGGATAGTGTTTCTCACATTGACGCCGTCTGCCGTTGATAATATAATCTTTCTCGAGCATACACGTCGCGCGTCTACTGTGCCGAGTCAAGAGAGCACATTCAACTGGGGACTAGAAAGGTGCGCTCAGTAGAGCAGGGCTGTACGCTAAGCTTTTTCACTAGGGGCACACTTGCCCCTAAATGAGAAATTTAGGGGCAAAGAATATTTTTTAGGTGCACATTTTTAAATAACTATTTTACCATTATAGTAGGGCTGGGCGATATGGCCTCTAAATGATATCGCGATATTTTTTGGCCATATCACGATACACGATATATATCGCAATATTTTGACAGTTCCTCTAAAGCACTTAAAAATGCTTGATTTAACCCTTTGATGCATACAGTCACGCCAATATGATGATTATAATAAGTCCCTGCAACATATGTTTGCATTATTAAACAATGAAGATGCTTTAAAAAATAATTTAATGAAAATGTACTAAGAGTAGTCTACTGACACACTAATAAATGTATTTACATCTAAGACCATTTATATAAAAACTCTTGGGTGCCTTTTACACAGTACTGTGTTTTCTATCCACTTTAGCCAAACACACACATATATATATATATACACACACACACTACTGTGAGAAAATAATAATAATCACACACACAAAGGGATAATGGCTTATAGCAGACTTAATGATTTTAGAATATTTCAGATAATGAAATTAAATGTTTATATCATCAACTATCCAGTTAGTATTTATACTGTCTGTAACGTTTGGCTACTTTAAATCATTGAATGTAGAGAGAGCTGTACTGTACCCATTCTGCAATCTGTTAATAAAGTTTTCAATCAATCAGAGCGAGAGAGAGAGAGAGAGGGGGCGAGAACGAATGAGAGAGCCAGCCCCCCCCCGTCCGGGTTTTGTTCTAGCTTCGCGTTTTGATCGTCTAAGCTGCCGTAGGTGATGACATCACACTCGAATGTAAACAGGAAGCGTTTAACAGACGGAGATGGAAAGTGGATGATATACAGTAACAGAAACGAATAACCAATAAATATGAAGTTATGTTTAAACTTCTGTTGTCAAGCGTTGTCAATATAACCCACCCCCTTTCCTCCCGAATGGAACTAGTGTTGTGGAGTCCGCTTTGACTGGTGTCCAGGGTTAGCAGCAGCTAACGCTAGTTAGCTTAGCATAATCCTAATGGATACCGTGGATAGCAGCTAACGTTAGCCCATTGCCCGTGTCAATCAAATTGCATGTTATTAAAGGTCCGCGCTGGTCTGTCTAATGAAATTACAACCGCAACATTATGCCCTGGTTGTAGGCTAATGTTTTATCCAATTTGTATGGATTAATTTAGGAGTGAAATGCGAATGAAGGGTTGCAATCACTACTCGCAAGCTTGCCCCCAGATATTTTCCACTCGCACCGGCCAGATTAGAGGGCAATTTGCGACGAGATGCTCGCAGTGTACAGCCCTGTAGAGCACAGATGTCCGCCGCGGCAGCCCGAGAAAAGATGGAATTAATGTGCTGTATGCATTCAGAAGTGATGAATAAATGTTTTATGGACCCATAATAGTGATTATTTATTATTTAAGTTAAGTTTTGCCATAATCATATATTTTTCCATAATCATAATGTTCCACAACATTAACTAATTCAGCAGCAGGTCCCAAGTCACTGAACATGACTTGGTAACATACTTGGGTTGATGTTTAGAGTTGTTCCGATACCAGTATCAGAAATGCCTCCGATACAGCCTAAACTGCTGGATCGAGTATCGGTGACAGAGTACGCGTCAAGTCTATGCTCCGATCCCATATGATGTAATCTATCAACAACATGCGCGGTGCTAGCGGAGAGTGAGGATTATAAAATAAAAGTATTTTTAATGCGTAATGAACAGGGGAGGAAATTAGGCCACTTTACTCGCCAAATGAGAGTATTTTTTACGTTTGGCGAGTGATTCATGAAGACCACTCGCCAGTCTGGCGAGTTGACAGTGCCACGAGAGCACTGCACAAGACCCGCGGACATATATAATGTTTAATAAAAGTTACCGCAGTACTGGCCAACCCGCGGACATATATAATGTTTAGTAAAAGTTCCCGCATTACTGGCCAATTTAAATTACAGAGGTGTATGTTAGTCTATTGCGCACCGGACTACGACGTAAGGTTAGACATTTTATTTCATGCTCAAAAGCCCCTGGCTTGCACATCGCAGTCACGAAAGGGGCTAGCTCAACCAGTGCACAACAGCAGACCAACCCAACTAACGTTACCACAACACTTGACGGTGACGGTACTTCACAGCACTGTCGTAAGGCCACCGTGCCGTCTTAAAGGCACAGTGAACACTCGGATGCATACACAACATTGACGTGGCTTGACAACCGAGGTTCAAAGTTAACTTGATTGAAAACTTTATTAACAGATTGCAGAATGGGTACAATACAGTACGGCTCAATACACACAATTGTTAAGGGGATGCAGACCAGAGAAAGACTTTCGTCTTGTTTACATCAGGGTCCCCCATTTTCAATTCATCATAACATATGACATACACGACATACAGATAGACAGTACTGCTACATCTATACATTTCACATCTATCTATCTATACACTTCACAACATACTTCGGTTTTTTTCTTTCACTGCCCAACCCAGTCCAGAATAGATCCCTCTTTCATGTTAATATGTGTTATGCTAATATTGTGAAGAGTAGAGACTGTTATTAATGTTTTATGCTAATAAATATTTTAAAGAGTAGAGACACGGTGTGATTATTACTATGATTGAAAATCAATTTAGACGAAGACATACAAAGAAGTAATTATCACAATTAGCGATTTTTTTTGGCTGGTAAAAAATCAGTTTGTCTGGTAAAAAAAATCAGATACTCGCCAGTTGGCTGGTAAGCCAAAAAGTTAGTTTCCTCCCCTGGTAATGAAAGTGATTGCCAACCGCCAATAAAATAGAAAAGAAGAACCGCTCCCCTTCCTTCTGAGAGGAGCTAAGATGAGGAGCATGTGTTCAGCCACACGTTCAGTCTTTTTGGATTTTCATTCAAATGTCTCACCTCCTCCAGCAGCTCGTTGGTGACGACGGGAGACAGGTTGCGGACGGTGAGTGCAGCGCCGTGCGTGGCGAAGCGGATCCTGATGGGTCGGTTCTTCAGAACAACCCCGTCCAACTCAGCTTTGGCTACTTCCGCCAGTGTCCGTGTTTCCTAGGAGACGGATGGAAATGTTTTGGCAATGACATTGTTCGTCAAACAGTGTTGAACTGGAGTGCTACAGATTTTTTTTGGATTGAAGTGTGTTTTTAGTCGATGGCAGAAAATTGGGTGGTTTTTTCGGCTGTCCGACTGTGGTGTGAAGTTCGTTCCACCATTGTGGAGCGAGGACCAAGAATAGCCGGCTTCTCTTTGATGACCCCCCCCCCCCCCCAGAGCTCAGACAGGAGTGGGTCTGAGGCGACCAGAATCTTTCCATTAGGCTGCTGCCCCTCAGTTGTGCGACTACCTGGCTGCAACTACTCAATAAAGCCCTGATTTGGAGGCACACTCAATCAAATAGTAGCTCAAATGTTTGATTCCTACTAGTGGTCTGCAAGGGCCTTGAAATAAAGCCAGAGCCCTGCCCGAGCCCGTGAACTTCAGGCCCTGCCCGAAAATAAGCCAGACTGTAAATAATATTTTAAGCCCTAGCCCGCGTGAAAACCTGAAAAAAATTTATTATTATTATTATTAAAATATAATTTTTGTATTCGTTTTAACTATTCGAAACACGGTTTTATATGAACGTAATAAATAAACAAAACTAAGAAGCATTTACATAGCCTGTTTCGCAATGCCGTCTCTCCCAGTGCTCGCTTATATCTCTGACTCACACATCAGCCTCGTAAAACGTATTGAAGGCTATAGAATCTTCTTTGACACACACACACACAATAGCCTACTCAGGCCCCGTTTAGACGGAAACGCTAGCAGGTGAATCCGCAAAAATATTTTTTCGGATGTGCCTTTCGTTTATACGGAAGCGGCGTTTTTACGGGGTGAAACCGCAAAAAAGTGAGACTACCTTCCAGGGTGGAATTCCTAGAAACGCAAAAGCTTTGCGCTCTCGTCTAAACTGTTAAAACGTATAAATCTGATAAAACGATGACGAAAGGGTTGTCACGGCTCTGGTCGCGCGTACTGCTTACGTCACAGGTAGCAGGTATGCGCCAGTAGCCGAGACGTAAACAAAGCAAGTATGTCTGACTTATATCAACGGAGATCACCTGAAGGCTACATTGGCAGTACTTTTAACCCTTTCACTGCCACACGACAGAAGGTTAACCCTTTACTATCACACAACCGGCTGTCGTGTGGCAGTGAAAGGGTTAAATACACAAGAATCTGTCCCGCGGCGTGAGTGGACCCACTGTCTGTGAGTGACTGCTTTGGTGCAATCACATTCCCCATCCACAGTCTGCGAATCAGAGGCAGAGTAGGGCGGGTCTTCACAGCACGTCATGTGACATATGCGCCAATCGTGTGACAGTGGGGCTCCGTCGTCTCGAGTCGTTACAGCGTCGTCTGCACGCAGAATTCCATCCCAAAACGCTCGTCTAAACGTAAAATTAAAAGTGAAACCGCAAGATAACTTTTGCGGTTTCTGTTCACAAAACGCTCGTCTAAACGGGGCCCCAGTCAAACAAACAAACAGAAAACAGAAATCAGATTTCGAGCAGAGCAACGTAATGAAAATCACAACAAAACAGGTAGCGAGTCGAGACCCAGCAAATAATAACATCACTCACCACTGACGTCAGCAACGCGTTGAACACCGTTAACAAAACCGGCTACATACATCCCAAGAACAAATTAAAACGTTCGCCAACTGGCTATATTCAACACAACCAATCGAGTTGAACTTGTCCCCCGAGTTCTCCCTGCGCGCTGCAGTAATTACATCCAAATGTTTCTCTGGCGCAAAAGAGAACGCGAATCTTAAAACGAAGGTTATCCTATAATAACCCTAGTTATATGAAGAAAAAAAAAACGCAATAAAAAAAAACGGCGGTGCCCGGGCCCGGCCGAGCCCGAATTATTTATTAAAAAAAAGCCCTACCCAGCCCGAACCCGCCGGGCCCCGTCGGGCCTGGGCAAGGTTGCAGTGCACTAATTCCTACCTACACAGCCAATCTAAAGCTCAGCTGGATGTGAGGTAAGTCCATTTACTAGAGTTTCCCGAATGTCTTGAGGCCCGTGTGTGTGGGATGTCGCAGGCCTCCCGAGTGGGTAGCCCCTTTCGTGACTGCGATGCAAGCCAGTCACGTATGGCTCCGTAGTAGCCAGGTTAATTTGCACCACCAAGCACTGCGGCGGGGTTTGAAAGCTCGGCGTTGCTAATAACATTTTAAATCATTTATATAAACTGGTCAAAACTGCTGTATTTCCGTATTTGGCTGCTTGGTGCGCCCGCGCTGTGATCACATCATGCACCCAACGCCGGAAATTATTAGGGATGCACGATAATTATCGGGCCGATATCAGCAATTATGACGTCATCCCGATAACGTTATTAATAGCTCCGATAATATAATATATTTTTTGGTAAAAAAAAAATGCGGTTTGGGTGAATTTGGATGAAGTGCGTTTGTTTTGACTGTCGGCTCCTCCCGTTTTGCCAGTACTGTGGTACGACTGGTAGCGTGTGGTTTAGGAACAGGGCGTTTTACACAAATCCAGCGCTCCCTTTCTTGGCTGTGACGTAGCCACCTACGTTTCTTGAAAGCAGCGCGGATGTAAACAAAGATGGCGACGCTAGTGGGGATTGTTTCAGAGGGGAAAAGTTTGCTTGCTATTTGTAATAAATGCAATGCAGAAGTTCCACGAGGAGGGAAAAGTGCAGCGGCTTGTGATACATCCAACCTAGCAGGTCACCTGCGGCATCACCACCGCTGCGATGGTGTGTTAACTTAAAAACCTGCAACGATGCAGGGAGCTAAGCAAAGCTAGCCCCTTTCATGGCTGATGCAAACCTTGGTTGAATACGCAGTCACTTATTGCTCCGTAGTAGCCAGGTTAATTTGCACCACCAAGGACTGCTTAAAAGCTAGCGGCTTGAGCCCTTGGGTCATTTCTGTCAAACTTCTTTAATTTAGCAAAAAACTCGTCAATAGGTACAAGCGTGCTCACGCCATCGTCGTAGGCTTCTAACACCATCGCAGCGGTGGTGATGCCGCAGGCGACCTGTGTCCACTCAAAGCCTCTCTTTCAAGGCGGACAGCTTCTTAGGTTGGATGTATTATAAGTTGTTGACGGATTGTGAATTTTCATTTGGAAAAATAAATATGGTCACTTTATCAGTCAAAACTGTTGTCTTGGCTTTTGTTTCTGTTGTCTGGTTAGGTCAAAAACTACAGGAATATACATTTAAGTTGGTGTTAAGTTATTGTCCTGGGAAGTCTTTTTATGTATTATTATTATTGTATTGTGATATGTTTTGTTTCATGTTGGAAAAAATAAAATAAAATCGATAAAAATATATACATTTAAAAAAAATCTTAATACAATAAATATCGGTTATCGATATCGGTTATCGGCTTGAGGAGCATAAAGTTATCGGTATCGGTGTCAAAATCAATATCGTGCATCCCTAGAAATAATGCAGTGTTGACCAGTTTATAAAAATGATTTAAAATGTTTATTAGCAACGCAGAGCTTTCAAACCCTGCCGTGTGTGAAACCCTCTAGGGCTGTCTTAAATACTTCGAAGCTTCGATCGATGGCACAAGCTTCGAACATTAAAAAAAAATCGATGTTTATAAAAAAAATATATACACTGGAGGAAAGTAACCCAGCTCAGCACTGCCCAAATTATATCATCACTATTGCCTGTTTGAAGGATATCATCCTCAAACACATATACACCACCTACACGCCTATTCTCAGTCCTTGCCCCACAATGGTGGAATGAACTACCCACCCCAGTTAGGACAGCCGAATCCCGTCCAATCTTTCGCCGTCGACTAAAGACGCACTTCTTCAACCATTATCTGAAATAAAATAAAAAAAATAAAATAAAAAAAATCTAACCCTAACTAACCTTACAGTCATGCACTTGTCCTAATAAACTAACCTACACTGTAACACGCAACACTTTGATGAATATTGTTACTCAGCTGATAGAGTTGTATCCTTTCTGATTGTCGTACAGAACTTGTAAGTCGCTTTGAATAAAAGCGTCAGCTAAATGACTAAATGTAAATGCCTTGTAGAATTCCACACATAAGAAAGAAAGATACTGGGATGAATAAACAAAATAGGAAATAAAATGTAGAAATGCATGAAATACATAAATAAATATGAATCTCCATATATGAAATAGAACATTTAGATAAGGTGCTACTGAGATGTTTTGGTGAGTTCTTTGTTTTTTTTGTGGAAGTAGCCCTTCTTAAAAATGCATGAACATTCACTGATAATTGGTCTGTAGTGGAGTCTACAAGGTCTACATTGCCGGACCATGTAGAATCCGGACCTTGTAGACTGACATAATTATGTGCATAGTTTAGTCTACACAGGCCATATTTCAAATAATCAAAATCTTACTTCATTCATCTTAAACATTCTTGATTTGGGGGATTGGTAGTTCCCATGAAATCTGAAGTTGTTCAAACGACAACAGCGATCCACCTTGAATTAAATCACATCACGGTCACGAAAGGGGCTACTTAATTCATTAATCCAATCCACTTTATTTATAGAGCACATTTAAAAACAACAAAGTTAAGTGCTGTACAAGTCCCACAACATAAGATAATATATATATATATATAAAAAATATTTTTTTTTTATTCGAAGCTTCGATTGCCAAAAAAATTCGAAGGTCAGCCCTAAATGGAACGCTGGGTACCTTTGAAATTTATATCAGATATATTTTGGACCCACTGCTAGCTTCTAAGCAGTGCTTGGTGGTGCAAATTAACCTGGGTACTACGGAGCCATAAGTGACCATAAGCCCCTGGCTTGCATCGCAGTCACGAAAGGGGCTACCGAGTGGGCTACTTTCTCCCACCATCATCATCTACACGTCGTCTGTCCAGTCACATTGCTCCAAGTAGGTTTTGCCGTGGCTTTATGCACTTTGATGTTCAGGTATATAACGTTTGTTTTGGTGTTACCAAAGACAGGACGGTAATGGCTAAAAGAAATTGACATTACAGTCGCATGATGAGCCACCTGCCAGGTCACCTAAATCTGGCACGGCAAGTCACCTGCAGATGCAGTTTACGTGTCAAATCACGTTTAAACTCTTTAAGCTATGCAAATGGTATTTGTAAACATTGCAATTTGGGAGTGGATATTCCCACCGTAACATCATAACTGAATTGAAAATGGGGGACCCTGATGTAAACAAGACGAAAGTCTCTCTGGTCTGCATTCCCTTAACAATTGTGTGTATTGAGCTGTACTGTACTGTACCATTCTGTAATCTGTTAAATAAAGTTCTCATTCATTCATCATTCTGCACCTCCCCTCCCCCACAATCTTTACCACACAAAGAAGCATCCTCTCTACTAGTGTTGGATTTGTGTCGAGATTAAAAAGGAACACGCCAATATTATGGGACATGATGTGCTTACAGTCTTCTTCTCCAGAGTCAGACAAGAAGATAGATACCTATTTCATTTATGTGCGTTCAGTAGTAAAAGCTATCCATGGCTGCAAGATAGCCTAGTTTAGCACAAATTAATGGCAGCGGATACGGATCAGCTAGCTTAGCACAAATTAATGGAAGCGGATACGGATCAGCTAGCCTAGCTGTTGGCCAAAAAACACATTTCCCGGAAAAAGGCAGGCACATCGTTTTAATTTATAATGGTTAACCACTTATTTTAGCTAACATTAAAAACACATTATTTGTTTAATTAAACTCACCAGCCGGATGAAGCCGAAGCCCCGGTCTCTGTTGATGAACACCTCGTTGGCCTCGCCGTACTTGGCGAACATCTTCTTGAAGTCGTCCTCGTTGATGTCCTGCGGCAGGTTCCCCACGAACAGGCGACACCGCTGGGTGAACGTCTTCTCCCCGGGCTTCCTGAAGCTCCGCAGGTCGATGGTGAGGCCCGGCGCCGGGGGCATCTCCTCCTCGTCCCCGCCGGCTCCTTCACCGGAGCCCGGGGGCGGCGTGGGGCCTTCTTTGTTGGGGCCTTTCTCCTCCATGGCCGCCGCCGGGGACTCGGTGCCGCGCCGCGGTCCCTGCTGGTGTTGAGGCTTCGGCGACTGAGAGTTGCTGTTGTGCTGCATGTTCATCTGCTTCATGTGTCGGTTGGCCATTTCTCACCGAGTTCTAACCACACAGATAAGATACCGCGGACTGGAATAACCGGAGGAAGATGGGAGTGTTGCTGGTGTGGAAGTGGAATGAGCGTGAGCGAGCTGCTAGTGCTACACCACCAGAGAGAAGCACTGGCTAATAAGATGGCGATGGATGCGCGCGCACATTATCCTTGATTCTCGAAGACACTCTGACGTCACGAGACCGCCGCCATCTTGGTATTGGGGAAACAAACGGATTTCTACTAGGGATGCTCGATATTGGCTTTTTTACCGATACCGATATTCCGATATTGTCCAACTCTTAATTTCCGATACCGATATCAACCGATATCAACCGATACCGATATATGCAGGGTTTCCCCCCCCAAAAAACTGAATAATTTCAGGTAACTAATAATTTCACTGGATATATATATAACAAATATTGTTATTGTTTTTTTCTTTTTTTAAACCAATACCGATATTTTCCGATATCACATTTTACTGCCGATATCAGCCGATAATATCGGTCGGCCGATAATATCGGACATCCCTAATTTCTACTGATCAAATGTATGTGTTGAGCTCCGTTTTTATTACATATTTTATCACATTCTTGTTCATTTCATAACCTTTTCATATAATTTGTTTTGGAAATATTGAGGTCAACGTGGCATTTCACTATTTCGAAAGCCTTTCTGGTGATTCTAAAGTGCATGTTCCCCCAAGACAGGAAGTTGACTTCGAGAATAGATACATTAATTTTATTTCAAACTGTCAACATACTTTTTTAATTATTTTATTTAGCAGGTCAATTAATAACAAATGATTATTATCCTAGCTGGAGCCCTCATCCAATGTCACTTTGACTATGCTTGCACTCCATGGTACAGCAACATGAAGTGCTGTACCAACTCCCCTCTCGGATTTAAATCCGCCCTAAAAACATGGCTCAGCAGCAACTCAAATTGGTCTTAATATGGTTTGTATCTCTTTTATCATAACTTAATAGATCAAATTTATATAGCGCCTTTCATAGAACCCAAGGTCGCTTCACAATCAGGACAAAAAATAGGGCTAGGGAAATAGGGGGAAAAAGGGGGATGATGGATAATGGATAATGGACCTAATCTAAACTAACTGATGGGGAAAGCCTTGGTGAAGAGGTGTGTTTTTAGAGCAGATTTGAAGGTGTCCAGGGTTGGGGCGTTGCGGATTTCGGGGGGAGAGAGTTCCAGAGCTTGATTGACAAGCTAAAAGCAATTGGTTTTGATAGTTTATCAGTAAGCTGGATACAATCCTACCTGGAGGGGAGAGAACAGATGGTGGAGGTAAACGGTACCCTATCCCCCCCCCTCACAGTGAACTGTGGTGTTCCACAAGGAAGCATACTAGGACCGCTACTGTTCCTAATTTATGCAAATTACATGTCGTCAGCTTGTGACTGCAACTTGTTCCTGTTTGCGGACGACTCAGCCCTGCTGGTCTCTGACAAGAACAAGTTACAGGTTGAAAAAACCCTCAGCTCGGAACTAGGCAAAATCTGCATATGGCTCGCCGACAACAAACTATCATTACACATGGGCAAAACAGAGTCCATTCTCTTCGGTTCAAATAACAAACTCAGCAAGACCGACGGCTTCTCAGTTACAGTGGGTGACAATATTGTCACAAGGAAAGATGAAATTACCTACCTGGGTTCCATCCTAGAGGCTAATCTTTCCTGTGACAAAATGGCATCCAATGTAATAAAAAAAGTCAACCAACGAACTCGATTCTTGTACCGGATCTCCTCTCTGGTAAACAAGAATACCCTGAAGACTCTGGCAGGAGCACTCATTCAAGGGTACTACGACTATGCTTGCACCTCATGGTACCAAAGCACCTCAAAGGCACTAAAAACCAAATTACAAACATCTCAAAACAAACTAGTCAGACTACTGCTTGACCTGACTCCTAGAACCCACCTCACCCCTGCCCACTTTGCCAACCTAGGATGGCTTAGAGTAGACGACAGAGTACAGCAACTTGCAATGGGCCTGGTCTACAAGATACACTACACGACCAAGGTACCCATGTACATGTCAAAATACTTCCCAAAGGTCAGTGAATACCACGATCACAACACCAGAGGGAGCTCCACAAAATCATGTGAAACCCAGATTCGGCTCAAACAAGGGACTAAACACGTTTCGCAATTATGCCACATCAATGTGGAACGCCCTACCCAAAGCTGTAAAGGAATGTGAATCACTACCCACTTTCAAAAACACTCTCAAAGAACACCTACGGGATACTGCAATTCGAAACTGGCCCCTACAAATGTCCTAACCCAGTTGTATAGTAAAGACCAAGTATGGCTTTGTCAGTATTCCAATGTACAGTGTGTGTCCCCCCCTACCCAACCCACCCAACCTCTTCCAATGTACAGTTTCTATGTCAAATGTATGTCAGTATTCCAATGTACAGTGTACAGTGTGTGTCCCCTACCCAACCCCCCCCCCCCCCCCCCCACACCTCCAATGTACAGCCCCACCCAACCCCACCCCACCTACCCAACCTCCTCCAATGTACAGTTTCTATGTCAAATGTATATACACTCTTTTTCTGGAATTTTTTGTATCACAAACAGTACTGTATTTGCAAATCTGGTATGTCATAAATGTATAGATGTAGCAGAACTGTCTATCTGTATGTCGTGTGTGTCATATGATTAATTGAAAATGGGGGACCCTGATGTAAACAAGACAAAAGTCTTTCTCTGGTCTGCATCCCCTTAACAATTGTATGTATTTAGCTGTACTGTACTCCACCCATTCTGCAATCTGTTAATATACTTTTCAATCAATCAATCAAAGGGGACGCCACGCTGAAGGCTCTGTCCCCAAAAGTCTGTAACCTGGTGCGAGGGATGGAGAGGAGACCTAGATCAGAGGATCGTAGGTTCCGGGATGGAGTGTGCTGGTGGAGGAGATCAGACAGGTATCGGGGGGCGAGGGCATGGGGGGACTTGTAGGTGAGGAGCAGGAGTTTGAAGGTGATGCGGAACTTGACTGGGAGCCAGTGGAGGTGGATGCGGGTGGGGGTGATGTGCTGCCAGGGCTTGGTGTGAGTGAGAACCCTGGCAGCTGAGTTCTGAACATACTGGAGCCTGTCCAGGGCTTTGCTGGGTACCCCGAACAGGACTCTGTTGCAGTAGTCCAACCGGGAGGTGATGAATGAGTGGATCAGGGTCTCAGCCACAGAGTCTGAGAGTGAGGGTCGGAGACAGGAGATGTCTTTGAGGTGGTAGAAGGCAGACTTGGTGACAGATTTGATGTGGGAGTGAAATGAAAGTGTGGAGTCGAGGGTGACGCCCAGGTTACGGACTTCGAGAGACGGGGAGATGGAACAGCAGTCAACGTGGAGGAGGAGATCTCCAACCTTCCTGAGCAGTGCCTTGGGGGCCACAACCATGAGCTCTGTCTTTTTGATGTTCAGTTTCAGTCATTTGGTTGACATCCAGGTTTTTATGGCGTGGAGGAAGTTGACTACAGACTGTGGGGGGAGCTTGGCTTTTATCTCTTTTTATCATGAGAGAGTGAGAGAGTGAGAGAGAGAGAGAGAGAGAGAGAGAATTAAGTACATTTGCTGAAATACAGTTCTTAATTTTCTCACTTGCTATGTGAGAATGTTAGTTATTATGTTCTCAATGCCCCTTGCATTGTATGAGTTGTGTGGAAGCGTTTGCTAGTTCTAGTGATATCCCTTTGTACATTGTGGCTGTGTCTGACAAAAGTTAACAATAAATAATGGTATTAGGAATACATTTGCCTCCTGCGTGAACTGTGCATAGCTGAATAGACTGTATTTTAACGTCGGTCATATGGTGGTACTTGGAGAGCCAGCTACGTTCTCAGGTGGTACTTGGTGTAAAAAGTTTGAGAACCACTGCTCTAAGACAAACTCTAACCTTAACCAACTTCGAAAGAGTGCCTAAGCTTAACCGTCGAAAGAACTTGTCGTCACGCTCTAAGACAAACTCTAACCTTAACCAACTTAGAAAGAGTGCCTAAGCTTAACCGTCGAAAGAACTTGTCGTCACGCTCTAAGACAAACTCTAACCTTAACCAACTTCGAAAGAGTGCCTAAGCTTAACCAGTGTAGAAACAGGCGTTGGCCAATCAGAGAGCGTCTCAGAGAAATGCGGCTAGGAAAAAAAACAACGCGCACCCCCCTAAAGCCTCAAATATACTTCCTTCCGCAAGCCACATCTGCACGTGCACGTGACTTAATTTGTGTAATTCTAGTCAGCGAGGAGTGCTGACGAGAATTACACAAATGACGTCACGCGCACCAATGCTGTTTGTATGTTTGAGGCTTAACTCTGTCTAAAGAAATCCAACTGAGTCCTTTTGGGACAGTATCTCGTTTAATTTAAGATTAATTTACTAACCGATTAGATTAAAATGTATTGTCATCATACAAAATTAAAACGACAAAAACAGGTCGTTATTGGTTTTGATTCTAAATCTGATAACAGATAAACAATGACCATGTGCTGTTAGTTAGATTGTTATCTATTATTGTAACATTATATTAGTTACAACATTAAACTAGTTACATTATTTATAATATACATAACCTTCCTTGTTTGATATCCAGTTTATAAAACCTGACAGCCTTCCTTCCTGTTTGATACCCACTTTGACCCTTCAAACCTCCCTCTCTCAGGGCGCAGTTCCAGGCCTGGGTCCCTCACAGTTTTAAAGCCTGAGTCTTTCTTCCTGCTTGATACCCACAGTTCAATACCTGATAGTTTATAACCTGTAATAAAAAGTAAAATAGAATAGACAGAGTAACATAAAATAGAATGGACAGAGTAACATAATGCAATAAAATTGTTCTGAATGACTGTTTAACAGTTTAAACTAGGGATGTCCGATATTATCGGCCGATATCACCATTAAAATGTGACATAGGAAAATATCGGTATCGGTTTTACATTTTATATATTTTTTTTTAAATTTTTTTTTTTTTTTTTACATTTCTATAACCTTTATTTACCCAGGCAAGCAAGTAAGAACAAATTCTGATTTTATTCATTGTCAAAAGTATGCATAATGTTGTGTTAATTCCACAACAAGAGATATGTAATGTTAATTACCTGAAATTATTCAAAAATTTTTTGGGGGGGGGGGGGGGGGAACCCTGCATATATCGCTATCGGTTGATATCGGTATCGGAAATTAAGAGTTGGACAATATCGGTATAAAAGCCAATATTGAGCGTCCCTAGTTTAAACATTAGACTATAGTTACATTAGATTATAGTTACAACCAATGCCGTCAGGCGATTAAAAAAAATCGAATTAATTACAGGATTTGTAATTAATTAATCGCATTTTAATCGCATAACCATTTTATGCCCGATATTCTATAATCATATTTCAAATTGCATGTGTCCGGATGGCAGAATTCAGTACTGCATCTACAAAACCTTCTGTTTAATCATCTTCCATCTATTCATTTGCTTAGATTTTTCAGGTCTGGTCAATTTGAGCATAGTGTTATTCACAGTCAAAGATAAAAAAAAATGTAATTGATATTCTCATTTGGTTCATTACAATTTACTCAAGCCTAGTAACAGACAGTATTTCTGACACTGGGAATACATTCCCCGAGATCCATAGATGTCCCTAGAATCAGATACCAAGAACATGCAAATAGCCATATAAAAAAAAATCTGTAAATGTAGATTCCACGTTCTTATGGAATGAATGAGATTAAAAAAAGTTATTAAAAAAAAAAAAAAAAAAAATGTTTAGTTCATTTTCATAACACGATAATTTGCTGTGTAATTAATTAATCTAATTAACGCGATAAACTGACAGCCCTAGTTACAACATTAGACTATAGTTATCGTTACATTAGATTAGTTACACCATTAGACTATAGTTACATTAGATTATAGTTACATTAGACTAGTTACATATTAGACGACCACACTGGTATTGATAAGAATCTAGCTTCAAAACTAGCTTAGAAACTTATATAATATATACTTCAAAAAGCAGCACGCTTAAATAAATAAAATACAAATAAATAAATCAATAAAAACAGAGAAGAAAAATGTGTTGGGGAAAAAAATGACATCTTTATTTCACAAGCATTTTACAAAATGAGGCTCTGATTGGTCAAGGCAAAAATATGAAACGCAGGAGACAAACACGTCTTTAAAAACATAACAATAAAATGCTATGTCGTTTTGAGTATGATCTGAGTGAGTGAGTGAGAGAGATGCGTGTGGTGATGGGAGTAGTGTATGAGCCCTTCCCGTGTGAGTGTGCGAGTGCACGTATGCGCATGTGCAGGTGTGTGTGTGTGTGTTCAGAAGGGCCTCATGCGTGTGTTGATGGGCGGGGCTCTGTTGGGAGGGGTGATGGCTATATCCAGATAGTCTCCAATAACAAACTTCTGAGACTGGAGCGTCATTGAGTCTTCTCCACCCTTCCTGCCAGAGATGGTAGTGCCGATGTCTTTTACTCTGAAGAACACATACAGACAGAGGTTAATAAGAGTGTACAGAAGATATAATACATGTATTTTACTCTGAAGGAAACTAAAAGTGCCTAAGGGTACACAGTGCCTAAGTACTGACCTGTAGAACTGTCTCTTCATGGGCTCAGGGTACACAGTGCCTAAGTACTGACCTGTAGAACTGTCTCTTCATGGGCTCAGGGTACACCGTGCCCAAGTACTGACCTGTAGAACTGTCTCTTCATGGGCTCAGGGTACACCGTGCCTAAATACTGACCTGTAGAACTGTCTCTTCATGGGCTCAGGGTACACAGTGCCTAAGTACTGACCTGTAGAACTGTCTCTTCATGGGCTCAGGGTACACAGTGCCTAAGTACTGACCTGTAGAACTGTCTCTTCATGGGCTCAGGGTACACAGTGCCTAAGTACTGACCTGTAGAACTGTCTCTTCATGGGCTCAGGGTACACCGTGCCTAAATACTGACCTGTAGAACTGTCTCTTCATGGGCTCAGGGTACACAGTGCCTAAGTACTGACCTGTAGAACTGTCTCTTCATGGGCTCAGGGTACACAGTGCCTAAGTACTGACCTGTAGAACTGTCTCTTCATGGGCTCAGGGTACACCGTGCCCAAGTACTGACCTGTAGAACTGTCTCTTCATGGGCTCAGGGTACACCGTGCCTAAATACTGACCTGTAGAACTGTCTCTTCATGGGCTCAGGGTACACAGTGCCTAAGTACTGACCTGTAGAACTGTCTCTTCATGGGCTCAGGGTACACAGTGCCTAAGTACTGACCTGTAGAACTGTCTCTTCATGGGCTCAGGGTACACCGTGCCTAAGTACTGACCTGTAGAACTGTCTCTTCATGGGCTCAGGGTACACCGTGCCTAAATACTGACCTGTAGAACTGTCTCTTCATGGGCTCAGGGTACACAGTGCCTAAGTACTGACCTGTAGAACTGTCTCTTCATGGGCTCAGGGTACACAGTGCCTAAGTACTGACCTGTAGAACTGTCTCTTCATGGGCTCAGGGTACACCGTGCCCAAGTACTGACCTGTAGAACTGTCTCTTCATGGGCTCAGGGTACACCGTGCCTAAGTACTGACCTGTAGAACTGTCTCTTCATGGGCTCAGGGTACACCGTGCCTAAATACTGACCTGTAGAACTGTCTCTTCATGGGCTCAGGGTACACAGTGCCTAAGTACTGACCTGTAGAACTGTCTCTTCATGGGCTCAGGGTACACAGTGCCTAAGTACTGACCTGTAGAACTGTCTCTTCATGGGCTCAGGGTACACCGTGGCGAAGCTGAAGTGAGTTCCTTTCTTCCTGGCTTCAGGATACACCTCTTTCACCAGGCTGGTCAGCTCCTTCAGAGTCGCATCCATCCTAGTACCAACACACACACACACACCTGTAATGTAATGTATATATAAACAGCTCACCATGTGTATAGATGTGATGTATATGTAAACAGCTCACCATGTGTATAGATTAGGGATGTCCCGATCGCCTAAATATTAAAGGCAACCAACTTGTGTCTAACCACGCCCAACTTGCGTCTAGCCACGCCCCCGCGGCGACGCGGCAGCAGCAGAGCGGAGCGGCAGAGCGGAGCTCGGCCGCAGGGCGGCAGAGCGGAGCTCATTATATGCCAGTAACCGCCCCTTATTCAGTATCCAAAAATAGCTCAAAGCTGAAAGGCAAAGCTGCATGGCTGTGGATCCTACGGCTCGTTGCTGGCTAGTTCGATTCCCTTCAATTTTTTTTTTTTTTTTTAACGTGCATTCGCATTCTTTCGCCGTTAAGTTTAGGCATAACTTTAAGCATTGTTTCGGAGTTGGTTAAGGTTAGGCATTGTTTCGGAGTTGCTTAAGGTTAGAAGGGTTAAGTTTAGGCGCTGTTAAGGAGCTGGTTAAGGTTAGAGTTTGACTTAGAGAATGGCAATATTTTTTAACGTGCATTCATTTCGCCGGTTAAGTTTAGGCATTGTTTCGGAGTTGGTTAAGGTTAGGCATTGTTTCGGAGTTGCTTAAGGTTAGAAGGGTTAAGTTTAGGCGCTGTTAAGGAGCTGGTTAAGGTTAGAGTTTGACTTAGAGAATGGCAATAGACAGCCTATTTCCGCGCTGCAGCACGAGGCAATAGACAGCCTATTTCCGCGCTGCCGCTCTCTCGCGCTGCCGTGGTCACATGGGCGTATTGGCCAATCAGAGAAACGCTAAACACAAGTTGGTTGCCTAAAATATTCACGCGTCCCGATCACGTTTTTTGCCACCGATACCGATCGTCTATGAGCCATATCGGGCGATACCGATCGTTTTTGGTTTTGTTATAGCAGCTGGCAGTTTTATACTGTAGGTCTAACACAGGCACTCATATTAATTAACAGGAACAATTTAAATAAATAACGTTAGTTGGAGAAGGTGTAGTGGCCGCTTGTCATTCCCTAATAAATTGACAATGCGCCACGATGCACCTACTTAAATGTTTTTCTACTCGGGTAACAAAAGAATTTGTGGATGTTGACAGAGTTTAATGTCCAGGCTGCAGCTGATGTAGTTTGTAAGGTTTATTGTCCAAAGAAAATGATGGTTAAGAACAGAACAGTTTGCGTCTTCCTATTGCTCCGGTAAGAAAAACATTCTCTCAGCAGGTGCATAACATTACTTGTCCAATCGGTGGTAGTGAACGTTTTTTTTTTTTTTTTTTTTTTTTAACACATATAAACAGTATTGGTAGTGAACGTATTGTAGTGATCCGTCATGCAGTAATGTCAGGAAGAATGAGGAGAGGTTGTATTCGTATATGGTGGTTTAATTCCAGCTCAATGAGTTTTACAGGTTAATACTTCCCTTGTAATGCACAACACAGCTACCTGCTAATACGCTCGCTTCACCACATCAACCTAACATCCGGTCCGTCCTCCCATATCTTCCGGGGGGAAACAGCACCCCCAGCTAAACAGAGCGACACACAAAATCCCAGAACATTACAGTATGGAGGTAGAGATGGTAGAGTCCTACAAGTTCAACTGAACAAAAAACTGGACTGGTTGGACAACACTGAGGCCCTCTACAGGAAGGGACAGAGTAGGCTGTTCTTCCTGAGGAGACTCGGGTCGTTTGACGTGTGCAACCGACTGCTGCTATCGTTCTACCAGTCGGTTGTAGCCAGCGTCCTCTTCTTTGCTGTGGTGTGCTGGGGGGGCAACATCAACTTGAGGGACTCCAGCAAGCTGAACAAGCTGGTGAAGAAGGCTAGCTCAGTAGTGGGTGGTGAGCTGGATAACCTAGAGGTGGTGGCTGAGAGGATGAGGAAAAGGCTAGAATCCATCCTTGAAAACCCTTCTCACCCCCTCTACGAGGAGCTAGCCAGAATGAAGAGCATGTTCAGCCTAAGACTCATCCCCCCCGACACACCACAAACCACCTGGGCCGGTCCTTTATACCGGCAGCCATCAGGCTCTACAACAAAGGGCTCGGGCGGCTGGATCGGCCGGTTCTGCTGCCAGAGCCATCGCATTTACATTTAGTCATTTAGCTGACGCTTTTATCCAAAGCGACTTACAAGTTCTGTACGACAAGTCATCAGGAAGTGCACAACTCCATCAGCTGAGTAACAATGTTCATCAAAGTGTTAAGTGCTACAGTGTCACTATCACCAGTGTTAATTTTGTCGACGAAAGATGTTAGTCAACGAAGCTTTTTCCCACGACGACAACGTCACGTTAATGTTGATCATGTGACACTAACGTGACTAAATAATTAATTAAATACCGTTGACCACAACTGAGGACACAAAAATGTCGTTTACAAAAACCATGACGAATTCTCTTAATTTATGTTGACTAAAACAAGACGAGACAAAATAATTATAACTTTTAGAATATTCACGTTATTATTTCAGCATTTCCGTTTCCGGGTTAAGCTCTGCAGTGTTTATGGCTAAAAGCCAATATGTGAGGCTAAAAACCACGTCCCAGGTCTCTCGTGACTACAGCTTATACCAATAACCATGAACGGAATCTGCTACTCTCTCAACACTCCTGCGGCAGCCGAACAGTTCTACCAAAAGAACATGGCATTTAAGACGATGGAGGCTGAGAGGATGGCTAGGCTGCGACTGCGAGAAGAGCTAATAGCCTGGGAGTCGGGACCTATATCCCAGACACAGACTTGCTCTCTTTCATCTGTGTACACCCACTAGTGTTGTCACGATACTGGAATGTCACGAACTTCGATACCATTTTCGATACCACGGGGAAAAAGGTTCAATCTTAAAATAAAAATCTTTTTTTTTTTTTAAATAATTTTTGCTTTTGTTGCTGGTTGATTCTCCTAAGCTTCTCTCTGGTACTATAAGAGAAGATAAATATAACACTTTTAAAACCCTTTGTTTATCTTTAGATCACACATTTAAAAATAACTGTTCATCTCACTTCAATCATTTTTATTGCAGAACGTGGTATTTTCTCAAGCAGACAGATGTAAACACTGTAATCTGTGTTGCATGTACCTGACAAACTGAACTGTTTGTATTACAGTCATATTCCGACTTAACTGAATGCACATGTGTGTGTGTGTGTGGACTACTGTACTATTTTATTATGAATAATTAAATATCGATATTTCAGGAAATTAGTATTGAAACCGTTTTAAATATTCAGAATCGATATGTATCAATTTTTCGATATTTTTGACAACACTAACACCCACTACTATCAACATTACACATGGATACAACAAGGACAAGAAAATGTTCACTTAAAAAGGTAATGTTGGTATGAAAAGAAAAGAAACAGACGAGTACTAACACTGAGATTGACCCTGCTATAAGTTGTTATGAATCCCTTTAGCGCTTGAAGCGCACTAAAACATCGTAATGACTTAATTTCTCATATAATGTTGGGTACATGCTAAGGCTGAGCCCGAACGTTCGAACGTTCGTTCGTTAAGCTGACATTCGGACTTTAATTAATGGGTTCGAACGTTCGGTGAAAAAAAATAAAGCAGGCCCAACTACGGTGAGGCGATGTGAAGCGGCGCGTCCCCCGAGTGCCGAGTCGCTCGGCTCAACCAGTATGGTCTCTGCCGGGCTGTTGCTGGATACTCAACCAGAGCTCTCGTCTCAACCAATGCAATAGAACAATTTTGATTGAATGACAGGCGATTCTGCCAATTACGTCACACCGCTTGCACCCGCCTCTGCTGTTACCACCAATCGGCAAGCGTTTATTATTTTTTTTACTTCCGGCAATGCCGCCATTGATCTGCTTGAGAGAAGCTTAACGTAGCGTTAGCTCCCCGCCGAGGAAGTAAAAGTCGTAACAAGGTTTCCATAGATGAACCTGCGGAAGGCTCATTAATGAATACCAGCCTTTTTCGGCCACGGAGTGCGAGCTTCATGGCGGGAGGTGGTTGCGTTGGAAACAACTCTGGCCGAGGCGGCAGGCGTGTTGGGAGCCCGGCGGGACCCCCGCGCCGGTGTCTCTCTGTCTCTCTGCCGTCCCCCGTTCCGAGGTAGACTGTGGAAGGAGCCGAGGCGCGCGCCTCTCTCCTTCCCGTCGACCAAGAGTGAATACCTGTTATTGAACGTGTAACACTAACTATATAACGTTAATGCCACAAAACGAAAAAAAATGATATAAAAAAAAAAAAAAAAATGTAATAAAAACATTTTTTTTATTAAAAAAAATTACAAAAAAAAGATAAACCCTGGCGAACGTTCGAACCCTAAAAACAGGGTTCGGGCTCAGCCTTAGTACATGCTCAGTAGAGTTAGAACGCTCCCAGTCTTAGGGGCTGTGATATTTTGTTACCACACTTTATGCACATAGAAGTGCAGTGGCAGGTTCGCTAAGCTAATGTTGTTAGTGATGCACCGATGTGAAAATTGTGGCCGATACCGATATTAATATTGCTGTTCTGGCCGATACCGATATTTACGATGTCGATATCTCTGTATAGAAAACACTTTTTTTATGATAATCAAATAAAGAGCTATTTTCCAAAACGCATTTAAATTTTTTTTACTTTTGTAACTTATTTTCAGAAATGACTGATATTTTGAAACTATTTAAGGCCAAAACATGTAAAAAGAATAGATAAAAAATAATAATAATTTTTTTTTATATCGGCCCTATCTTGATATCGGACCGATACAGATGTGTAAAAAAACTGCCATATCGGCCGATATTATATCGGCGGCCGATATATCGTGCATCACTAAATGTTGTGTTAGCCGAATGCTCTGATGGGAGCCGCCATTTTAAGTTTAAAGTGACGTCAGCGATCTACGGTTGTACTCGACTGAAAAGGGAATGTGTGTGTGACGTGTGTGAAATTTGTACAGTAGTTTCCAGTGAGAATTGCAATCAGTGTGTACTAGGGCTGTCCCCGACTAAGGATTTGGATAGTAGACTATTAGTTGACTAAAGAAAATAGATAAAAATGTATCATTCCATTTGGGCTGTGGGGGGTTCTTAACACATTCCCTGCCCTAAATTATATCCATCAATATAGCCAGTCTGCCACCACTCTAAGCCTATGGAGATGTTCACCTTCTTTGCAGGGCTATAACTTTTTAAATTGTATTGCTAAATTGACATTACTATGGCCCATTCAACATAGATTATCTATCGTTCAGGATGTAGGAACGTTATACTTTTTCATTCAGACATTCATACAAAAATACCTTCTCGAAGTATGTTTTTATCGTTTTCTGCAGTAATTCCTAGAATGTGAGTTATAGGCCTAAACACATATATAGATTATCGATTGCCGTTTATTCCCGATACACGCTATATTAAAAAATTCAACTGTATATGATCCTATACGTTATGCGTCATCATGCACAGAGGAAAGGGGGGGGGGGGGGGGGGTCGTTTATAATTCCGTGACCGTCAGTAAATGCTTTATGTAGTATGGGTGATATATTGATCAGATCGGTTTGCAGTGAAATGAATGAACAATTGGGCTGAAAATGACGTTAGCGTCCTCTTACCGTGCGTCAATGAGACTGGCGGTGAAAGATCCCAGGTATACGACGCCGATCGCCTAGGTCCATTTCCGGTTTGTATGTCGCAATAAACGCCGAAATCATATCGATTATTAAGTTTATAAAGCGATCCATTAGGTACATAGTGTCTGTCGGGAGCCTTGCAACAATATCTGACGGCCGGATGAATTTAATCGACGCACACCTCCCACTTCCTGTTGTTCCGAGTGTAACTCGCCCGACCATCCACCAGGCGGCGGTATTGAGCCGTCGTTGTATTGAGCCGTAGGGTCCAGCTGCAGCGCCGGAGGTGTATATATGAATTATGAATGCCATGGCGAAAAAATTAAATATTGATCTCAATATCGCTGTACAGCGTGGTCTGGCGGTCAAAGCATGGCGGGCAATAACGTGTTACAGCTTTGGCGGTGGATGTGTTAATGTCTGAAGGAGTCGACTGAAGGCTTCTTGTCCTCTGCAAAAGCATGCAATTGGTCCACTGATGGATACATCTTGATATTTGTCTAGTCTAGTGTGTTCATTAGATGGGTGAAATCCTCTTTCAGTGCCTCCGTGCCTGTTTTCTTAGGCAGTTAGCCTCTGGTATGCGTGCAATTAGCGTTAGCCATGCTTCTAGGCCTCTTCTTTTGGAAAGAATGATAAAAGAAATTAAAAAATAATAATGTATACATTTTTTTTTGTATTCGACTAAGAGGTTGGCAGTCGACTACGGCTCCTTCGACCGATTAGTCGACTAATAGGGGTCAGCCCTAGTGTGTACTACAGTATCCTAATGTTGCTTTGTTGGTAAAAAAATAAAAAAAGCTATTTAAATCAGAATATGTTCCATTTCATGTCTGATTATTTCTGAATCTATTGACCATTTCAAGGAATGTTTGGTTACTATTGGGCTTCTAGCCTTCTACTGAACTTATTGTGAATCAGCTGATAGGGTTTTGGCTAGACTATACTTAACACTTTGGATGCCACTGGTGAACATGGTAAAACATGGTTGAATGCCAGCACCCACTTCAATGATAGCGTTGTGAACGCATAATCTATGTCTTAAATTATGGCTGTGTCTAATGTGGTCGTCGCTTATCAATGACTTGTTTGCAGTCAACATTGTCGAAAAGGATTTTTTATTTAATCGGTTCATTTCCGTTTTATAGCATTTTGAAATGCCCTCGTTTTCTTGAAAGTTTCAGGAAAATATAAAGATTGTGATAAACGGCATTTACTGGAATATTCTGGAATACACAAAACGGTAATTTTTCTGCCTATTTATGAATCGTTTTCAAATAAACGCTAGATTATCGATAGTATATGTGTACGTATGCACGCTAGAGAAGCGAGCTGAAAAATCTATTCTCTCATTTCCTGATCAGCGCGCACACACACAGGGCAAACGCTGATATCTCTGTGAAAACAGATCCGATTATCCTAAGACTGGTAAAATAGATTCCTTACCTCAGATCAGATCAGATGTTCTCCAAAAAGGTTATTCCAATTCCTGATCGCCATTCCAAATATCGATCGCGTTTATTGATTCAGCGCTGGGTACTGTAAATATGTATTCCACACTGTTTTCCGGCTCTGCAATCACTTCGATCTCTTCGGATGGCTTGCCGGAAAAGTAAAATGAGGAAACTGCCCCCCCCACCCCCCCCCCCCCCATCAGTCTAATCCAATGGGGTGCAGTTACACAGGGAGAGACGATAGGGGGCGGTATTTTCCCGATGGAGCTCAGAGAGAGGTTGCTGCACTAGCGTGAGGCTAGATTGATGAAATATAAATTCAAATCGCCAATAAATTTAAAAAAAACGACAAACAAACGCTATATAGCGTTGCTGGCATTCAACGGTCGGCATGAACTAACGACATATAGCGTCGCTGGCACTCAAAGTGTTAATAAATAGAATTGCATTATTTACAATATAAAATGCCTTTTTTTCATTAGTGAAAACTAGACAAAAATCATCAGTTTTCTGCGACTAAATCTAGACAAAAACAAAGACAAAATAGAGACCAACACTGACTAAGACTAAAATACTCAGACATTTAGTTGACTAAAACTGACTAAACGAAAAATAAATGCAGATGACTAAATATGATGAAAACGAAAAAGGAGCACTTGACACATGACTAAGACTAAGACTAAAATGAAAATAGCTGCCAAAATTAACACTGACTATCACAACTCGGGACTTGAGAACTAGAGACTCACATCACCACTGGACTATCTTGATTATTTAGAGACTCATATTGTGTTTGTACTTTTTATATGACTATATTGTATTTGTACTGTGAAGCTATGCACCCCCCCCCCCCCCCCCCCCCATGCTGCTTTGACACCTGAATTTCCCCAAGGGGATCAATAAAGGATTATCTTATATCTTATTTATATTACCTGGATGGTGTGGGGTTAGGGCTGCAACTAACGATGATTTTGGTAGTCGACTAATCTGTCGATTATTTTTTCGATTAGTCGACTAATCTAACGATTATTTCTGTCACACCCTCCATCTCTGCTTCCTGTGGGCGCTAGGCTTGGGCGGTATGACGGTATTACGGTATACCAGGGTATTTCGAAATACCGACGGTATAGGGCTGGGCGATATGACGATATTATATAAATATCGGGTACAGTTAATTAACGATACACTTTTTTAACGTATCGTGGATATCGTGATGTTTTGCCCAAGAGGATTGTGTCGCGTCAATCTGGTCCACCCCGTTCAAACAACGCCGCTCCCACACACACACTGCATCAAAGTTAGTACTTATGATTAACAAAGGCATTCGTTTTGTGGCATCAACATTATATAGTTACACGTTATATAGTTACACATCAGCGTATTTACCCAAACATAGCAACGTCCGATGACTACATAGATAGCAAGCGTTACTGTTCATATCTCAGTCCGTGCCGAGTTGTGCGTGCCCATTCTGCGGTCTGTTAATAAAGTTTTCAATCAGACAGATGTATGGAAAGGCTTTTATTATAACATTTGTTGCAGTAAAATCATTATGCCTCGTTGTCATGCTGCGGTGCGCTAGTAATCACTCGTCGGCTGTGGTGAGCTGTTGTTGTTGTCGTTGAGCTGAGCTCTCGTTAAAATCAAGGAGGGCATTCAGGAAGTAAAAAAAGAATAGCGCTGCTTGCCGATTGGTGCTAAGAACAGCAGGGCGGGTACAAGCGGTGTGACGTAATTGGCAGACTCGACTGTCAATCAAAATTATTCCGTTGCCGGCTGAATGATTGAATGAATGAACGTTATTAACGATTGCAGAATGGGTACAATACAGTACAGCTCAATACAACAACAGTGGACTGACTGGAGGATGAAGACCAGAAAAAGACTTTCGGCTTTTTTACATAAGGGTCCTCCATTTTCAATTCATCAAAACATTTAGAGACATACAAATATACAGTAGTTTCATAAAAATGCTAAAATCCTATTGATTGATTGATTGATTTAAAACTTTATTAACATTGCAGAATGGGTACAGTACAGCTCAATACATACAATTGTTAAGGGGATGCAGACCAGCGAAAGACTTTCGTCTTGTTTACATCAGGGTCCCCCATTTGCAATTCATCATATTTCATATCTAAATTATATAATATCTCATTGCTAAATATATGCAATATATAATCTAATAATCCAATAATCTAAATCTAATATATAATATAAAAATGCTAAATGCATGGGTATTTTATTTTGTCTTTAATGTTAGCTTGCAAACTCAAATACTGTCTTGGTAAGCCTCATAATGAATTGTTTGGGGAAAAAAAGAAAAACATCGTGATGCGTATCGCGTATCGCCGAAAGGTCAGAAAATATCGTGATATCATATTTAGGCCATATCGCCCAGCCCTACGACGGTATGATTTTCAATACCGTGACGTCACAGACTGTGCACCAACTCTGTAGTGCACAGCACGCGCCAGCAGAGGGCAGGGCAGTCTGTCTTTCCCTCTCTCAATCAGAGCAGAGCAGAGCTGAGCAGGTGACGCAACGTGCATGTTCCGTTGGGCATTTCATCTTGCATGTGTTAATCTGCACGATAAATAAAGACTTATTCTTCTATAGAATGTGGTTATGGACCATTTATTAACCATGGGCCCACTTCCAGACATTGGATGATTGAGGAATCGGGAAACAGAGCGTTTTTCTAACGTTTTGAAATTGATCTCGTGCATGAATGTGGACTCAGGGACACGTTGTTTGGGTACCGGTAAGTAAGTTATGTTATGGTTAAGCGATTGGAAGATGAACGTATGAGATATGAATGCTGGTGGTAGTGTATGTTTGGTAAAGCGTTCCAGTTCGACTGTGTGTGTGCGTATTGGCTTCGCGTTTCACTACAGTGGTTTAATGACTTAAGCTGGGTTTTGATTATCACTTAATCAATGCAGAATACATTTTGTGCGTCTGTATATGTAGTTGTGTACTACTGTCGTGAGTTTGTGAGTCATATTGCTCCAATGTCAGCCTCCGTTATACGCTCCGTATGACTCGTTTCATATGTGTGTGTCTCGAATGTGCGCGCTGGTTTGTTTACACTTGGTAACACGGGTCGCTAATGAATTTAGGCTTGAGGTTGAAGAGAGTGCACTTTTAGGTTGAAAGAACGGCCCTAATGTCAACGTGTTTCAATATAAGCGTTATGTATGGTGATAACGAGTATATTGTTAACTTAACTTAACTCCGCTACACCCCCCCGCTGATGAAAATGAAAGTCATACGTCATACCGTATACCGGGGTATTACGTCATCATGGTATGACGGTATGAAAAAAATTATACCGCCCAAGCCTAGTGGGCGCGGCTCCTTTTCCGGGCTCTTAGCAGACTTCTTAGCTTAACATAACAGACCGACAGTAAGTTTGGGGGAACTAATGGGATAACTGGGGTTGCAACAAAAGTGCAACTAGGGCTAAAAACACAATGAAATAAAATAATAATAAATAATATATCCTTCTTAGCAGACTTCTTAGCTTAACATCCCAGGGAACTAATGGGATAACTGGGGATGTTGTTTGCTCCTGACAAGAGTCTCAAAGTCTGGGGTGATGGTAGACAAAGCAACTCTGAGGTCATGCTCAATGTCCAATCTGTTCCTCTGCTTTGTCTTCAGCTGGACCAGAGGTGAGAAGCCACTTTCACAAAGATACGACACATCAACGCAAAAATTCGGCGTCGACGAGTTTTTATGATCAATGTCGTCAATTATGTCGACTAATCTTTGCAGCCCTATGTGGGGTGCTACGCGATTGTCGTTGAGCGACAGCCGATCGCATCGCCAGGCGAACGTCGCTCGCCCGCCGTGTGCTTTGGACTTATGGGTTAGTGGGGCTCAATCAGAGCCTCAATGTGCGAGAATAGTCTGTCGTCTCGACTACACTTTGCACTCCCTCTCATGCTCGCTCGCTCACACACACATGCACTCCCTCTCACACACACGCACTTGCTGTCTCATGCTTCTTTTTTTTAATCCACTTTTTCTCGCCATTTTCTATTTTTCTCCCATCCCAATTTCGTATTATCCAATTCTTCCCTCCCCTGTCTTGTCTTGAACGTTGCTAGACTATGCCTCCCACCAGTGATGGGCAGTAGCTTGCTACAAGTAGCGAAGCTACATAGCTTAACTACAATTCTCAGTAGCGTGCTGGTAGCTCGCTACTTTTTAACCAGGGTAGCGGTCTCTGTAGCGGAGCTATTTATAGAACGAAGTAGTAACGTAGCGACGAGAAACGTTACACGCTACTTTCGAGAGAAACAGTCTAGACTAGAATATCTGCGAGGAGAAAAAAAACTCCCCGTAAAAAACCCACTATGATTGGTTGGTTTGTTTAGATATGAGTGACGACTCACGATTGGGTATGGTAGGCCAAAACGTTATGGGTAGGCCAATCAGAGGCAGGATAGGGCGGGACTCCAGCCGCAAAGCAGGAAGTGAAAATCAAAACACAGACGTATTGAATGAATGCAATTTAACGGATTACATGAACAAGAACCAGTCTGCGCGAAATGGCAGAGGGGTTCGATGGCATTGATGAAGATGATGTCAATAACAACAATGACTCTCCATGGCCCTATCTGGGACACATTTATGAGTTTGACTGAAAAAACGGCTAAAACATATGCTGCTCTCTCAACACGTCCAGCACTAACTTGAAGACACGTCATTCAGGTGAGCTGATGAAAATCAATTGTTCCCAAACAGCACACAAGTCAGTACACTTTGTCAACAGCTTTAACTAAGATAGCTGCTATCATGATGTTTCACTGTAGGCAGAAAATGAACAATATTATTGGGGTGGAGAAAAGAAAAAAAAGAGGGAAAAGCAGTGGTTCTCAACCTGTGGGACAGGACCCCCAGGGGCGGTCCCCACATGATTTTGGGGCCATGGAATGTTTTGTGAGTTACATATTTAAATACATTTGGTCATTTAGCTGACACTTTCATTCAAAGCAACTTACAAATTGTGTACAACAAGTCAATAGTGGTACATATCTAGCGGCCAAGGATAAGTAGTATTGTTTGTCAGTGTCAAGCTTGAGTGTTATACTCTGAGTACATACTGTAGTAGTATAGACATATTAGCATAGTTGGTAGTAGTATATACATGGTAGCATAATACTAGTAAAATGAAGTAAAACAATTCAGATATTGAAGAAGTGTGTAATTCAAGTTCATGTTAAAAGGATGACACAAAAAGCCAGACCGAGGGCTTGTTTCAGTTTTATAATAAATAATCAAACTGAGAAATTTTTTTCCTGCCTATTTGTTTGGTGGAAACTTGGTCACGAAGTAAAAAAAAAAAAAAGTAGTGTCGATGTAGCTAGCTATTTTTGACATGTTCTTGTAGTGTAGCTTGCTACATTTCTCTGGGGATAGCTTCCATTGTAGTTGAGCTATATTTAATCGAGAGTAACTTGTAGTGTAGCTTGCTACATTTTCCAAGTAGCTTGCCCATCACTGCCTCCCACTAGTCGGCTGTAGTGAGGACAGAAGCCTTGCCTCACGTGTCCCCTCCGGTACACAAGGAGGCAGCCTGTCGCATCTTTTCACCACAGCAGCTCGAAATCTGTGGCGAGGAGTAACGCATGAGAGGCTCACGCTGCCCCCGCTACTTCCTGTTTCCGTCACACCGGCTTCACCAAACCGACCTGTAGGAGTCGCTGTCCACAGCATCCAATCCCCACCCACCGGCTTTCCCACCCTCTAACACTTGCCATTGTGTTAGTATGAACGACCGGACAGCCGGTAGCAACGCCGAGAGCTGGGCTCGAACCCACTGCGCCAATCAGCCGCCCGTGCTCTCATTCTTCTGAGTTAAGTCCTGCATTATTATTATTATTATCATTCCAACTCCACTGAGAATTGGATCATGTTTTTCAGGCATCGATCGGTTTTCGCAATCGGCGACTAGAAAGCATTATCGGAATTCCCCAATCTCATATTTATACTGAATATCGGCCGATACCGATCGATCGGAGGCATCCCTAGTATAGTTGTGATGTATATGTAAACAGCTCACCAGGTGTATATCTGCAGTTCACTGGACGGGACGTTTCCCCTGGCGAAGTCATCTGGCCTGTGGTGTCTGCCGCTGTTGGTGGTGAACACCCGTAGTAAGAGAGGACATGTCTGAAGCAGAGACGACACAATATAATAGAGTAAGAGAGGATGGTAAATGGCTGCTTTTATATATAGCGCTTTTATCCAAAGCGCTTTACAATTTACAATACACATTTTACCCATTCACTTTAAACACATTCACACACCGACGGCAGAGGGCAGGCAACCATGCAAGGTGCCAACCTGCTCATCAGGAGCAATTAGGGGTTAAGTGTCTTGCTCAAGGACACATCGACACGCTTCCCACAGTTCCCAGGAGGAGCGGGAATCGAACCGGGAACCTCCGGTATGCCAGACGACTGCTCTACCTTCCTGTGCCTACCTCTACTGTCGCCCCTGACATGTCACGTAGAGCCAACACAATATAATAAGAGTAAGAGAGGACATGTCTGAAGTAGAGACAACACATTATTAATAGTTTACTCCATTATACTTTTAGTCAGCAGAGTGTCATGGTTCCAATGAACGAGTGTACCGTGTATGGGCTCGTATTCATTTAATATTTCCATCCAGCTCTGGTGTGTTTATATTATACAATACAGTACGGCTCAATACACACAATTCTTAAGGGGATGAAGACCAGAGAAAGACGTTTGTCTTGTTTACATCAGGGTCCCCCATTTTCAATTCATAGTGACATTTTTGACATTACACAACATACATGACATCATGACATTTATGGCATAAGGACATACAGGTATAGTACGGTTACATTTGTGACATACGATATGCAAATATACAGTACTGTTACCCATATACAGTCATAGTTAACGTATAGGGCTAACAACACTGTGGTCTGGAGTTATTGCCTAGTATCTGTGTAGCTTAGCTACCTACTGTAGTAGCTCAGGTAGGTAACAGTAAGTCAGTTAGCTCAGCTACACACGGAGGCAATAACTCACACTGACTTGTTAGAAATAGTCTCTTCATCCGTTTGAAAAAACACACCGCGTCATCAGTCTTATATAACATTAATAAATAAGAACGAGGGACGATGACAATATACAAACAAGTCTCGGACGACTGCGGGTGTATTTACAAACAGCACACACATTGTAACGTGTTAGCTGTTAGCCATGTGAGCTAACTTAGCACGAATTAGCACATCGGCTAGTAGTAAGGAGGCAATGATGCTGACGTTACGCAACGTTACCTTTTCTCTATCGATGGCCTTCTCTGGTTCTTTCTTGATTTCTTCTTGTGTGATTCTTGATTCCAGAGCCATGGTTCTTGTTAACTATCTTAACTCAGCTGGTTAGAGTCGCTTCGCGTGGTGTCTTCTTGTTTGCTCTGCCTCGAACTGTACAAATTAGATGTTTCCGTTTCCGGGAACACGTTACTACTATTGTCATTCAATCAATCAATCTGCACGGTGATTGATTGAATGAAAATTTGATTAACAGATTGCAGAATGGGTACAATACAGTACGGCTCAATACACACAATTGTTAAGGGGATGCAGACCAGAGAAAGACTTTCGTCTTGTTTACATCAGGGTCCCCCATTTTCAATTCATAATGAATTTTAAGTAAGGGTGCGGGCAATACAAATAAAAATGTCTGCCTAGAATTTGGCTCCTACAGGTAGAGTGCTCAAACTAAGGGTTTATTTCCCCCCAAAATATAAATACATAAAAACTACTAACCTTCGTAGGCCTACTGTCTTTTATTATTATGCACTTTGCTATATATTACTACCTACTATGCGAATATGTCTATACTACTATGCACTCAAGACTGTAGCACCCAAGTTCTGTTTGACGAACAATATGTTACTGCCAGAGTTTGTGGAGAAGAATTGTTTGTTCCTCGAATCAGGACAAAAGGATATCGAATATTAGACACAGGACAATGAGTTCAAACATCATGTATGGTATTTATTGAATAATCAGAAAGCATAATTACATGAATTATCGGGTGGTCCATGGATCACGACACGCTTGTTGACAGCAATGCAGTATAGCAAGGAGTCGCCAAGGAGCTCTCCTTCCCTCTATTCTATATATGTACAGTGTACAGCCCTCACCCAACCCACCCAACCCCACCCCACCCAACCAACCTCCTCCAATGTACAGTTTCTACGCCAAATGTATATACACTCCTTTTCTGGACACTTTTGTATCACAAACAGTACTGTATTTGCAAATCTGATATGTCATAAATGTATAGATGTAGCAGTACTGTCTATCTGTATGTCATGTATGTCATATATGTTATGATGAATTGAAAATGGGGGACCCTGATGTAAACAAGACGAAAGTCTTTCTCTGGTCTGCATCCCCTTAACAATTGTATGTATTGAGCTGTACTGTACTGTACCCATTCTGCAATCTGTTAATAAACTTTTCAATCAATCAATCAATCAGTACAATCAGTGGTTCTCAACTGGTCTAGCCTCAGTCAGGACCCAACATTTTCCTTGTCGCTTTCACATATAGTTTTGGTGGACTCGGTGCGGTTCTGTTGGTGAAGTTGCAACATTGTTGCATTCTTCATTTGGTTCGCCTGCGTTCACATAGAAATCTGTCATAGCGCACCGAACCTTCTGAACAATGTCACGCGGTCGAAAAGGGCGCTTGTCTATTGGACAGTGGAAATGTGTGTGTGGCTGCGAGCCCGTGTGTGCGCGCGCGTGTGTGTGTCTGTGTGTGGACTGCAGAGCCCTCCGCGGAGGTGAGTTTTGACATGGCATTGATCCATTGTTCTAACTTCTATTGAAGCACATTACCACCATCCTCTCGCTAAACAACTTGTAGACCACAGTGTTTTTATGAGTGCCCACAAGTAGCTGTTTTATTAATAATATAATAAGCCGTGTTTTTTCTTCCTTCTTCCCAAGATGCACAGATAGATAGATAGATAGATAGATAGATAGATAGATAGATAGATAGATAGATAGATAGATAGATAGATAGATAGATAGATAGATAGATAGATAGATATAGATAGATATAGATAGATAGATAGATAGATAGATAGATAGATAGATAGATAGATAGATAGATAGATAGATAGATAGATAGAGATAGATGCAGTGTTGTTTTGCAGTGAATGAATGCTGCGAGCAGTGGTAAGGTAATAACAGTATTGACGTGGCATTGATCCATTGATCCAACGCTGTGCGCCTCGGTAATAATAATAAGCCGCGTTTTTTCTTCCTTCTTCCCAAGATGCACAGTTAGATATATAGATAGATAGATAGATCGATATAGATAGATAGAGAGATAGATGCAGTGTGCTTGTTTTGCAGTGAGTGCTGCGAGCAGTGGTAATAATAATCACTTCCTATATTTGGTTCGCGTTTGGTTCGATGAAGCCGAACCGAGACCGACGGTTTCAGGCGGACCAGAGTTCGCCTGTTTGGTCCGCGAACCGAGTTCGACATGCATTCACACAAACCGGAAAAACCGGACTATCGAATTCTGGTCCGAAAGTCCGGACCAAACAGCCCCTGTGTGAAAGCGACCTTAGGTTTCGACTGTTTGGTCCGGACTTTCGGACCAGAATTCGATAGTCCGGTTTTTCGGGTTTGTGTGAATGCGTGTCGAACTCGGTTCGCGGACCAAACCAAAACGTCGGTCTCGGTTCGGCTTCAGCGGACCAAACGTGAACCAAATATAGGAAGTGATTATTATTACCACTGCTCGCAGCACTCACTGCAAAACAAGCACACTGCATCTAATCTATCTATCTATCTATCTATCTATCTATCTATCTATCTATCTATCTATCTATCTATCTATCTATCTATCTATCTATCTATCTATCTATCTATCTATCTATCTATCTATCTATCTATCTATCTATATATCTATCTATATATCTATCTATATATCTAACTGTGCATCTTGGGTAGAAGGAAGAAAGGAAGAAAAAACGCGGCTTATTATTATTACCGAGGCGCACGGCATTGGATCAATGGATCAATGCCACGTCAATACTATTATTACCTTACCACTGCTCGCAGCATTCATTCACTGCAAAACAAGCACACTGCATCTATCTCTCTATCTATCTATATATCTATATATCTGTGCATCTTGGGAAGAAGGAAGAAAAAACGCGGCTTATTATATTATTAATAAAACAGCTACTTGTGGGCACTCATAAAAACACAGTGGTCTACAAGTTGTTTAGCGAGAGGATGGTGGTAATGTGCTTCAATAGAACAATGGATAAATGAATGCCATGTCAAAACTCGCTCCGCTGATCTGGAGGACTCGCAGTCCACACACACACACACGTGCGCGCGCACACACACACGGGCTCGCAGCCACACACACATTTCCACTGTCCAATAGACAAGCGCCCTTTTCGACCGTGTGACATTGTTCAGAAGGTTCGGGTGCGCCTCACAGATTTCTATGTGAACGCAGGCGAACCAAATGAAGAATGCAACAATGTTGCAACTTCACCCCCAGAACCGCACCGAGTCCACCAAAACTATATGTGAAAGCGACCTAAGTCATTAAGTTGCGACCCAACATTTTTAACCACTATGATTTATGTAAAAAAAAAATTGCAGTAATACGCAATCTTTCAAAATATGAAATAAACACAAAAAAGTGCAACAAAAGTGCAACTATTGCTAAAAACCCAATGAAATAAAATAATAATAAATAATATAAGCTTCTTAACAGATTTCTTAGCTTAACATAACATACCTAAATTTGGGGGAACTAATGGGATAACTGGGGTTGCAACAAAAGTGCAACTAGGGCTAAAACCCAATGAAATAAAATAATAATAAATAATATGCTTCTTAGCAGATTTCTTAGCTTAACATAACAGACCTAAGTTTGGGGGAACTAATGGGATAACTGGTGTTGCAACAAAAGCGCAACTAGGGCTAAAAACCTAATGAAATTAAATAATAATAATAAATAATTATGCTTCTTAGCAGACTTCTTAGCTTAACATAACATACCTAAGTTTGGGGGAACTAATGGGATAACTGGGGTTGCAACAAAAGTGCAACTAGGGCTAAAAACCCAATGAAATAAAATAATAATAATAATAATAATAATAATAATAATAATAATAATAATAATAATAATAATAATAATAATAATAATAATAATAATAATAATAATAATAATAATAATAATAATAATAATAATAATAATAATTAATAATAATAATAATAATAATTATAATAATAATAATAATAATAATAATAATAATAATAATAATAATAATAATAATAATAATAATAATAAATAATTATGCTTCTTAGCAGACTTCTTAGCTTAACATAACAGACCTACAGTAAGGTTGGGGGAACTAATGGGATAACTGGGGTTGCAACTAAGGGCTAAATACACAATGAAATAAAATAATAATAATAATAAATAATATATCCTTAGCAGACTTCTTAGCTTAACATGCAGGGAACTAATGGGATAACTGGGGATGTTGTTTGCTCCTGACAAGAGTCTCAAAGTCTGGGGTGATGGTAGACAAAGCAACTGAGGTCATGCTCAATGTCCAATCTGTTCCTCCGCTTTGTCTTCAGCTGGACCAGAGCTGAGAAGCCACTTTCACAAAGATAGGTAGTGCAAAAAAAAAGTATTAAAAAAAAGATATATCTTTTTTTTTACACACACATCCGCGACCCACTCAAAATGGCCCCACAACCCACTTTTGGGTCGCGACCCACCAGTTGAGAAACACTGTTTTAGACCATACCGTCCAGCCCTACGTCAAATCGCCCTTACCTGTGGCCGGGAGTAATCCAAAAAGAATATTCCAATTGTTTGATCGCCATCTGGTATATCCAATGTCCATTTGCTCGACGGCATAATCCACCATAACATATGGATCGGAGATATTTGACACGCTTCGATGCAACCGGGACAACCGTTCGTCCCACAGCCCAGGATACCATGTTAGAAAGGATGCTATTGCTAATGAATAGAAATATCGAATAAAAGAAATAACGATCAAATAACGAGTATACTCGTTGTTGGCGTTCAGCGATTGGCGGCCAATAACGAGTATAATCGCCGTTGGCCGGGAATGAGTTAACATCATCTTTCTCAAACTGTCCTTTAACACTTTCTCTACTTGTCCTTTAACATCATACTACAGCAAGAAGCGATGGAGGTTCCCATCGCGACCAACAGCATCAACAACGCAACCTGTGGCTACATCTACTGCGCGGACGGCAACGCTTCCCCAATGACGCCGCAGCAGACGAGCACACGTGAGGCAGTGACGAGAGGAGGTGAACCGAGGGTCGAAACCATGACGACCATCTCGACGCGGGATGTAAACATCTCGACGCCCGATAGCCGGCTAGCTAGCAGAGCTAACAACAAAAACAACCAGGAACGAGTCCTTTGTTGTCCCAGCACGGCGCGGGACCCGACACCCCCCTCCCCCCTTCTTTGTTGTTCCAACACGGCGCGGGACCCGACACCCCCCTCCCCCCTTCCCACCCACAACAACACAGAGGAACAGATCACAAACGGACAATACTTCGAACCTGCCAACATCAATGAAATAACCAACGCCAATGGACTGAACATTTTTCACATTAACATTAACAGCTTAAAAAACAAATTGGATGAAATCAAGCAAATATTCATAAATGGTAAGGCAAACATACTGTGCTTCTCAGAAACTAAGCTCGACGATTCTGTAAAAGATCCAGAGATAGAGATTGAGAACTACTCAATAATCAGGAATGATAGGAACAAACATGGAGGTGGTGTCTGTATGTACATACACAAGGACACCAAATTCATCAACAGAAATGACCTGAATCATAAATCAATTGAAACTGTATGGGTGGAAATCCTATTCGAAAGGGCGAAATCCCTACTGGTTGGCACAGTCTACAGGCCGCCAGATCATAGTGGCTTTTATGATACAATGGATGGGTGTTTAGCTGGAGTTGAGGATGTAGACAAAATTCTTATTGGAGACTGGAACACGGATATGCAACGAAAAGATGCACCCGTCTTCAAGGCCTTCAGTAGGTTTTGTGATCTGCATGGCCTCAGCCAGCTAATCACCCAACCCACACGTGTATGTGAATCAACTCAGACTACCATTGACCTCATTCTGACCTCCGACAAGTCCAAGATCTCAAATAAAGGGGTTATAGCATGTGGGTTAAGTGATCATTATATGATATTCTGTACCCGAAAAAAACTAAAACAAAAGGCTGGCTGCCACAAAACAGTCACATCTAGAGACCTCAAAACCTACTCTAGCGAGGCCTTCAACCTTGAACTGGAGAGTCTGGACTGGTCAGATGAACTCAATGGTACACTGGTTGACGAAACATGGCTTGGTTTCAAAACCAAATTCTCAGCAATACTAAACGACATGGCCCCCCTAAGAACCACCAGGGTAAAAAATCGCGCTGAGCCGTGGATGCACTCCGAAATACTGGCCGCTATGAAAACCAGAGACAAAAAATGCTCTGAGTTTCGTAAAAGTCAGTCAAAGCTTACTAAAAGCACGAGCAGTGAACTCCAAGCCCACGTGACTGAACTCAAACTAGAAAGAAACAGACTAAGAAACGACGTAAACTCCATGATCAAAACTGCAAAAAAGAATTTCATCAATGACAAAACTGAGGAAAACAAAAACAAACCACGTGAACTTTGGAAATTACTCAATAATCAACTAGGATGCAGTAAAAAACTTAAAACCAGATTCTCAAACATAAACATAAAAACTGACAACACGCTCATCACAGACAAGCTGGATGTAGCCAATTACTTAAACATTTTCTTCACAAACATAGCCACAACACTGGTAAACAAACTACCCTCCCACTCAGGGCTTTATGGGGTAGAACACATAGTAGCTTTCTACAAAAACCTAGGGGTCCGCAAGGACGACTTCAAGCTGGAAATGGTAACAACAGATGAGGTACTCAATAAACTGAGCGCCCTCCAACCTAACAAGGCCACTGGCCATGACAACATCCCCTCCAAATTCCTCAGAGACTCAGCAGCCGCCATCACACCAATCATCACACACATAATAAACCTCTCCATAAAACAGGGACACGTCCCCAAGGACTTCAAAATTGCGAGGGTGACCCCTCTGCACAAAAAGGGCAGCAAATTAGACCCAGGCAACTACCGCCCTGTTTCTATTCTCACCTCCATCTCGAAAGTCATGGAAAAAATAGTCTACGAACAGGTCGAAAAGTACCTAGCGGAAAAAAATCTAATCTACGAATTCCAATCTGGCTTCAGAACATCCCACTCCACTGACACATGCCTTCTCTATTTGAATGACCACATCAAACAAGAGGTGGACGCAGGCAAATACTGCGGCATGGTCATGCTGGACCTACAAAAGGCCTTTGACACGGTCAATCACTCCATTCTGATTGACAAGCTAAAAGCAATTGGTTTTGATAGTCTATCAGTGAGCTGGATGCAATCCTACCTTGAGGGGAGGGAACAGATGGTGGAGGTAAACGGTACCCTATCCCCCCCCCTCACAGTGAGCTGTGGTGTTCCACAAGGAAGCATACTAGGACCGCTACTGTTCCTAATTTATGCAAATGACATGTCGTCAGCTTGTGACTGCAACTTGTTCCTGTTTGCGGACGACTCAGCCCTGCTGGTCTCTGACAAGAACAAGTTACAGGTTGAAAAAACCCTCAGCTCGGAACTAGGCAGAATCTGCATATGGCTCGCTGATAACAAACTATCATTACACATGGGCAAAACAGAGTCCATTCTCTTCGGTTCAAATAACAAACTCAGCAAGACCGACGGCTTCTCAGTTACAGTGGGTGACAATATTGTCACAAGGAAAGATGAAATTACCTACCTGGGGTCCATCCTAGAGGCTAATCTCTCCTGTGACAAAATGGCATCCAATGTAATAAAAAAAGTCAACCAACGAACTCGATTCTTGTACCGGATCTCCTCTCTGGTAAACAAGAACACCCTGAAGACTCTGGCAGGAGCACTCATTCAGGGGTACTACGACTATGCTTGCACCTCATGGTACCAAAGCACCTCAAAGGCGCTAAAAACAAAATTACAAACATCTCAAAACAAACTGGTCAGACTACTGCTTGACCTTACTCCTAGAACCCACCTCACCCCTGCCCACTTCGACAACCTAGGATGGCTTAGAGTAGACGACAGAGTACAACAACTTGCAATGGGCCTGGTCTACAAGATACACTACACGACCAAGGTACCCATGTACATGTCAAAATACTTCCCAAAGGTCAGTGAATACCACGATCACAACACCAGAGGGAGCTCCACAAATCATGTCAAACCCAGATTCGGCTCAAATAAGGGACTAAACACGTTTCGCAATTATGCCACATCAATGTGGAACGCCCTACCCAAAGCTGTAAAGGAATGTGGATCACTACCCACTTTCAAAACCTCTCTCAAGGGACACCTACGGGAGACTGCAATTCAACACTGGCCCCTGTAAATATCCTAACCCAATCATTCCAACCCCCTCCAATGTACAGTCATTTACCTAGTATGGTTTTGTCAATAGTTCAATGTACAATTGTGTTTGTTTGTACAGTGTCTCCTCCCCCCCCCCCTCAATGTACAGTGTTACTTGTTTATACAGTGTGCCCCCCGCCCCCCCCCCCCCCCCAACCACCTCCAATGTAAATTACCCAGTATGGTTGTCAATATCCCAATGTACCCAACCCCCCCCACCCAACCTCCAATGTACAGTTTCTACGTCAAATGTATATACTCCCTTTTCTTGACTCCTTCTGTATCACAAACAGTACTGTATTTGCAAATCTGGTATGTCATAAATGTATAGATGTAGCAGTACTGACTATCTGTATGTCATGTATGTCATATATGTCTATATGAATTGAAAATGGGGGACCCTGATGGAAACAAGACAAACGTCTTTCTCAGGTCTGCATCCCCTTAACAATTGTATGTATTGAGCCGTACTGTATTGTACCCATTCTGCAATCTGTTAAATAAAGTTTTCATTCATTCATTCATCATCTTTCTCAAACTGTCTTTCTCATCATATAAACCTTCTCCAGGAGGTGGTGCCAGAGGACCCTCTACCAGCCCAGCCTGAGTCCCAGCTGGACATTCCTCCTCAGAAGCTGCCTCGTGTTGAATGAATGAATGAAAACTTTATTTAACAGATTGCAGAATGGGTACAATACAGTACGGCTCAATACATACAATTGTTAAGGGGATGCAGACCTGAGAAAGACGTTTGTCTTGTTTCCATCAGGGTCCCCCATTTTCAATTCATATAGACATATATGACATACATGACATACAGATAGTCAGTACTGCTACATCTATACATTTATGACATACCAGATTTGCAAATACAGTACTGTTTGTGATACAGAAGGAGTCAAGAAAAGGGAGTATATACATTTGACGTAGAAACTGTACATTGGAGGTTGGGTGGGGGGGGTTGGGTACATTGGGATATTGACAACCATACTGGGTAATTTACATTGGAGGTGGTTGGGGGGGGGGGGGGGGGCGGGGGGCATACTGTATAAACAAGTAACACTGTACATTGAGGGGGGGGGGGGAGGAGACACTGTACAAACAAACACAATTGTACATTGAACTATTGACAAAACCATACTAGGTAAATGACTGTACATTGGAGGGGGTTGGAATGATTGGGTTAGGATATTTACAGGGGCCAGTGTTGAATTGCAGTCTCCCGTAGGTGTCCCTTGAGAGAGGTTTTGAAAGTGGGTAGTGATCCACATTCCTTTACAGCTTTGGGTAGGGCGTTCCACATTGATGTGGCATAATTGCGAAACGTGTTTAGTCCCTTATTTGAGCCGAATCTGGGTTTGACATGATTTGTGGAGCTCCCTCTGGTGTTGTGATCGTGGTATTCACTGACCTTTGGGAAGTATTTTGACATGTACATGGGTACCTTGGTCGTGTAGTGTATCTTGTAGACCAGGCCCATTGCAAGTTGTTGTACTCTGTCGTCTACTCTAAGCCATCCTAGGTTGTCGAAGTGGGCAGGGGTGAGGTGGGTTGAGGAGTCTCCTTCATTATCACCTGCGTTCGAGATGACCAGACCATCAACAAAGTCTCCTGCTCAGGATGCAGAGTCATCATCTGATGCTCAGAATGCTGAGTCACCATCTGATGCTCAGAATGTTGAGTCACCATCTGATGCCATCTACCAGAAGGCAGAAGGAGAGCAGCCCAGTCCCAAGAGAGCCAGACTGGAGGAGGAACCAGCTACCACCTCAGGTTAGTTATATTTACCATGGGAGCTGCCCAGTACAACCAGTCTGACACTGTTGACCACTAGGAGCTGCCCAGTACAACCAGTCTGACACTGTTGACCACTAGGAGCTGCCCAGTACAACCAGTCTGACACTGTTGACCACTAGGAGCTGCCCAGTACAACCAGTCTGACACTGTTAACCACTAGGAGCTGCCCAGCCCAGTACAACCACAGTCTGACACTGTTGACCACTAGGAGCTGCCCAGTACAACCAGTCTGACACTGTTGACCACTAGGAGCTGCCCAGTACAACCAGTCTGACACTGTTGACCACTAGGAGCTGCCCAGTACAACCAGTCTGACACTGTTGACCACCAGGAGCTTCCCAGTACAACCACAGTCTGACACTGTTGACCACTAGGAGCTGCCCAGTACAACCACAGTCTGACACTGTTGACCACTATGAGCTGCCCAGTACAACCAGTCTGACACTGTTGACCACTAGGAGCTGCCCAGTACAACCACAGTCTGACACTGTTGACCACCAGGAGCTGCCCAGTACAACCAGTCTGACACTGTTGACCACCAGGAGCTGCCCAGTACAACCAGTCTGACACTGTTGACCACTAGGAGCTGCCCAGTACAACCACAGTCTGACACTGTTGACCACTAGGAGCTGCCCAGTACAACCACAGTCTGACACTGTTGACCACTAGGAGCTGCCCAGTACAACCAGTCTGACACTGTTGACCACTAGGAGCTGCCCAGTACAACCAGTCTGACACTGTTGACCACTAGGAGCTGCCCAGTACAGTCTGACACTGTTGACCACTAGGAGCTGCCCAGTACAACCAGTCTGACACTGTTGACCACTAGGAGCTGCCAGGTACAACCACAGTCTGACACTGTTGACCACTAGGAGCTGCCCAGTACAACCACAGTCTGACACGGTTGACCACTAGGAGCTGCCCAGTACAACCAGTCTGACACTGTTGACCACTAGGAGCTGCCCAGTACAGTCTGACACTGTTGAACACTAGGAGCTGCCCAGTACAACCACAGTCTGACACTGTTGACCACTAGGAGCTGCCCAGTACAACCAGTCTGACACTGTTGACCACTAGGAGCTGCCCAGTACAGTCTGACACTGTTGACCACTAGGAGCTACCCTACTCTTGGTAGGGTATATGTTCATTCTAATAATAATAATAATAATAATAATATCTTACATTTATATAGCGCCTTTCAGGAGACCCAAGGCGCTTAACAGCTAAGGGAGGGGGACAGGGAACAACGTAACAACAAAATATTAATCAAAAGGAAAGAAAGAAAGAAAATGAAAGAAAAAAGGGGAAATCAGGCAGTCATTTACAAATTTGGTGAAAAGGTGGGTTTTGAGTTGGGATTTGAAAGAGTGCAGGGATGTAGCACTACGGATGTTTGGAGGGAGTGAGTTCCAGAGGGTGGGTGCGGCCACAGAGAAGGCTCTGGGACCAACAGTCCGCATGTTGGTGGTGGGGATGGAGAGGAGACCGGAGTCAGAGGACCGCAGCCTCCGGGGCGGGATGTAGGGATGGAGGAGATCCGCTAGGTACCGGGGGGCAAGGGAGTGAAGGGCTTTGTAGGTGATGAGGAGGATCTTGAAATTGATGTGGGACTTGACTGGAAGCCAGTGGAGGTGGATGAGGGTGGGGGTGATGTGGTGCCAGGACTTGGTGCAGGTGAGAACCCTGGCAGCAGAATTTTGTACATATTGTAGCCTGTTCAGGGCATTACTGGGTAGCCCTATGAGGACAGAGTTTGCGTAGTCAAGACGGGAGGTGATGAAAGCGTGGATGAGAGTTTCTGCTACAGAGTCGGGGAGAGATGGCCGGAGTTAGGAAATGTTCCTGAGATGGAAAAAGGCTGATTTGGTTATTGTTTTGATGTGGGAATGAAAGGAGAGGGTGGAGTCCAGTATGACGCCCAGGTTGCGAACTTCTGGGGAAGGGTGGATTAGGCAGCCGTCCACTTCAAGGAGGAGGTCTCCAACCTTCCGGAGCAGTGACTGCTTGGCCACAACCATGAGCTCAGTTTTCTTGCTATTTAGCTTCAGGAAATTGGATGACATCCAGGCCTTGATGTCAAGGAGACAGTTGACGAGGTGCTGTGGGGGGAGAGGAGTGGAGGGTGAGGTGCTAATGTAGAGCTGAGTGTCATCAGCGTAGGAGTGGAAATTGAAACCATGTTTTCCGGATGATGTGACCAAGGGGGAGCATGTAGATTGTGAAGAGGAGTGGACCAGGAACGGAGCCCTGCGGCACACCTTGGTTGACTGGGGCAGGGGTGGAGGTGGAGTTGCAGATGGAGATGAACTGTTTTCGGTCAGTGAGGTAGGACTCGAACCAGGTGAGAGCGGTCCCAGTAACACCCAGGTGGTCAGAGAGGCGGTTGAGGAGAATGGAATGGGAGACCGTGTCAAAGGCCGCAGATAGATCCAGGAGGATGAGGAGGCTGATGTGACCGGAGTCGGAGGCAATGAGGAGGTCGTTGGTGACCTTGGTGAGGGCAGTCTCGGTGCTGTGGTGTTTCCTGAAGCCAGATTGAAAGGGTGCATAGAGCTCATGGTTGGACAGGTGTTAGGTTAGATTCTAATAAAAAAACTAGGTCAGGGTTTAGGTTTGTACCTCAGGACAGGGTCTAGTTTTCTACCTGAGGACAGGGTTTCTAGCAGCCTAAAGGTTAAAAGGTCAAGTCAAGCCATGCTTTATTTCTATAGCACAGTTAATCTCTTAAACCAGATCGGCCCGGTACAAGATTTATTTCATGTCATGCATAGATCAATACAGTCTGTATTAACCTCTTAAGCCCCAGCCATATTTTCAGAAAATTTGCCTAAAAGTACATACCCAAGTAAATGGAATATTGCTCCACTTCTACAAGGTCCATTTGCATGTTCTTGGTATCTATGGACCTCAGGGAATGTATTCCCAGTGACAGAAATATTGTGTCTGTTACTATGATTGAGTAAATTCTAAATTGTAATGAACCAAAGGAGAATCTAAATTATTATAGAAAATAAAAGAAAATGTGATTGTGAATAATATGGTAATAATAAAGTGTACAAAAATCTAAGCAAATTAATAAAGGGCAGATGATTTACAGGTTTTTTTGTAGATACAGTACTGAATTCTGACATCCGGACACATGCAATTTAAAATATGAAATATCAGGCCTATAAATTACCTTATTATGGCCACGTCATACATCTATGGATCGGGCCAAATCTCTTCTTTCCAATTGCAGAGTTCAATCTGGATTTAGTACCACCAGGCACCCGTAACGGGGCAGCAAAGACCATGAATGAAATCTACTGTAAGTACAGTTACCTTTTTGTAATGAAAAATGCTCCGCCATTTCTCATCAGATTGAGACGCATTTTTTTCCCTAGGCGTTCACAGAAAGGTAAAGAAACAAACTACGTTCTATTTTATGGCAATAACGTTCAGGTTTGTTCATAATCACGAAAAATTAAGTTCAAAAATTATTTCACACCAGGCTCCAAGTTTGACAGGGGCTGGTGTGTGCTGGGTAGGGTAGTTTTATGAAATTCGAAAGCCCATCGAAAGCCCTGGGTCTCTTCTTTCACAGGACTACACTCGTATGACGGCTTCCTTTATTTCCGTCGAATTCATCCGGTTTCTGCCGGGATGCGCCAAGATATTTATAAACTCATATTTCTCATATACCGCTCGTGCTTAAGGGGTTATGTAATGTTGCTTTTCTTTTTCAAATGTAGCCAATAGTAAAGACCCTAACCCTATCAAAACAGCAGTCAAAGTGTATATTTTCAGCATTAGGTTTGCTTACCAATGATTTTAAGTGTTATTAGCGAAATATGAGCTTATAAAAATTGCTGCGCATTGCACCCGGAAAACGGATGAATTAGACGCGAGAAGAAGAAGCACTCGTTGTAGTCTTAAGAAAGAGGAGACCCAGGGCTTTCGGTGGCAGAGCTATGGACATTATACAAAAGTAACTGTACTTACAGTAGATTTCATTCACCGTCTTTGCTGCCCTGTAACGGGTGCTGGTACTGGTACTAAATCCAGATTTAACTCTTCCATTGGAAAGAGGAGATTTGGCCCGATCTATAGATGTATTGGCCATAGGCCTGATATGATATGCTATTGCTAGCTACATCGCCAACACTCTAATAAATTACAGGCCAGCAAGAACACTGCAATCATCAGCTGCTGGACTACTAGAGGCTCCCAGAAACAGTCAAAAGAGGATCGTTAATGCAGCCTTTATCAACTATGCCCCAAAACTATGGAACAAACTACCCCAAAACATCAGGGAAGCCAACTCGCTAGACATCTTCAAAAAAAAGATCGGGCGGCTAGGTGGTGTAGTGGGCAAGGCACTCGCCACCAGTGTGGAGACGCTAGGATTCGCGTGTTCGAATCCAGCTCTCCACATTGTTTTCAGTTTAGCTGGTCGTCCGCAGTAATACACATTGGCCGTATTACGGGGAGGGAAAACTGAAGGGTGGGGATCGAACGTTGTGAACAAGCGACTCCTACAAGTCGGTTGGTGCGCCTGCGCAGTAGAATCAGGAAGTGTCGGGGGCAGCGTGAGCCTCCCACGCGTTACTCCTCGACACTGATAGATCGAGCTGCGCAGGTGAAAAGATGCGACTGCTGTTACCTCAAGTACCGGAGGGGACTTGTGCTATGTATGACTTAGTCCACATTGCAGCCGGCTTGTGGGAGGCAAGAAACAGCGTTCGTGACAGGGGAGGGTTGAATTGGATGATACGAAATTGGGATGGGAGAAAATATAGAAAAAATGGGAGAAAAAGTGGATCAAAAAAAATAAATATCTCTTTGCTTAGCAGGCATTTAACCCTTTGATCGCCGGGGTTAAATTCATAATTTACCATCCCTCGCCAGCCGTATTTAACATGGAGAAGTTCCCCTTCTTTGCAGGGCTATAACTTTTTAAATTGTATTGCTAAATTGACATTACCATGGCCCATTCAAAGTCCTATATCTATTGTTCAGGGTGTAGCAACGTTATACTTTTTCATTCACATATTCATACTAAAATACGGTCTAAAGTATAAGTATGTTTTTATCGTTTTCTGCAGCTTTCTCCAGAACTTGATTTATAGCCCCAAATGCATTATATTGATGATTGTATACAGTTTGATAGCAATCGGCGCGAGATAAAATTTTTCAAATGGACTTACTTCTAGAAGTTACTACGTATGATCTGATGATGACCGGATGGGCGGGGGGTCGTTTATAATTCCGTGGGCAACGTTATATCATTCATCTAGTGTGGGTGATATGATCATTGGAGCAGTTAGTATAGAAGACATTACAAAATAACGCTGAAACTCACCGTAGCTTCCTCGCGCCGTTGGGAGATGGGCGTGGAACAGACGTTTTTCTATTATGGGATATAGAAATACCCGATCCATTTCCAGGTTGTATAATAGTATATACGTCCAAATCATGTTGTTTATCGAGTTATTGGCAACGGATCGATATCCATTGTGTCGAGCTCGAGTCCCGGGACCTAGAGTGAGTGATCGGACCAAATTGAAATGAGCACCAGCGTCCACTTCCCTGTTTATGCCCTGGGCGATCTGCCGATCGGCCACCAGATGGCGCTCTTGAACCGTTAGAGAGTTGACAGGGGCTCATCAGTACATATAATGTCTCCGGGGGAGAAATATGATTTCGATCACAGATTTTTGAAATATTGATATTACAGCGTCATCGGCAGAATAAGCATGGCGGGGAATGACGCTGAAAAGCGTCAATGGCGATTAAAGGGTTAAAGGCCAACTTGCAGGTTATATTTTTGTTCAATAAACAATGTGACTAGGCCAACAGTGACTTTCATGAAGAGGGGGAAAAAGTATCGAAATTGACCCAGTTTTAGCATTTTTATCAAACATTTTGTCGACCCAACCACAACCATGGTTCATAACGTGCGTGTGTCATTTTAATGATGACGTCACAGCAGGTGCAGGCAGCGAGGGGCTCTGAGAGTCACCGGCAGGTAGTGGCAGGAAGCAGAGCCTTCTTGTTACTACTAGCCGAGGAGTGAATGAATGAAAATGTATCTGTTTCACCTAACACTATTGCTTCGTGATCATAGCCATTCATCTCTAAAGCTAACCACTATTTGTAAAAGCCACAACCACGTTACCATATTTGTAATAATTTAAATCATTGTGTCGTTGTACATATTGTGTATATAACGTTAGTAGCTAAGTTAGCTAACTTGGTAGCCAGCATTCTCGAAACTCCTAACATGCCCGATTTAAAATGGTTCTCTCCTCTTTGTATACCTTTGTCCTCACAAGTATTCTGCCAGGGAACTTATGGACACGACAATAGTAGTAGTTATAAGGTGTTTGAGCTTGTAACGTTAACGTTAGTTAGCTAATAGCTATCGTGGTAGCCCGTTTCGTGACTGTGATGCACCGAGTGGGGCTACTAGGGGGCTACTATCGTATCAACATGCCGTGACGTGTAGCTTGCTAGCCGGCATGATGCATGTGCAGTGCTTTGCCCCACAGGTCTGAGAAGAGGACCTGCACATTTTACTTGTTCCCAAAACTCTTTTACATGCCCCGATTTAAAATGGTTCACGACAGTAGACATAATGCTACGTTAGCGGGGTAACGTTATCCAGAGCCATATAGCCAGTAGTACTATGCAGTGGTGCAGTCGTAATATCAGAACTGCCTGGACGCCACGTGCATGTGCGCTCCCGTGCACGCGCATACATGTTCCCTCGCTTGCGCACAGAACAGATGATTATTATGCATAAATAGTAGGAAACATGTTTGTATAGGAAATTACTATTTTTTGTTTAGTTTTTGTAAATATTGCCTTGAAATAGAGAAGCTGAAAAAGGTAGCAGGATGTAGCCTTCAATATATAAAGAAATTATATTGTCAACAGATATGGTTGAAAAACAAACAATGTTTTAAATGTAATTGTAGTTACAATTCCTTTAATTGAATTAACTTAAACTAGAAAAGCAAATACAAACTAAATTAACAATGTAACTTAGTTTACAGAAGGACAGTTTCCTTCTGAAGCACAACTTACTGCCTCATCTGGACCAGTCTGGACCATTTGTCACATAGTGAGAGGTTCCACAGATCAAGCAAACCCCCACAGGGCTTGTATTTTGGTTTGGCTCTTCTCGTTCTTTGTTATGTTATCGGTATCCTATTATTATGCAAAGTCTAGGTGATAGATAAGTGCCGGGTACTTGGCGCACGGCGCGACGAGTCCAGTGAAAATTGTGAACGCATTTTTGTGTGCCTGCGCGTGCACATCCGTGCGCGTACTTCTGCTCAGAAAAAACTGCTAGGACGGCGTGGTACCGAGTGGGACCACCACTGCATCACTGGTACTATGACCCGGACGGGCATAAGGCATAAGTTACCGGTAGTGACATCACGGCACTGGTAGCGTCTGATAAGCTTTTTGATTTGCTCCATACATGTTATTCGTGCGTGGACCTTTTTAACCCTTTCTGAGTGGAATTTCCAGCGTCAAATGGAAAGAAAAAAAGAATGAAAATAGATACCAATGATGTAAACTACCCATAATTGAAGAGTAGGGTTTAACCTGCAAGTTGGCCTTTAAATGAAACATCAGGGATATCCCGACACAAATAGTACTTTACCTGCACTATTCTTACCCTACCTACACTTCCTATCAAATTTATGTGTCGGTTCTATGCACTGTAATTTTAAGAGCACTGCTCTGTTGTAATCCAAAATTGAACTATTTTATCACACTTTTTACTTCTTACTGATGCGCTGCTCTGCTGTATGTTAAATACCCTGTTGTATGTCCATTATATTTTATAATTTTTAGCCTATTTTTAAACTGAATCCAACCGCACTTTGTTTTTACTCTGTCTATTCTATTTTTATTATTTGTATTACTGAATGAAACTGTAAACAGAAAGGCCTATTGAGATGCTAGATCCTAATGTTAAACACTGTGATTTACCTTACCTTGCCAGGGCTCCAAACTAACTTTTTACCTTGGTTGCACCAGTGCACCTAACTTTTTCATTCAGGTGCACCAGCACATCATTTAGGTGCACCCAAAAAAATTCACTGCGCCTTTTGTAGCTGCAATAATAAATTTTAAGCATTACCTTTACCGTTACCTTTTTTGTCAGTTCCCATTAGTAATTTCTTAAGATGTTATGTAAATGATTGTAAACAGGAATAAGACAGGTACAAGCACTGCAACATTTTTCTTTACAAAAAAATTATCTATAGTTCTCTTCATTTTAATTCAATTACGCGCTTGTAGCTACTAAGTGAACTTGTGGTGTCGCTCAATGAGGAGTGGGAAAACAAAATTAAGGTGGCTGGTAGATTTAAAAAATGACCAGCCAGAAATGATAAATAGCTTTTTAGTATATATATCGCCATGTGTTATTATTACTATACTCTCTCATGCAATTTTCAATTAATATCATAAACAACATAAGGAATATTAGCATAATTTTGAGTGGACTGAAGGAATAAGTCCGCGTTAATAGTTTAAAATGCAGATCATTTATTCAAACATGGCTGTCCTAAATATAATTTTATATGCTTTGAATTAGGGCTGGACGGTATGGTCAACATTTTTTATCACGGTATAATTTTAAGCATAGACGGTAACGGTATATATCACGGTATATTCATTTATATAAAAAAAAATATTTAATTCTTCTGAAGGGGTAAAACACTGGTATGGCAGCTGTTATTCTGTTACAGCTGCTGAGCTATACTATAGCTAATGTCCATCAATATCTTCCTTTTTAATTAAATAGGTTCAAGAATCGAATCAGGATTGTTAGCAGAGAGAGAGAGGGAGAGCGAGGGAGGGAGGAGGCTGCTACTGGAGCCAGCTAACGTTAGCTTGCTGATGCTACTACTACTTCGACATGCTGCTAGTGGACTGGAGCCAGCTAACGTTAGCTTGCTGATGCTACTACTACTTCGACATGCTGCTAGTGGACTGGAGCCAGCTAACGTTAGCTTGCTGATGCTACTGGTACATCGACATGCTGCTAGTGGACTGGAGCCAGCTAACGTTAGCTTGCTGAGGCTACTACTACTTCGACATGCTGCTAGTGGACTGAAGCCAGCTAACGTTAGCTTGCTGAGGCTACTACTACTTCGACATGCTGCTAGTGGACTGGAGCCAGCTAACATTAGCTTGCTGAGGCTACTACTACATCGACAGTTAACATTACATAAGGTTTTAGCGCGACGTGGGCATTCCAGAATGGCGAGGATGCAAAGCATGTTAGACCATTGGACTCGTCGCAGAGTTTACATTACACATAGAAACTGCGCAACTTGCGAGAGAAGTTGTCACACAGCCTTCAAACGCAGGGCGGAAGAGCTAGTTTGCTTGTGTTTATTATGAAATGACAATTGCGTGTTTCACTGCGTGAAGCCTCTGTGCTCCTGTGGTAAATTCCCACAGACTTTCTACAATAATTTGAGGTTATTGTAGTACAACACAATGAGATTGACTATCTGGAAGGAGGAGGAAAGATTCATACTGATAGAATTGTTGGTCTCCTCATCTGACTTAGCAGATGAGGAATAAAACGTGTACGCCAGACAAACCAGAACTGTAATTCAACTCAGCTGATTTATTGGAGTCAGGGCCAAGAGTGAATAAAAAGTTGCCTTTTACATACAAAAGATTATCAGAGAACATTAACAGAGCTGTCTGTTGTACAGAAATATCACAATCAGGTTTGCATCTCCAACCTAAATACTGCACATCAAACAGTCACTTGGTTAACATAATTTGAACATACATTGAAAATACTGTAAGCCCTTTTTTGCATATAAGTAAGCCTGGTTTCTAAGCTAAGTTACATTCTAGTCTAACCAAACAATACGGGTTCCATCCGGCTTACTTACATCAAAAAGCAGTAGTTTCTCTGGTCGGGAGGAGTCGGTGGAGCCCAACAGACCCCCTGGGGTTGTGTCTGGTCTGAGAGCCCCAGAATTACACTTTGTGGGCCCTTATATCCTATCATTTCTAGCCAATAATAGCTTTACATAATACAGTTGGTCCGTGGGCGTCTTCGGTGAGCGGTTTCCTGTGGGCGCTGGCAGCCCCTCCCTCTGGGTTTCTCTGTGTGTCTTCTCACGGGGGGGGGGGTTGGGTCTTGTCCCACGGGTGGGGGCTGGTGTGATGTCATCTTCCCTCAGTGATAAGAAGGGGGGTCTTTCTGGCCCCCCCTTCCTTGATGTGGCCACTTGAGTACAGAGGCCTGTTTCAATAAACCTTTTACCAACTATATCTCCTGTGTATATGAATTTACACATTTCTAATATTATGGTTTACTCTTTTGATACTAAACAGTTGATTAATAGATTACTTTGTTTGTGAGTTAGTGTCCATGCTTCAACAAGTCTAAACTGGTCTGCCCTGTGTTCAACCCAGCTGTCTCTGCTTCTACATTTACATACTGTCAATTCAAGAAGGTGTTGTTTGTTCTCTAAATTAGTCATTGCTTGAGTGGGGGTTGAAATAACTGTTGCTGCTGTTATCTGATGTAACTGTCTCAAGTATGGTTCCTTATTTAGCCACTGAGTCCACTCTGCTATTGAAAGGTAGCTGTGATGATCTCTGATTATTCACACATATTAATTATGAAATTCAACGTCAATTCTACCACATTCCCCGTTTTGACGATTCTTATCGTCACATATGATATATTGACTTGATTTTCTATACATATTAACCACATATACCAAAATTAAAATTCATTTTTTCAAAATTTCTCCATTTTTTCTTTTTCCATTTTTCTTTGGCAATTAGCTTTCTTGTTCCTCAAGGCTCATAACCAGAGGCCTACTTTTGAAACAACAACTTTTGAGCTTGTTGAACACAATAAAACAATTTAATCTAATCATTATACCCTTCAAATAAAACACAATTTTTTAAAATTACAGTATCCGTTTACATGATCTGGGGAGACAAGATCCATTAGTATCACAATTTTCCATTTTACATTCATTCTCTGATTCTGCTAATTTTTTCTTTAAGATAGTACAATCACGTCTGCATAATCAATTAATTGCTTCCCACCTATCCTCCCCCCTTTTATGACACATAACGGTCATAAACTTGTCACTTCTTGTTTCCACAGCTCAGTTTTGGCAGAGAAAAGCAGAATTTCAACGAAAATTTTCTTTCATTCACCATGTCGGCCATAACCTACACCTAATATACAACCTATGTGTATGTGTCTAGTTTAGTACTCTTGCGTTGTGTCATAATCTATATCAGTTGTTACCGTTCAGTCACCTCCCGTCCAACATACCAATCAATCACACAGAGGCCCTTGTTCAACGCTTTGGTTGCACAGTCTCTGACCGTTTTCGCCCCCCCCCCCTCCACCCCATGTCGGCCAGCCTCAGCTGAAGCCAATGTTTGTAGGCCTGTGACCTCGTTATATCCTGTCCCATGACTGTATTTCCATGGATCTACAGACGAACGACTCTGTCAGTCTGGAGGTTTGTCTCAAACCCCCGGCCTTTGTATCTGGGGCTATATTGAAGGAGGGGCAGCGTCACAAGCGACCTCTCTTCATAATCCAACAATCTCCCACAGGAACTGACTGAACGGGTTCACACCATCGTGTCATAATCTAATGAAATGTATTCATGTCTCTCCCAGCGTTGCTCTGCCTTTCCCCTCCCTTCTCTGAGCTGTTGAAGACACAAGCACAGAGCAAATCATTTTACACAATATGTCAACATACTCAATAAGGGAAGCCATTAATTCCATATGCAAATCGTGGTGGCACTACTTAACTTGTCATCGATCGGATCCAATGCATCTCTTTCTCCAACCGTCCTCTCACCAGATCATAACAGAGAAATTTAAGAAACAAAAGGCAAATAATCAAAAAAAAACATTCCAACAGATGTGAAAGCAAATCAATGAAATTAACCAGCTCCAACCGCAGACCACCTTAATGGTTATTTAGAAAGAAAAGAAAATAAATCTAAACGCTAAATTCAAAGATTAAAAAATAGAAAAGAACTCTAAAAATCTAATTCAATTCCTCATCCAATTGATTACATAAACACAGATATATCATACTTAAACCCATTTTGTTATTCTTAAGACCAGTTTCACCTTAAGTGAAAGCTAAGTTGCGTGTGTGCATGCATGTGTGACCAAATTGTGTGAATGTGTGTCTGTGTGTGTCTGTGTGTGTGTGTGTGCGTGTCCGTGTGTGTGTGTCTGTGTGTGTGTGTGTGTGTGTGTAAATGTGAATGGGTGTGTGTGTGTGTGCCTGTGTGTGAATGGGTAGTCAAGGCCTCCTGGCCCCCATCCCCCGCTCAATCATTCACTGAAATCAAAAGGACATTTCAATCTCACACATACATACAAAAATTAAATTTAAATAAAAAATATCATCTGTACCAGCTCAACCAAAATTACGAGCTCCAGTAATCATTCATATTATAAACATATATCTCTCTCATACACTCGTTAATCAACCACAGACCGACAATGGGTTAGTTTTGTTCCTCCCTCTTCTGCTCTCTCATCAGGCTACACTCATTATCAGGCTAATCCAGTACACACTTTCTCACCATACAGTCCTCACTGTATCTTCTACTCCTCACATCCAGAGGAAGTCTGGGAACCCCCTCAGCGATAGACCCCAAAACATACCCAGTGTCCTGAGAGCCAAAGCTAATCCTTCTAATCAAACAGGCAGCCCCCCAATGTAATTAACCTCATCTGAACTGGCTATCCTAATTCAATTACTGTGCTCACTCCTCCATCAGCTGTGTTCTGTATCAGCACGCTTCCTGTCTCCACATTTCCCCCGTCATAAAAATAACTGCCAACTGTTCTCTCACTCTACAACTGTCTCCTGCATCTTCACCTCTGACCCTCTCCTGTTGCATCTAATCTCACGCCATCCTGTCATATAAGAACCGCCTTTGTAAGCAGTTGTATACACGACCCCCCTGGGCCGTTTACTGCCTCAAAAGGATTCCTACCCCCCGGGCAATATCACCTCCTCACTTTTGTCTCTTTCATGCTCCATGCATACAGTCTCCCCTGAGCATAAAGGCTTTTGACACAAAGACCCTATCTCCTCACTTCATGAAATAACCTTCATCTGTAAATCATTAAATGGTTAATCACACTTCTCATCTTCCCAGAGGCAAGCCGCCCCCAGGTTTTTGAATTAATCACACATTCCCAGGGAGAAGGCCAACCCCCTCCCCAGCGTATAAAATTATTAAGGATCAATAAAAACAATCATGTCGATCACTGTAAACACAACCATATCAAAATTTGTCATTGCAGCAAGCCTCCATCAATAAATTATCCTACAAGTCGGAGGCTTGTGTCAACATTTTAACAGTGTATTAAAGATTTAATAATCTAAAACAAGCATCAGCAAATTATCCTGCTTCACAACTGGGCTTGTATCAAATTCCACTATAAAACATTTAGCAAATAATATAAACATTATCCTATTTAAATCAACAGTGTTATTAAAGCTATAACAAGTATCAACATCTGATATTTCAACATCAATGCATTCTATACAAGCATCTTAATTCAAGCTACATAAAACACAACATCATTATTCCAAGCTTACAATTGTACACGTTACACAAATTAAAAAACTGGAAATGTCCATCAACTCTAATTATTACACATGTAAGCATCATTCATTTCAGCATAACATTATAGTGGTTGGTCCTAAATGCTCCTTTCTTCATACACGTGTGATAAATTGATTTTACTGCAAGCAACATGTAACTCTAGTGTAGAGCCACTTTCCAAATTCAGCCTATAGCTACTCTCAAACTCCCGTTTATCTGTGTACCATGTATGATGATGTATTTTAACACGGGTGACTGAATTTGCAAATCTGGTATGTCATAAATGTATAGTTGTAGCAGTACTGACTATCTGATGAATTGAAAATGGGGGACCCTGATGTAAACAAGACAAAAGTCTTCCTTTGGTCTGCATCCCCTTAACAATTGTGTGTATTGAGCTGTACTTATTTTTAATCAATCCCTACTCATTCCCCCCTGGTTAAAAATATACCCCTGTGCATCAAAGACAATAATACAATCTACCCAGTATAGCCGGATTGTGAACCCCAGATTTATCATAGGCAATGTATCCATTATTTCATTTCTCCTCAATAGGCTCACTGTATTGTTTGCAGCCTAAGTAAACCCTTACTGACTATCACCCCTAACCTAACCACCATACATGTTACATCCCCTCCCCTGCTTACACAAAAATACAATGCACAATATACAAATATAACCATATTACATAATGCAGAATATTCTCTTACCCGTTATTCCTGTCCCCCGAGCGAACTATCACGAATGCAAATAGACCCAATCCACGCTGTACCGCGCATGCGCAGTAGCAACCGAAGCGGCTGTTATAACGTCGTTTACGACAACCAAAATCTGCCACGACATTCATAACATGCCCCGATATTCATAATCTGCCACGACATTCATCACGTTCCCTACCCCTTCCCCAACATCATTCTCAAAACTCGAAACGTAACGTCTGCCGCCCGCAAACGCCACAAAACAACGGCATGCAAGCTAACTAGCTTTAGCCAGCTCTAATGCGACGTTCAAGGCCCTCACGGGAGCCGTGCCTTTCAAGATCCGTTCATCCACGCAATTCGCTCAGTACCAATCAAAGCATAAACAATTCACACAAGCTTAAAATAGCCAACCACTCTAACAGAAAATAATTTTTAAAACATCCTCACCAACCAGCGCCGCACACATAGTTCAACACGAATCCTCTCTCCTACCTACTCCGCCACACTCCATAGCACCGCGAACATTACATACTCTCCACAACACTATGACGTCAACAAGCAGCTTCTCCCTAATATCAAACACTATCGCTACCGCATCAATAATAACCCCCAAAACGGCAACAATCTCGCCACCCTACGTCTCGATCCGCTTCTTACCTGTAATCGCCGCCACAGTGTTTAAACAATTCTCTCATAACGCCATTGTAACGTCCCCAGTTTCACCGCGGACTCTTCCACAGAGCTAAGCCAGCTAGCCCCAACCACCAGCAGGGACTCGCCTCAAACATATGTCCGTTGGTCATCAAAATATCATAACAAAATAACAATAAGCCCCCACGTTTCGCCAATCATCCATAACCATAGCCATAGTCCCCCATACAATTCCCAACCATAGCCATAGTCCCCATACAACCATTAAGTACTTATCAGTCAGTTCGACCGAATTGTTTTTGTATCACAGCGAATGTAATTAATCAACAGGCCGGTTTCGCTCAAGATTAAAAAGGATACTATGCCTAAGGACGGCAATATTTTAAGTGCCAATTTACAGATTTAATCCATATACATCACACATGTTCAACATAACCATCAGTCCTTTCACTCATACAAACATCACTCACCAACAAATGTTCAATTAACACGCCCGGTGTGCACAAAGTTAAACCAGACCTTTTGTGCTTAAGCCCTACCATTAGGACATACTACGCACGCCGTGCTCAAACTCTGCTACAGAATATACTACGCACGCTGTCTAACCTGGTTTAACTTTGAGCACGAACCCAGACACGCTTCTTACACCCTAACTGACTTGAATGCTCTGAACGGCATCAGGCGCTCCGTTTTCCGTGCTTAAGCTCTACCATTAGAACGTACAACGCACGCCGTGCTCAGGCTCTGCTACAGAATGTACAACGCACGCTGTTCATAGAGCCGCCCTCCCCAGCCAGAACACTCAATTCAATATTCTTTTACATCATGCCCACAAGAGGTTTTATTCTCAGCAACCCCCCTGTGGTCCGAATAGGCCGAGACCGGCCTCCTGTGTCTGAATAAACATACAAACCTAAAAAGCCCACGTTTGCATGTTTACTGCACAACAAGCGCGATCGTCATCCCCTCGGACATTCTAACCTAACTCACCGCTCCCCCATCCCCGCATGCCGAAGCCATATTCACCGTGGGTCCCAACAGTGGCGTACACAACCAACCTCATCCTGTCCCTCTCTCTCCTCCATTCAGACAACAAGCCCCTTGTTTATCACTCCAAACGCAGCAACACCCCAGCTCTTTGCCCCGTGTCCCCAACACACAGCAAGGTCCAGATATGATACATATGACAAGACCCTACCGCACCTTTTCAGGGGGAGACACAAAGGATGGGAAGAACGGCACCATTTCTGTGGTAAATTCCCACAGACTTTCTACAATAATTTGAGGTTATTGTAGTACAACACAATGAGATTGATTATCTGGAAGGAGGAGGAAGGATTCATACTGATAGAATTGTTGGTCTCCTCATCTGACTTAGCAGATGAGGAATAAAACGTGTACACCAGACAAACCAGAACTATAGTTCAACTCAACTGATTTATTTGATCAGAGCCAGGAGTCCAAGGTGAATAGAACAAAGGATTTATCAGAAAACATTAACATGGCTGCTGTGTACAGGAATCAACAATCAGGTTTGCATCTCCAACCTAAATACTGCACATCAAACAGTCACTTGGTTAACATAATTTGAACATACATTGAAAATACTGTAAGCCCTTTTTTGCATATAAGTAAGCCTGGTTTCTAAGCTAAGTTACATTCTAGTCTAACCAAACAATACGGGTTCCATCCGGCTTACTTACATCAAAAAGCAGTAGTTTCTCTGGTCGGGAGGAGTCGGTGGAGCCCAACAGACCCCCTGGGGTTGTGTCTGGTCTGAGAGCCCCAGAATTACACTTTGTGGGCCCTTATATCCTATCATTTCTAGCCAATAATAGCTTTACATAATACAGTTGGTCCGTGGGCGTCTTCGGTGAGCGGTTTCCTGTGGGCGCTGGCAGCCCCTCCCTCTGGGTTTCTCTGTGTGTCTTCTCACGGGGGGGGTTGGGTCTTGTCCCACGGGTGGGGGCTGGTGTGATGTCATCTTCCCTCAGTGATAAGAAGGGGGGTCTTTCTGGCCCCCCCTTCCTTGATGTGGCCACTTGAGTACAGAGGCCTGTTTCAATAAACCTTTTACCAACTATATCTCCTGTGTATATGAATTTACACATTTCTAATATTATGGTTTACTCTTTTGATACTAAACAGTTGATTAATAGATTACTTTGTTTGTGAGTTAGTGTCCATGCTTCAACAAGTCTAAACTGGTCTGCCCTGTGTTCAACCCAGCTGTCTCTGCTTCTACATTTACATACTGTCAATTCAAGAAGGTGTTGTTTGTTCTCTAAATTAGTCATTGCTTGAGTGGGGGTTGAAATAACTGTTGCTGCTGTTATCTGATGTAACTGTCTCAAGTATGGTTCCTTATTTAGCCACTGAGTCCACTCTGCTATTGAAAGGTAGCTGTGATGATCTCTGATTATTCACACATATTAATTATGAAATTCAACGTCAATTCTACCACACTCCTAAATAACTTTTTCCAGTTTGCACATATCTATTATCTATGACTAATTCTATCTATTTTTAGGGGCAAATGCAAGTGAAATAGTCGCGCTGTGGTTACATGACGTCATTGCTATTTTAGAGCTGCTCTACCGGTTACAAGGTATAGTCAAAATCCATACCGTAGCGCAAATTCATACCGTTTATACCGTATACCGTTTATACCGTCCACCCCTACTTTGAATACTACTTGGTGTTTCCTAACGAGTATTCGAATACTCTCTCAAAAACACTGTTAAAAACAATAAGATTCACATTTCATAATTAACCAATCAATCACAAATCATGAGTGTTGGCTACCATTCTGTTCTATCCAGTAGCAACCAGAGACCGCCACTGTCAAATTTCGTTGGCAACATGCATTCTGAATCACCGTTTTATGAACTAGGAGAAGTCGGGTCGACACACACACACACACACACACACACACACACACACACACACACACACACACACACACACACACACACACACACACACACACACACACACACACACACACACACACACACACACACACACACACACACACACACACACAAAGACACACACACACACACACACACACACACACACACACACACACACCTACACTTACACACACACACACAGCAAAACCCTCAGCTCAGAACTAGGCAAAATCTGCATATGGCTCGCTGATAACAAACTATCACTACACATGGGCAAAACAGAGTCCATTCTCTTCGGTTCAAATAACAAACTCAGCAAGACCGACGGCTTCTCAGTTACAGTGGGTGACAATATTGTCACAAGGAAAGAAGATATTACCTACCTGGGTTCCATCCTAGAGGCAAATCTTTCCTGTGACAAAATGGCATCCAATGTAATGGAAAAAGTCAACCAACGAACTCGATTCTTGTACCGGATCTCCTCACTGGTAAACAAGAATACCCTGAAGACTCTGGCAGGAACACTCATTCAAGGGTACTACGACTATGCTTGCACCTCATGGTACCGAAGCACCTCAAAGGCGCTAAAAACAAAATGACAAACATCTCAAAACAAACTGGTCAGACTACTGCTGCCCTGTCAAGGCAGACCGCAGTAACTTCCAAACAGTGAAACTGAGAAAAATGGCTTTAAAGTTTTTTGACTTGCCATCCAAAATGTGTTATAGGTAGATAGATGATAGTACCCAGATTTAACATGTATTAATGAAGTAATCTTTAGGCATACAAAAATATGACGTAATTAGCGGAGAGGGTCTTTGAATGCACATGGCCATGGGGGTGGGGGGGGGGGGGGGGGGGGTGAGACGCTACACACAGACAGACGGACCTGCTGGAATGTGAGGTGCACCAGTGCGACAAGGGAAAATATTAAATCGCACTCCAAAGATATTTGCCCAAAATGGGTGCACTCTGGAGCCCTGCTTAATACCTCTCTATCTTTTTTTTTATGCTCGCTTATGCCTGTATTTTTTACTGTTGTGAAGCACTTTCAACTGCAACTTCTGTATGAAAAGTGCTATACAGGCGGCTAGGTGGCGCAGTGAGCAAGGCGCTCGCCACCAACGCAGGAGATGCTGGGTTCGAGCCCAGCTCTCTGCGTTGCTACCAGCTTGGCTTGTCGTTCATACTAATACAATTGGCAGTATTAGGGGGTGGGAAGCTGGTGGGTGGGGATGGGACGTTGTCGACAGCGACTCTTACAGGTTGGTTGGTGCGCCTGCGCAGTAGAATCAGGAAGCGACGAGGGCGGCGTGTCCCTCCCACACAGACCCTCGCCGCTGAGAGATCGCGCTGTGCAGATAAAAAGATGCGACGGCTGCCTCCTCGTGTACCGGAGGGGACACGTGATGCAAGGCTTCGTCCACATTGCAGCCGGCTTGTAGGAGGCATGGCCTAACAGCGTTCGAGACAGGGGAGGGTAGAATTGGACAATACGAAATTGAGGACGGGAGAAAAATAGAAAAATGGGGAGAAAAAGTAGATCAAAAGAAAAGTGCTATACAAATAAAGTTTATTATTATTCTATATTCATATTTCAAATAGCATGTGTCCGGATGGAAAAATTCAGTACTGTATCTACAAAAAAACCTGTAAATCATCTACCCTTTGTTAATTTGCTTAGATTATTAGTACACTTAATTTCAGGAAGGTGCTGAATGAGCTCAGTGGCAATTTCTCACTTTTGGTTAATGTTAGCATGGTGTTATTCACTCTCAAAGATGGAAAGAAAAACAGAATAATAATAATTGATATTCTCTTTTGGTTCATTACAATTTACTCAAGCATTTACACAATATTTCCGACACTGGTAATACATTCCCTGAGGTGAGGTCCATAGGATGTCCCTACTAGATACCAAGAACATGCAAATGGGTTTTCTGAAAATATGGCTAGGGCTTGTACCTCCTGTGATTTGGATATTGGACTAGACTAGGCCATAATGTGATTTTAATAACATTTTGATTAATTGTTCAACTCTACTGCACCCTGGGAACTACACAAAGACCTGAATCGGATGATCAGAGAGGCCTGGCAGGGTTAAATCAAATCAAATGTTTTTGTAAGGCCCAACAACACACGTTAATGTCCCCATGGGCCGGACACGTCTTCTTTAAACAAGTCAAGAAGAAAACATCACTAAGTCAAGAACACCATAAAGTCCAAAAAATGTAAAATAAACACAAAATAAATAAATGCAACACTCCCAGACATACCCCACGCGAAGGTAAGGAAAAACTCACTAAAACCTAGCAATAGGAAAAAATGCACCACAGGAAACCTTAGAAGGGCCGTTCAAGGGGGGATCTCCCTTCTTAGATGTCGGTGATAGTAGTGTTGCAATAAAACAGGCGAACAGTTGGTAGGCATGCACTCATAGAGGCTCAAGGTATTCTATTAATGTTTGGCCTGTGTTTCTCTCTCCCAGTCTGATGAGGAGACCTTCCACCCTTGCCTTACCTCTACTGCTGCACCCCAGGAGAAAGGCTTAGAGGCCCAGGGCTACCTCTACTGCTGCACCCCAGGAGAAAGGCTTAGAGGCCCGGGTTACCTCTACTGCTGCACCCCAGGAGAAAGGCTTAGAGGCCCAGGGCTACCTCTACTGCTGCACCCCAGGAGAAAGGCTTAGAGGCCCAGGGCTACCTCTACTGCTGCACCCCAGGAGAAAGGCTTAGAGGCCCAGGGCTACCTCTACTGCTGCACCCCAGGAGAAAGGCTTAGAGGCCCAGGTTACCTCTACTGCTGCACCCCAGGAGAAAGGCTTAGAGGCCCAGGTTATCTCTACTGCTGCACCCCAGGAGAAAGGCTTAGAGGCCCAGGTTACCTCTACTGCTCCACCCCAGGAGAAAGGCTTAGAGGCCCAGGTTACCTCTACTGCTGCACCCCAGGAGAACGGCTTAGAGGCCCAGGTTACCTCTACTGCTGCACCCCAGGAGAAAGGCTTAGAGGCCCAGGTTACCTCTACTGCTGCACCCCAGGAGAAAGGCTTAGAGGCCCAGGTTACCTCTACTGCTACACCCCAGGAGAAAGGCTTAGAGGCCCAGGGCTACCGCTACTGCTGCACCCCAGGAGAAAGGCTTAGAGGCCCAGGTTACCTCTACTGCTGCACCCCAGGAGAACGGCTTAGAGGCCCAGGCTACCTCTACTGCTGCACCCCAGGAGAAAGGCTTAGAGGCCCAGGGCTACCACTACTGCTGCACCCCAGGAGAAAGGCTTAGAGGCCCAGGTTACCTCTACTGCTGCACCCCAGGAGAAAGGCTTAGAGGCCCAGGCTTCCAGGGACGGTCCCCCAGTGAAGGCAGCTTGTCCCGGGGCTGCAGCTTCCAGGGACGGTCCCCGAGTGAAGGCAGCTTGTCCCGGGGCTGCAGCTTCCAGGGACTGTCCCGCGTCTCTACATTTCGTAGCCGCATTTCTGCAGACCCCTCTCTGATTGGTTGAACTCCATTTCTGCAGACCCCTCTCTGATTGGTTGAGCGAAGCCCCTCTCTGATTGGTTTAGCTTGTCACACAGTAAAAGGCGGATGTAATGTTATCATATCAACGTTATTTCGCGTGACTTCGCGGTTTATTCATAACGTTATGCACATTTCACAACACAGCCAGCTGTCAGAAACTGTACATTGTAACGTTATGTTATTTCGCGGCTTGCCCATTTGATGTTCCCAAATCATATTCAGAAAGTATCACAGAGACTTCTATTGACCAAGGAATTAGTTATTATTAGTAAGACACAACATTTCCGTAGCAATTGACCACCAGACTCTTTCTCTTAAGGCATTAACTGGGTTAATTAATATAAATGTTATATTGTAACTGTCTAGTTAGACATTGGTTCCGAAACATGTATGTTCCTGTTACGACCCTGGCTCAAAGGCACGCAACCTATGTGCAAACCAACACCAAAACCTGTGCTTAAACTCAAAATGCTACTCTAACAAGGAATTACTGGTATAAACTAAAGTACAAGGGTTGGAAGAATGTGACAACTCTTCCTCTAACCACAGACAGACCTGCATGTGTGTCTGAAGGCCTGGTTTTAACCATGCCAGCAGGTAACCAATCAGCAGCAATTAGCTAATTAGTAGCCCTCACCTGCATGCCCAGTGACACAGGAATGATCAGGCTCATGGTACATAACACCTCCCCCACCAAACTGGTTGCCCAAGAGGCAACCACAACACATCAAACCCATAAACAAAAAAAACAACTGTGACCCATTAGTTGTCAGGGCCACTACCACAACAGCGATAACGGGCCGGCCCCTGTTGAACACGACCACCAACCGTGTTGTATGCTCCCTTTCAACAGGCCCCTCCACCGATACCGACCTGTCAAAAATAGACTGCAAACCAAAATCAATCTGAGAACTAATCTCACTGCGCTCAACAGGACAGAACACAGAAAAACAAAAACCATAGATCACTGATACCACCACCGCACCCATATCCATCCCACCTGGCACTGGCAGTTCAGGATACTGCCAACCGTGAACATCCAGAGTAGGATGTACCGCCTCAGGTACAGCCCCACCGTCCCTGGAACATGGCAGTACGTCAGTCACAAAAACGTCTGGAACACCATCTAAAATGGCGTCACCCAAAATAACATTGTCCTGATCAAAATGGCTGCCACTCAACAGACCAGGTTGCGAAGGCGGCTCCTGCTCCACAGGACACAGGTAACTAGGTTGACCATCACACCTAGTGCATGGCAGAGAATCAGTGTGGACACATGGATCAATGTCAGAATCATCAACTGACATACTGGGACCATCCCTGCCCACAAGTGAAACATTAGGGACAATAGAGCTACTGTGGGAAGGCTGGCAGCCTAAGTCAGGCCTAGTAGCCTCTTCAACTAGAACGGTGTCACATGAATCAACAGCACCTCTCATAGCATCCTTTCCACACTCAACCTCCAATTCGTTCGTGGCCTCAGCCACCGTACAGGCTGGGAAGACCTTGAGACACTGCGCTGCCAGATCATCTCCTGCCACATGCCTCTCCGGCACGCATGTCAACCCTGGTTTCACCACCGGGCCTAACACAAAGGCACAATCAAGAGAATCATTATGCAGAGGTACATCCACAGTGTGCTTTCCAAAATTCTCAACAGGTACACATTTCAATTCAACAAAGAATGTGTCACTAAGTGTAATATCCCAAGTCGAAGTATCAACAACATCACGTTTGTCCTTTGACATTTCCCGTGTCACAGCACACACAGGGAACACTCCTGGATGTTTCTGCACCAGCTCATTAGGGACCTCAGAAACCACAGGAATGGGAGTTACAACTGGAGTATCCAACACTTTGTCACCAGCCAAATCATTCCCTAGAATGAAGGACACCCCCCTTATGGGAATGTGAGAACATACCCCCACAACAACATTGCCTGATACTAAGGGAGAATTGAGCGTGACCTCATGCAAAGGTGCATCCACAAATCCACCCCCAAAGCCCCGAACAATGACACCGGAATGCAAAGAAGAGTTTTCTGAAAACGACAAAATCCCCTCCATAATGAGGGACTGAAAAGCACCGGTATCTCTCCAAATTGTTATAGCCTGTTTGGACTCTAGTGCATTAGTCAGGGAAACAAAACCATCCATCATAAATCTTGAGGAACCCTCAAGCTCTTTGTCCACACGTTTGATACTTTCCCCATCACCCTCTAACGTTGGCATAGGTGTTCTGCATATGGTTTCTACCAGAGCCACCATTCTGAAATTTTTCTGTTCAAGCACCGGGCACCCAGCAACGATATGACCAGGCTCTTTACAGTAGAAACAGATAATCCCTTCTGGGAATGCACCAGCAGAACCACCCCGCCTAGGAGGTGAAGTTAACTGACCAGCAGACACAGGTCTTGGGAAACGGCCCCCCTGAACAAGACGCCTATCCCTGGACTCAACACGGTAGTCCTCCAAAAAAACGGACTTGTGTGTCAACACAAACTCATCAGCGAAGACACCCTACGCTCGTTTAGATGAGTGGAAACGGTATCAGGAACACATCTTTAAAATTCCTCTAGGAGAATCAACTGCCTAAGCTGCTCTCTTGACTCTGCTTTTTGAGAGGTGCACCACCTGTCAAACAGGTTCTCCTTCTCTTTTCCAAATTCAACATACGACTGTGCCTCCGACCTGCGATAGGCCCTAAAACGCTGACGATAGGCCTCGGGGACTAATTCATAAGCCCTCAATATGGAAGCTTTAACAAGCCCATAGTCAGCACTTTGTTCAAGGGACAGAGCAGTATAGGCTTCTTGCGCCTTACAAAGAAGAACACACTGCAGCAGCAGCGTCCAGGCCGTATCAGGCCACTTCAACGTGGTTGCCACCCGTTCAAAAAGGGGAAAATACTTTTCCACATCCTTTTCAACAAAAGGAGGCACCATCCTAATATTTTTGCCGACATCAAAACCGAAACGCGACTCTGAAGGCAGAGCACCCGCCTGCAAGGCAGCATGCTTGTATTCAAGCTCCTTCTGCGCACGCTCGTGCTCCAGCAACATTTGTTTCTCCTTAAACTCATGCTCCTTAAGCTCACGCTCACGCTCATGCTCACGCTCCTCTCTCCTCTCTCTCTCCTTAAGCTCACGCTCCTCTCTCCTCTCCTCACGCTCTTGCTGTAGCTGCCTTTCCTTAAACTCCAACTCTCTAATCCTCCACTCACCCTCTGCACCAGATAGTAGCGGAGACGCGTCAGACAAAGGAGGCTCCTCCACCCTCGCCGCAAGCACCTGCTCCCTAACGAGCAAAGCCCTCAAAGCACCCAAGGCAGTCGGTTTCAAATGCTTCTCATTGGCAGTAAGCTCCACCCTATAGTGCACAGCAAGCTCCAGAAGCTGCTCCTTGGAAAACCTTTCCAACAACTCATCAGAAGGGTGATCAACAAAATCCTTCACGGAAGCCATCCCTACTGCACCAGCGCCACAACCTGTTCACTATAGAGCCACCAAAAAGCTGCCAAAAGCACCCTAGCACACACACAATCTACCTAAAGAACCACCAAAGAGCCACTAAAGAAACACTAAAGAACCACTGAAGAACCACTGAAGAACCACGAAGGACCACTGAAGAACCACTAAAGAGCCACTAAAGAACCACTGAAGACACACTACAGAACCACTGAAGAACCACTGAAGAACCATAAAGAATGCTAATGCCAATACTAATAACCATAAAGGGACGCGGTGGAAATGTGTGCTCTACTGAGCGCACCTTTCTAATTTGCAAAAATAAATTAAAAACACAACCACCCTGAAATAAATAGATGTGCCATACGCGCAGGAGGTCAGGTGCTAACAGGTAGGCTATCCAAACACTCAAAACAAACAAAATAAATACAACAAACAAATTCAAACAGGTGCCCCTTCTAACCTGATATGACTACTTACGCTTCTACATCTAAACTGCAGTCAAAACCGGCCCACCACATGTCTACCCTAAGAAACATTAAATCAGGCCCTACCACACTACCTGTGTTTTCTGGCCCCCTATTCTACCTACCCTTAAGCTAATGCCCTGTAGACCTAACCATCTTCAACCACACCTGCTACCAGCCAAAGATCATATTTGACCATCCACCCGTCAAGTATATGGTATGGTACAAGACAAGTAGATGGTACTAATCATTTCTCTGACTGCCCCAGGAGTATGTGGTGCACAGGAAGCTAACAAACAACCAGAAAACAATGTCCCTACCTACATGTGGTGCCCACTAAACTATATATGTTAACAGCATAAGTAGTCACATCAAATTACAAACAAATAAGGGCATACTCACCTGTTTGATGAAACGGCTCAAGCCCCCACGTTACACAATATGTAACGAACACCATAGCACCATGACACACCATGCAAAACCAAAAAAAAAACACCAAACTATTTCTAGGGGTAAATATCCCGGACGAGCGCCCAACTGTTACGACCCTGGCTCAAAGGCACGCAACCTATGTGCAAACCAACACCAAAACCCGTGCTTAAACTCAAAATGCTACTCTAACAAGGAATTACTGGTATAAACTAAAGTACAAGGGTTGGAAGAATGTGACAACTCTTCCTCTAACCACAGACAGACCTGCATGTGTGTCTGAAGGCCTGGGCCCTCATGCATCAACGTGGACGTAGAACTTGACCTACTTCCACACGTAAGCACGGAATGTAGAACTAGCGTACGCACAGGGAAGTCGGCATTCATCACACGTGCGTACACAGGCTCTATGGTCCTCCGTGTTGATGAATACCACTTTGTTCTACCGTCAATGCTCGTGCATGATTATCCATATATGGTCATGAAAATGAGGAAACACCCCCCATGGGATGTGAAATAATGGACGGACCCGAGCGGAACCCTGAGAAACTCCACGGAGAATTCACTGCTGTCGAACCAAGAAGACACTATCGCATATTGTGGGATAAATAAAAGGCGGATTTGTAAACGGTGATGTCAGATATCAACGGCTCCCTAAGACCATTGCTGCAATTCTGCCTGGACAGCTCAAAATACTAATAAAGACCGTTCGTTGACCACTGTTTGGCGTTGGTTGTGTGTCATTATAACCGTGCTTGTAATATGAATGCCTTTATTAGTTGTGTTCGATTGGCTATATGATTTTTAGATGCATCTATTTTGTTGTCGGCTAATAAAGACCGCGCTGGAATATGACTGCCTTTTCCCGTGTTGTTTGATTAATACCCCAGGGATTAAAGTTCTCCTCAATTTTATTCCAAATCGCGATGGATCTCCCGTCAATTTTCTACCTGCTGCATATGATTTCTAGAGGCATACTACAATCTATTTTGATGTCAGTATTGGGTAGCCTATATAAACAATATAATACGAGAGCATATACAAGAACAATGAATCTCACTGCATGTATGATAGCCTGCCTTTCAATACATGAACTTGAATCCCATCATATACATAGTCTGTCCACTATAGTGTCATTGCAATGCGTTTTCTATTCTTTCTTATACAGTAAAAAGGGGGAAGAACACTATATTAATATGACTTGTATTCTGCTTACAGCTTCGAAGTTCCACTTGTTTCGTTTAACGTAAAGCCTTTTAAATATAATCAAAACGTTCCCGTGTTTCTGCGGTCTGCGCAGAATAATAACGAGTTGAGCTTTATGATTTATGATGAATTGAAAATGGGGGACCCTGATGTAAACAAGACGAAAGTTGGTCTGCATCCCCAATTAACAATTGTATGTACTGAGCTGTACTGTACTGTACCCATTCTGCAATCTGTTAATAAACTTTTCAATCAATCAATCAATCAAGCTACGCGGAGCGCAGTCAGTCAGTAGCCTACACCCCGTATATTCCGATAACGCTATATAAACCATGCTGCATTCATTCTGAGAGAAAGATCTATTATTCCAAATGCTATTTATAGGGTTTTGACCATAATTACACTACTGTTGCTATTCTACAATGAACTATAATGAACTACGGTTCGTACAGAACATGCCGGTGTTATTATGCACAGAAGCTCATTTCCTTGTTGTAATAATATATTCTACCACTGGGCGCCAGGTAAGTGTGGTCTGAACTGTGCGTAGATGTAAGCACGAAGTCAAGTTCAAATCGAAATTGATGAATCCCACTCTTTGCTTAGAAATGATCGTACGCACAGGGTAAGCACAGATCTGTGCGTAGAACACGTTGATGCATGAGGGCCCTGGTTTTAACCATGCCAGCAGGTAACCAATCAGCAGCAATTAGCTAATTAGTAGCCCTCACCTGCATGCCCAGTGACACAGGAATGATCAGGCTCATGGTACATAACAGTTCCAGGCTGCAACTCTACCGAACGCACAGAGAGGAAATGTATATCGATCTTCTTGTCTGACGCTGGAGAAGACTGTAAGCGCATTTCCTATAATGTTGGCGTGTTCCTTTAATATGCATGACATGTAGCCTATTAACCATTCAAAGGGCATTTCCTGTTTCATGTCTACTAAAATGGTAAATGGCTGCATTTATATAACAGCTTTTATCCAAAGCGCTTTACGATTTGTTCCTCACATTTGACCCATTCACACACCGATGGCGGAGGCGACCATGCAAGGTGCCAACCTGCTCATCGGGTTCGGGGTTAAGTGTCTTGCTCAAGGACACTTCGACACACTGCCCGGGAGGTGCGGGAATGTTTTTTTAAGTACGTTGGTCTCTGTGCCTGCTCACACAAATACCACAAAAACAACACAACTAGAATTAAATATGAAGAGATATAGACATAAAGTAAATAGAAAATGTAAAATATGAAACAAGTGTAATTATATATAAAGATGTTTTGGAGGTATTGGACTGAAGAGTGATTTACAGAAGATACAGTAACAGCAGCGTAATAAATACAACAGTGTTTGCAGGGTTTAACCCTTTCACTGCGACAATACACAGAAGGTTAACCCTTTCACTGCCACACAACAGCAGGGTAGTTGATAGTAAAGGGCTAACCTTCTGTTCTGTAGTGTGCCAGTGAAAGGGTTAAAAGAATATCTTTGCTGTACAGAATGTACCGGTGCATCTCAATAAATTAGAATCTTGAGGAAGTATATTGTTTGCCTCCAGGCCACATTGATTCATGCAGAAGGAGCTCTGACAAGTATTGAGTGCATAATATACTTTTCAGTAGGCCGGCATTTCTATAATGTATATATTTATTTATTTGAACTATGTAATATTCAAATTGTCTCAGATACTGAATTTGGGGTTAAAGTTCCACCAGTGTGTAAACTTTGTCAATGGAGGAGCTTTTGTCAGGTCACCATTTCTGATGGCTCACAGATTCCGGTGTGATGCCAGTGATGTCACTAATTCGTTCACGCAGTCATTCAAGCAGTCAGTCATTCAATCACACTTAGCCATGTTGCCCCTAGTGGCCAAGTGAGACCAGTGCACGCCATGCGAGCACGCTTTGCATCTATGACACTGTCGTTAGGTCATGTAGCGCTTTGAGATTGTCACAGATATAAAGTGTGTTACAAATAGAATTTTATTATTATTAGTTTACAGTCGAGGGGATCCAGCAGAAGATGGAAGGAATAATGTAATTTTAACTGAATGTTTGAAAAATACAGATTTATTTGAACTATGTAATATTCAAATTGTCTCAGATACTGAATTTGGGGTTAAAGTTCCACCAGTGTGTAAACTTTGTCAATGGAGGAGCTTTTGTCAGGTCACCATTTCTGATGGCTCACAGATTCCGGTGTGATGCCAGTGATGTCACTAATTCGTTCACGCAGTCATTCAAGCAGTCAGTCATTCAATCACACTTAGCCATGTTGCCCCTAGTGGCTAAGTGAGACCAGTGCACGCCATGCGAGCACGCTTTGCATCTATGACACTGTCGTTAGGTCATGTAGCGCTTTGAGATTGTCACAGATATAAAGTGTGTTACAAATAGAATTTTATTATTATTAGTTTACAGTCGAGGGGATCCAGCAGAAGATGGAAGGAATAATGTAATTTTAACTGAATGTTTGAAAAATACAGATTTACTAAGAATGATTGTAAAGAGAGGTTTTTTTCAGTTACTGATGTTGATCACTAGATGGTAGTAATGTAACGCATCTGGATGTCAACCACCAATACAGAAGAAGAAGCAGAAGCTACAGCAGCCTGGTGCAACACACTAGTAACTCTTCTCTTCCTGCACTGCTCTCACTGACTGGTTGGACCTCAGACCAGTCACACTGGAACCTCTCCAGCTCAACTGTTATCTATCTGACTTCAGACCAGTCACACTGGAACCTCTCCAGCTCAACTGTTATCTATCTATCTGACTTCAGACCAGTCACACTGGAACCTCTCCAGCTCAACTGTTATCTATCTATCTGACCTCAGACCAGTCACACTGGAACCTCTCCAGCTCAACTGTTATCTATCTATCTGACTTCAGACCAGTCACACTGGAACCTCTCCAGCTCAACTGTTATCTATCTATCTGACTTCAGACCAGTCACACTGGAACCTCTCCAGCTCAACTGTTATCTATCTATCTGACCTCAGACCAGTCACACTGGAACCTCTCCAGCTCAACTGTTATCTATCTATCTGACTTCAGACCAGTCACACTGGAACCTCTCCAGCTCAACTGTTATCTATCTATCTGACCTCAGACCAGTCACACTGGAACCTCTCCAGCTCAACTGTTATCTATCTATCTGACCTCAGACCAGTCACACTGGAACCTCTCCAGCTCAACTGTTATCTATCTATCTGACCTCAGACCAGTCACACTGGAACCTCTCCAGCTCAACTGTTATCTATCTATCTGAGCGCTTGACAGACAAACTAAAAACACCTTGTTTAGTGGAAACCGCTTTATTGGTTTTATATAAAAGGAGACGACAGAGACTATATCTACATCCAGAAAGGTGAAGTGAAACTTTGTTTACATTGACATGGTCACTTGATCATCATGTCTACTGGCATCACACTGGCGGACTCAGGGGGGCAGGACATGCCCCTCCAATGGTTAAACTTGACCATGTGCCCCCACAGTTGAAAACATCACGCTAAAATGCCCTTTTGAGTGATTTTTTTTTTGAATTGATTGATTGATTGATTGATTGAAAACTTTATTAACAGATTGCAGGATGGTTAAATACAGTACAGCTCAATACACACAATTGTTAAGGGGATGCAGACCAGAGAAAGACTTTCGTCTTGTTTACATCAGGGTCCCCCATTTTCAATTATTCATTCATCATTCATCAGAGGATGTGCCCATTGGTGCCCTTCCAATGGTCTAAACTTGACCATGTGCCCCGACGGTTAAATAGTGTCACGCAAAAGTGTTGTTAGCTACAACTCTGAGCAGCCCCGTCACTACAATATTCCATCCATTTAAGTGTTCAGTTTTAGACACATCCCCTCTTGAATGTTCAGATGCCAGAGGGCTTAATGCAGTCTGAGCTGTAACCTGCATCCTAGTCAAGTCAAGAGTTAAATTAAATTACCTCTCAGCAAGGAATGAGACAGAAGTAAAACAAGTAAATCTATTTGAGGGTGTTTACTAAATACGGGAATCATAAGATGCATCTGCATTAAAGGGATACAGTTGGTCCTCTGGCTCAACTTTCCCCATGCTATGGTATATATATGATATATATGCTATGGGTAAATTGATCAACATGTGTAAACTAACCGACTGACTGGGCATAATAAAATATGATCTATTCCTTTATCAAATAAAAAAAACTGAACAGCACATTCTCCTTTAGGGTGGCTTTATTTGCTTCTGTGACACCGGGACTCTGTCGCTGTAATAAACTCCAGCTTGCGTGAAGGAGGTTTTTGTTTTGGGAGTTGGAAGCCGTCAGGGCTGGTTGGTGGAAGTTAGTTAAATACCCGGTCCTCGAGAGAACTGTTTACTGGGATACGGAGATACAGTATGGAGTGTGGTGTGGGGGGTGAGAGCGGGGGAGAAGGGTGGAGAAGAGGAGCAGGGGAAGGGGCTTAAGAAGAGGAAGAAGGGTAGGGGAGATAGCTCAAGTGGATCAGATGGTGAGTGTAACTGAGGTACAATAAAAGTAAATTCTCAGTTTAATCTGGCCCTTCACAACAGTGAGGGTAGAGGAATTGATATTGCAGAAGTGATTCATGTAGTGGTTAGATTTGAGGGGGAGGGGGGAGTGAGAAAGATAAGGCTGTTCGAGTTGTCCAAACTCATACACGAGCAATTGGGTGAGGTAAAGTTTGCAAGAGTTTTGGGAGATGGGAATCTGGCCATAGGGTGTGTAAGTGTGGAGCAGGTGGAGAAAGCTAGGAAGATGAGGAGCATTGGTGGAGTTAGTATAGAGTAGTAAGAGTAGGGGAGAAGAGGGAGGGTGGGTGTAAGGGGGTGATAGCTAGGATACCGGTCGAGGTTAGCGTAGAGCAGCTGGTGGGAGATTTAAAGAGGGACTTGCGTAATGGGAAAGTTAAAAGTGCAGAAAGGATGAAGAGAGGAGCAGATAAGACCGAGACGGAGACAGTAGTGGTTCAGTTTGAAGATGAGGTTGTTCCTAATGAGGTGTTTGTAGGGTATATGGTGTTTAGGGTTAGGGAGTTTGTTCAGAGTCCACTGAGATGTTATAGGTGCCAGGAGTTTGGGCATATAGCCGTTACGTGTAGGAAGAAGCAGAGGTGTGCGAGGTGTGGCGGGGAACATGACTGTGGGAAGTGTGGGGAGGGAGTGGTGCCGAAGTGTTGTAGTTGTGGAAAGGAGCATAGTGTAGCGTTTAGGGGTTGTGAGGTGATGAAAAGAGAGGTAGTGGTTCAAAAGGTGAGAAGGGAAGGTAGGCTATCATATGCAGAGGAGGGTAGGACAGTGAAGTCAAGATAAGGTACAGGCAGACCCGGTTAGGGGGCCGGGCCCGCCCACTGAGTCAGCTGTGCCCACCCTGGTAAAAAAAGATTTTTTCTTTTTTTACAATCAAAGTAGACTATCCAAATCCTTAGTCGGGGACAGCCCTAGTGGGCACTGATGTCAACAACAACACTACTGAAGCTAGCACAGCACTCTGTGAGAATTTGTTTTCTACCCTCAAGAACGTCTTTACAGAACATCGCCTTAGTATGCTTCATCGACGCAAGGCCAATTTAATTCAGTTGGCATTTGAGAAGGACTTAACAAAAAAGTTCAGGAATGAGTGGAGGGGCAGTGTTTTAAGAAGATTTCACTCTGTCCCCAAACGCCGCTTGCCGCTCTACTAATGATGGTGAGTAGCCTGTGGAGGAATTTTATTTGCTTTTTTATGCACCTTATTTTTGTCACGAATAAGAATAACAAAACAAATGGCCTAAGAATAGAATAAAATGAAATAGAATAAAAATAGAATAAAAGATACAGTAAATAAATACAGTAAAAATATACTGAAGTCTACAGTAGGTGTAATATTGCACAGTGCTGTTTAAAAAGTAAGAGTCCAGGAAGATGGTAACTGTCACTCTGTGCTCAGTGATGCAGTGAGGCACAGTGATGCATTGTATAGTCTGATGGCTGTCGGAATGAAGGACTTCCTGTGCCGTTCAGTGCTGCATTTAGGTAGTGTGAGCCTATAACATGCTCCTCCTGTCAGCCAAGTCTGTGTATAGTGGGTGGGAGGGGTTTTCCCTGATGGCCTGGAGCTTAGCAAGGCTCCTCCTCTCCGCCACCCTCGCTAGGGAGTCCAGCTCCACCCCAACCACGCTACTGGCCTTCCTGACCATCTTATCCAGCCTGTTTGTGTCCCCTGCTCTCAGTCCGCTGCCCCAGCAGGTCTGTTATATATATCCGTTCAGTCTGTTTTTGTATAAGTGAATGTTCTTAAAGGTCCCATGCATTATAAATGTCATTTTTCAGTCTATAGCATTGTATTATAGTAATAGGAGTTCGTATCAATGTGTTTTAGGGTCTAAATACCATATTGGCGGATTGCTCCGTTTCAGCCCAGCCCCTCTGTTCCTCTAGTAAATCGGGTCATTTTGATTTGAAGTCCCGAGTCACGTCACTGGGCGCTGTGGATAGCGCACAGTGATGCGATTGGCTCTGTGGTTGGAGCTAATGCCCGCCCCCATTCTTGGTACCTACAACCTAGAAACAGGAATGCAGTCACTTGCATATCTTCCACAATGAGCAAACCCCGCAGAACATGTTCTGTTCCTGGCTGTAAAGCTACTAATACGTCTTTGCACGGTTTTCCCGTGGATGCCGAACTTCGCCAACAATGGAACAAGTTCGTTTTTGGGGACCCTCCTAGTTCTGTCGCAACGTCTAATACTCGGGTTTGTACTGCACATTTTTCCACCGAGGACGTTGCCAATCAAGGTCTTTTTGATGCTGGCGTGGCATCCTGGATGGTGCTAAACAAAGGAGTTGTACCTACAATACGCGACCCGACACAAGTAGTAAGTAGATATGTCGTAATTAGCCAGCTAACTTACTAACTGTTGCTAGCTACGTTCACTGTTTGTATGTGGGAGGGAACCTTGGGGGGTGGGGTGAGGTATGTTATCATCAATACAATCTAACGTTATTGTATATAACTGCTGCTCTTTATAAAGTAACGTTATAGAAAACTATTGAAGCAAGCTAGTCATAACTGCTCAATAAAAAAACACAACTAGTGAGAGGTAAACAAGGTAACGTTATATTTGTGGCTTGGATTATATAATGTAATTGTTTGACTATTTGGTCATTCTTAGGCCACAAGTTCCAGCGCCCATGTACGCCTGCCTCCAGCTTCGAGGGACATCAGTTGCCAGACCGACAACCCAAATATACGTTCTGTTGGTACACAGCTGTCTATGAAAACACTACGGTCACATGTCAAGAGTCAAGGTAGGTTTGTAACTCAGTGTGATGTAATGTAACTTAGTATAGCATAATGTGACCCAGTATTGTGTAGATTGGCCCTTTCACCGCCACACCACATTAGATTAGCCTTTTCACAGTTTCTACATCAAATGTATATACTCCCTTTTCTTGACTCCTTCTGTATCACAAACAGTACTGTATTTGCAAATCTGGTATGTTATAAATGTATAGATGTAGCAGTACTGACTATCTGTATGTCATGTATGTCATATATGTCCTGATGAATTGAAAATGGGGGACCCTGATGTAAACAAGACGAAAGTTAATAAAGTTTTCAATTAATCAATCAATCCCTTGTTTGACTAAACTATGTTTTGTAAATAGGTGTTCAGGCGAAAGTCGTGTCTGTATCTGTCGGGGTGGCGACCACAACTACTGGCTACTGGTCTAGTCAACAGGGTCCCTCCACGTCAACACCTGTGAAGGCGTTTAGACCCAGTAAAAGACCACGACTGGAGTCTGATGACGATGAAGTGACCTACAGCTCGATAGACGTTCCAGAACCTCATGATTCCACTTTCAACATTGACTCTTTGATGAGCGAGCCCTCGATTGTAGCGTAAGTTGTTACAAAAATCTCCATGGCCCGTAAATAGAAAAGCTGTATAGTTGTGCCGTGTTATTTATTTGTGTTTTTCTCCCTTGAGCGAGCAGGGAACCGTCAAAACCAATCTATGAAGTCCAGAAATACATCGTTTACGAAGACAGTCTACTGGAATTATTCCAACAGTGTCCGGTGTACGATGCTCGATGTCATATCAAGAAGACTACGCGAGGGACCTTCTTGGCTGTCTCCCAAGTCTGCCCCAGTTGTAAATATAGCCAAAAGTGGGCCAGTCAACCAATCATAGGGAGCACACCAGCTGGAAATATTCAGCTGTCGGCATCTGTTTTTTTCACTGGCTCATCTTTCACCCAAATGGAGAAGGTATTTGATTTGATTGATTTGATTGACAAGTCAGATATACATTATGTTTTTGTTTGTGATTCACACATGCATATTAACAAAGCGTTATTCATTTATTCTTTTAGGTTCTCAATGCGTTACACGTCTCGACAATCAAGTACAGAGCGTTTCGGGAACACGCCAAGAAGTTCTTGGAACCGGCTGTTCTTAGTATGTGGAATACGGACCAAGAGGTTACCCTCGCCAGATTAAGCCAGGAGGAGATGGTGATAATCGGTGGTGACATGCGCGCCGATTCTCCAGGTTAGAAAAAGCTCCCCAATGTCAAATTTCTACTTTATGAATACATTTTTAATATTGCACTACATTGATTGAAATTGTTATTATTATTTTCAACAGGCCACAGTGCTAAGTACGGTAGTTACTCTGTGATGGAACTCGCCACCAATCATGTCATAGACGTCCAACTAATTCAGGTAATTAACAAGTCTGAAGACACCGCACCCTTCATTGTGCTCAAACAAACACATCTCACAAAGCTCTCGGTCTTGAATCTTGAATCGCTGTAGGTGTGAAGTGGTCTGGCTGTGTGTGTGAGCGGGGGTTAGGAAATGGAAATTGTGGGATGGTGGAATGTAGTGTTTTTGACGCTGGTGACTATTTTGAAAAGGCTATTTCATTGCTCTTCCCTTCCTTGCTTGTACCTCAACAGAGCAATGAGGTAGGGGGCAGCTACCATATGGAGTTGGAAGGCTTGAGGAGAAGCCTCGCTCTTCTGAAGGACCGAGATGTGACCTTGGACTGTATTGTCACAGATCGTCACCCGCAGATTCAAAAGTACCTGAGAGATCTGGGCATCAAACACTTCTACGATGTGTGGCACGTGGCCAAAGGTATGACACTTATGTCGAAAGGCATCCCACATTCAATCCCACCCCTCCTACCCAACCCCCCCCCCCCACTCCTACCCAACCCCCCCCCCCACTCCTACCCAACCCCCCCCCCCACCCACCCAACCACCTCCAATGTACAGTCCCCCCCACCCCCACCTACCCAATCCAATGTACAGTTTCTATGCCTAATGTATATACTCTTTTCTTTCTGGACTCTTTTTGTATCACAAACAGTACTGTAATTGCAAATCTGGTATGTCATAAATGTATAGATGTAGCAGTACTGTCTATCTGTATGTCATGTATGTCATACGACTGTTATGTAATGTTATGTTATGTAATTCAAGGTCTGTCTAAGAAGCTGGACAAGGTTGCACAAGCTAAAGACTGCAAGGTGATAAAAAAATGGCGCCCACACATATCTAACCACCTCTACTGGACCGCTGCCACATCGAAGACGCCCACTGAGAGGGTGGCTAGGTGGAAGTCATGTCTCAATCACATGATGAATGTACATGAACACGACGAAGAACCACTCTATCCGCGTTGTCTTCATGCTGACCGTGTATCGAGAGATAGTAGCAAGTGGGTTAAACCTGGTATGTCTGTCTGTCTTTCATCATGAATATATACTCAACATATTTATTTATGTCCTCATTCTAGATTGGTGTGATTTACAAATGTATACTTGCTTGAATAATTCTAATCTACTGTAATATACTCTAATGAAATATCTGAATGCAATTTCTTTTTTACTTTAGACTCAAAACCGGCCCACCAGCTAGAGAAGGTTCTGCTAAACACAAGGATCATCAAAGATGTCTCCAAACTAAGTCCACACCATCAAACGTCTTCACTGGAGTCCTATCACAGTGTGATTTTACGTTTTGCCCCAAAAAACGTTGTCTTTTCATACATTGGAATGCTTTGCAGGTATTTTATATTGTGTACAAATGACTAATTATGGACTCCTGATTTGTCAAATAACTCATTATGTTGCATTAGATAACCTCAGATCAACTACAAATATATTGCTTATCGAAATTTTCCTTTCAGACTATACCTAGCTGCAATGCATTTCAATGAAAACTCAAACCGCCAGCAAGCGACCGACGCTTCGGGAGCCCCGGCTTACAAGATGAGCTTCCCCAAGGCCAAAAAGGGTGGACACACTATAAAACCAAGGAAAATCGCTCCCACAGTCAGTAAGTCAAAATATCAACATTTATTATTGCACACACATGACCTATATAAATAGAAAAATATTTCCACTTACAGTGGAACAGCATTAATAACAATAAATTGAATAAATAATAACCAAAACAAATAACAATTTCTCATTTACAGACTATGTCAACCAGCTTATGGAGCTCCTGTTTGACTCCGTCATTCGTGACCCCCAACCATATCTCCAGGTGGTTGAGCAGATTCCCATCCCAGAACATCTGTGCGCACAGTTCCACAGGCCTTCCATGGAAGAAGCGGTTGCTGCCTATGTGTCACGCTTCAATCTTGTACCGGTCTGAAGCCAGTATAGACACCATCAGCATCCGGAAATTCGGTGCGGATTCGAACCACTACACAGGAAGGGATTACTACCCTCACTCTGCGTCCTAAGAATCCCCAACACCAGGCCACAAAACACCTGTACGCGATATATCTGAAACGGCTAAAGAAAAAGAAGTATTATATTTATGCACAAATAAAAAAAAAAAACGCTGTGAAATAACCATTTGTCATGTCATGTCATTGGACAGTAGCAAGCATTGATTATATGGGATGTGCAATAAGGATTAGATTGTGTTTGCAAGAAAGATTAGTATAGTCTGAGAGATGCAAGATGGAGAAACACCTGTAAAAAAATATATAAATCTGTAATAAATATTATTTACTTATTGATTCCGCTTGCTGGTATCCGGCCAAAATCTGCCTTGTATATATTAGTTGCCATTTGGATGGTATAGGGGTTGAAGCACACTGGATGCAATCCAGGATGAACAACCATGCACAGTAGTCCAGTTGGTTCCTGGTTAATTCGACGTCTGACCTATATATAGAAAATTAAATCGTTAGCCATATGCATGGTTTTCAGTGCTACCAAGATGCAAGGTTGTGTTACTACTTTACCTGTGGAACTTCCATGCAGCATACATTCTCAGCCTCTGTTGGCATCCGTTCACAATTTCCGCACGTGCACCTAGTAGATTGATTTGAGGGTGAAGGAAATTATCAATCAATGATCAAAATTGCTACAATACAGTACTGCTCAATACCAACACAACTGCTATAGGATGCTATGATGGAGACCAGAGAAAGACTTTCGTCTTGTTTACATCAGGGTCCCCCATTTTCAATTCATCGTAACATATATGACATATAGATAGACAGTACTGCTACATCTATATATTTATGACATACCATATTTGTAAATACAGTACTGTTTGTGATGCAAAGAGAGCCCAGAAAAAAAAGGATATACATTTGCCGTAGAAACTGTACATAGGAGTGGGGGGGGGGGGGGACACTGTATAAAACGGTAGCTGCTCTTTATAAACTAACATTTTGGCAAACTATTGAAACAAGGTAACGTTACTTATAGTAAGCTATCGAAGCAAAAGCTGGCTGATCTATCAAGTAAGTAAGTACCGTTATTTCGGCAACCATTAGACTAACGGTGGAATCAACTTACCAATCGTAAACTATTTGTAAGCCTCGATCGCTGTTGTTTGGGGGGTGGGTGAGTACAATCTAACGTTAGTGTGTGTTTTCGACGGGCCGCGACAGAAGTACACTGTATACAGTATAACTGCTGCTCTTTATAAACTAACATTTTGGCAAACTATTGAAGCAAGCTAACTTGGTAACGTTACTTATAGCAAGCTATCGAAGCAAAAGCTGGCTGATCGATCAAGTAAGTAAGTACCGTTATTTCGGCAACCATTAGACTAACGGTGGAATCAACTTACCAATCGGAAACTATTTGTAAGCCTCGCTGTTGCAAATCGACTTCTTCTTCTTCTTCTGAATCATACTGTGGGTCGCTCTCTGGATCCCAAACATAATGTACAGCCATGATTGTTGATTGTTATTAATGCTGTTAGTTAGTAAAATCGGTATATGTTTTGCGTGTCGAAATAAAAACACCTGAGAGGGAAGGACGGGGAGATGGGCGGAGCTATTTGGTGGGTGGCTGTCACTCAAAGCATTCTGCTAGTATGGGTGGAGCCAAGCCAATAATAGCCTGATTTCTTGAGGCTGAAAAATGCTGGTTTTGAGTACAAGATTAGAAATATAAAACAATGATTATTTTTGGAATAAACATTACAGATGTGTTACATAGACTCACAGGAATTGTGTAAAGTTGCCCAAATAGTGCTAGGAATAGCAGTGCATAGCCCCTTTAACTTGTGCCATTTTAAATTGTGTTTTTATTTATTTATTTTTATCTGTGGGGAGACTGTGTAGTTAAAATATAGGCCATCGATTGAGTTGTTTCATTTAATTTCTATACACTTTATTTGTTTTGGTTTACAGTGGAACAATTATCAGATTCCTTTATTAAAGGGGCTATGTACTATAAATGTCATTTTTCAGACTCTAGCATTGTATTATAGTAATAGGAGTTTGTATCAATGTGTTTTAGTGTCTAAATACCATATTGGCGGATTGCTCAGATTCAGCCCAGCCCCTTTCCTCCTCCAGTAAATCAGGCCATTTTGATTTGAAGGCCTGAGTCACGTCATTCGGGCTCTGGGTAGCGCACAGTGATGCGATTGGCTCTGTGGTTGGAGCTAATGCCCGCCCCCATTCTACCTAGACTAGACAGCGAGTGGAAGAAGCCACTTCCTCAATGCTGCAAGGCGGAGTGAGGCCTGTGCGCTCTGGAGGGAGAGAGAGATGGAGAGAGAGGGGGCACTTGGGGGGGGGGGACACACACTTGCTGCGAGGCACACGCGAGTGTGTGCACTGCAGAGGTGTCGGGTTTCGCTCTCTCTCACTCTCTCTCTCTCTCTCTCTCTCTCTCTCTCTCTCTCTCTCTCCCACCCCCCCCTCTCTCTCTCTCTCTCTCTCCCTCCTACTCTCCAGTGTGTGCAGAGGTGTCGGGTTTCGCTCTCTCTCTCTCTCTCTCTCTCTCTCTCTCTCTCTCTCTCTCTCTCTCTCTCTCTCTCTCTCTCTCTCTCTCTCTCTCTCTCTCTCTCTCTCTCTCTCTCTCTCTCTCTCTCTCTCTCGGGGACCCTGATCTACCAGTAGCAGACTGTGTGGGCTGACTGTCACTCAAAGTGCTTATGGGCGGAGCCAGGCCATAACAGCCTGAAATCTTGAAGCTGGAAAATGATGGTTTTGAGTACTTGATTAGAAATATAAAACAATGCATTTTTTTGAAAAAAACCTTACAGATGTCTTCAATAGACTAACAGGAATTGTGTAAAGTTGCCCAAATAGTGCTAGGAATAGCAGTACATAGCCCCTTTAAGCCATATGTGTAACCATTGGTAATTGTCTCAGCGATACAGAGTATGCATTTTTCCATACATTTTCTTTTCACATAACAACAAGACACAGGACAAAGACAGTGCAGTGCAGGATTTATCATTTGAATAAATATATATAAAGTGTATAAAGTGTAAAGTGCAGTGCAGAGTTCCAGGTCAGTCCCAGTGCAGAATTCTTGCCAGTGTCATTGACATTATTGTGGCAGTGTCACTAGTGGGCGGAGGGGGGGCGTCTATACTTTCTACAACGGAGCTCGGTTTCCGGGTTCCTCCGATTGGCCACGACGCCCACGTGACCTCCACTAGCACGGCCCCTTCCTGCCGCGCGCCGCGCTGCGCTCGCCAAGCTCCTGCCGCGCTCCCAGCTTCCTCAATGAAATGGAAATCGCTACTTTACATCAGGGTGAACGCTGGCTGTTGGTAACACCACCCACTTCAATGACAGGCTCTCATATTTGCGAATGCATAAACTATTAAAAAAATATACCGTTAACTGGAATATGTTGTTTCTTTACACATATGTTGGATTATGTAATTGGTTTGTCATGACAAACCAATAAAATCGCTACTTTACAGTGCTCCTGCCACTCTTTCTCTTATATTTTGGGATTATATCCCACAAACCTGAACGTTATTGCCATAAATCAGAACTCAGTTAGTTTATATACCTTTCTGTGAACGTCTAGCAAAAAACTGTGTTGCAATATGATGAAAAATGGTGGAGAAATGTACATTATAAAAAATATGGCAGAATTCAGTACTGTATCTACAAAAACTTCTGTTTAATCATCTTCCCTTTATTCATTTGCTTAGATTTTTCATGTCTGGTCAATTTTAGCATGGTGTTAGCATGGTGTTATTCACAGTAAATAGAATTGATATTCTCCTTTGGTTCATTACAATTTACTCAAGCCTAGTAACAGACGACACTGGGAATACATTCCCTGAAATCCATAGATGTCCCTAGATTCAGATACCAAGAACATGTAAATGGACCATTTAAAAAAAATCTGTTAATGTTTATTCTACGTCCTTATGGAATGAGCGACATAAAAAAAATAAAAATAAAAAAATAAAAAAAAGATTATTATAATTATTTTATTTTTTATTTATTTTTATGGATGGAAGAGCCACACATTGACGGACAAAGAGCCACATGCGGCTCGCGAGCCACGGGTTGGCCACCCCTGCTCTAGGGTCTCTCCACCTCAATAAATATGGGATAACAAAATACCTTTGTTGTGTATAGCAAACTCATTTTCCCTCCTTGCTAGTGGAGCTGGAGGGAACCTCATTTTATCTTCTCTTCTTCAGCAAACAGTGTTAGATAACTACCGTTGACTATTACAATATACGACACAAGCTTTCACAGCCTTTGGGATCCGCAGCCTTCTCCCAGAGGGGAAGAGGCTGTGGGAGGGGTCGGCCATGATCTTTCTTGCCCTCTTCAGCGCCCTGGAGGAATGAAGTGTTGTTCATTGTGTAGCGCAACAGAGTGCTTGGCTACGGTTGTGGCTCGCTGCTCGCACTTGCTCCCTTGTCTTTTCAGAGACCACGAGGGACGTGCCGGTGGAGAACGGGGAGCTAGGCTAACAAGACGGTGGATGAACCCTGGCTGGCGCTCTACATTCCACAAAGCGATGGACACACTTCCTTGGCTGTGGATACGTCCGCGCTCGGGCCAACTGTGAGTAGCCTAGCGGTCGCTGACGGTGTGTCTGCGGGTGTAGACCTGCGAGTGGCAGAATCATAAAACGTGTGCCCAGTGACTACTGCGGTCAAGTGAGCCGTCTTTTGCTTTTGCGTGGTCAAATCAGCCGCTCTTGTTTTTCGAGTGCGCGATTAGTTCCAGGTTTACGGTAATGCATTCAAACAACCCTGGGACGCTGTTGTAATGAACCGACGTGACTTTTGAACACAGTCTCACAAGTAGATCTTACAGAAATACTTAATATGACATTGAATGCGCATCGAATCAATAGGACGTTTAGTCTAATCAATAGGACGTTTCGTATGTGCAGTATTATTGAACATCGAATCAATAGGACGCGCAGTATATTCGACCACTAAACTAAAGCTAGAGACAATTCCACAGAGGAATACTTCCGGTGAGGATTTCAAAGTAAAGGATGGCATGTGGTTCATTTCTATTATTTCATAAGTAGTTTATTACACTGCCATGTTTGTACTTAATACTTCTCAAGACTACTTGCACAAATAATATTAACTACTTTTACTGTGTACTTTGAGTAATTTGAGTTTCAAAGTCCTTTTTATAGAACAATGAGTATTTTCGACTAACTTTGATGTGGGATAAAAACCATTTCTCCCATAAGCAGTTTATGAAACTTCCATGGTTGTACTTAGTACTTCTTAGACTACCTGTACAAATTATATGAAATATTTTTACTGTGTACTTTTTGAGTAACTTGAGTTTCAAAGTCCTCAGAATCAGCATTTTTGACTAACTTTGATGTGGGATAAAAAAAGATTTTCCCATAAGCAGTTTATGAAACTGCCATGGTTGTACTTAGTAACTCTTAGACTACTTGTACAAATTATATGAAATATTTTTACGGTGTACTTTTTGAGTAATTTCAGTTTCAAAGTCCTCAGAATCAGCATTTTCGACTAACTTTGATGTTGGATAAAAAAAGATTTTCCCATAAGCAGTTTATGAAACTGCCATGGTTGTACTTAGTACCTCTTAGACTACCTGTACAAATTATATGAAATATTTTTACTGTGTACTTTTTGAGTAATTTGAGTTTCAAAGTCCCCAGAATCAGCATTTTCGACTAACTTTGATGTGGGATAAAAAAAGATTTTTCCATAAGCACTTTATGAAACTGCCATGGTTGTACTTAGTACCTCTTAGACTACTTGTACAAATTATATGAAATATTTTTACTGTGTACTTTTTGAGTAATTTCAGTTTCAAAGTCCTCAGAATCAGCATTTTCGACTAACTTTGATGTGGGATAAAAAAAGATTTTCCCATAAGCAGTTTATGAAACTGCCATGGTTGTACTTAGTACCTCTTAGACTACTTGTACAAATTATATGAAATATTTTTACTGTGTACTTTTTGAGTAATTTGAGTTTCAAAGTCCCCAGAATCAGCATTTTCGACTAACTTTGATGTTGGATAAAAAAAGATTTTCCCATAAGCAGTTTATGAAACTGCCATGGTTGTACTTAGTACCTCTTAGACTACCTGTACAAATTATATGAAATATCTTTACTGTGTACTTTTTGAGTAATTTGAGTTTCAAAGTCCCCAGAATTAGCATTTTCGACTAACTTTGATGTGGGATAAAAAAAGATTTTCCCATAAGCACTTTATGAAACTGCCATGGTTGTACTTAGTACCTCTTAGACTACTTGTACAAATTATATGAAATATTTTTACTGTGTACTTTTTGAGTAATTAGAGTTTTAATGTCCTCAGAATCAGCATTTTCGACTAACTTTGATGTGGGATAAAAAAGTATTTTCCCATAAGCACTTTATGAAACTGCCATGGTTGTACTTAGTACTTCTTAGACTACCTGTACAAATTATATGAAATATTTTTACTGTGTACTTTTTGAGTAATTAGAGTTTTAATGTCCTCAGAATCAGCATTTTCGACTAACTTTGATGTGGGATAAAAACCATTTCTCCCATAAGCAGTTTATGAAACTGCCATGGTTGTACTTAGTACTTCTTAGACTACCTGTACAAATTATATGAAATATTTTTACTGTGTACTTTTTGAGTAATTTGAGTTTCAAAGTCCCCAGAATCAGCATTTTCGACTAACTTTGATGTGGGATAAAAAAAGATTTTCCCATAAGCACTTTATGAAACTGCCATGGTTGTACTTAGTACCTCTTAGACTACTTGTACAAATTATATGAAATATTTTTACTGTGTACTTTTTGAGTAATTTGAGTTTCAAAGTCCTCAGAATCAGCATTTTCGACTAACCTTGATGTTGGATAAAAACAATTCTTCCCATAAGCAGTTTATGAAACTGCCATGGTTGTACTTAGTACCTCTTAGACTACTTGTACAAATTATATGAAATATTTTTACTGTGTACTTTTTGAGTAATTTCAGTTTCAAAGTCCTCAGAATCAGCATTTTCGACTAACTTTGATGTTGGATAAAAAAAGATTTTCCCATAAGCAGTTTATGAAACTGCCATGGTTGTACTTAGTACCTCTTAGACTACCTGTACAAATTATATGAAATATTTTTACTGTGTACTTTTTGAGTAATTTGAGTTTCAAAGTCCCCAGAATCAGCATTTTCGACTAACTTTGATGTGGGATAAAAAAAGATTTTCCCATAAGCACTTTATGAAACTGCCATGGTTGTACTTAGTACCTCTTAGACTACTTGTACAAATTATATGAAATATTTTTACTGTGTACTTTTTGAGTAATTTGAGTTTCAAAGTCCCCAGAATCAGCATTTTCGACTAAATTTGATGTGGGATAAAAAAAGATTTTCCCATAAGCACTTTATGAAACTGCCATGGTTGTACTTAGTACCTCTTAGACTACTTGTACAAATTATATGAAATATTTTTACTGTGTACTTTTTGAGTAATTTGAGTTTCAAAGTCCCCAGAATCAGCATTTTCGACTAACTTTGATGTGGGATAAAAAAAGATTTTCCCATAAGCACTTTATGAAACTGCCATGGTTGTACTTAGTACCTCTTAGACTACCTGTACAAATTATATGAAATATTTTTACTGTGTACTTTTTGAGTAATTAGAGTTTTAATGTCCTCAGAATCAGCATTTTCGACTAACTTTGATGTGGGATAAAAACCATTTCTCCCATAAGCAGTTTATGAAACTGCCATGGTTGTACTTAGTACTTCTTAGACTACCTGTACAAATTATATGAAATATTTTTACTGTGTACTTTTTGAGTAATTTGAGTTTCAAAGTCCCCAGAATCAGCATTTTCGACTAACTTTGATGTGGGATAAAAAAAGATTTTCCCATAAGCACTTTATGAAACTGCCATGGTTGTACTTAGTACCTCTTAGACTACTTGTACAAATTATATGAAATATTTTTACTGTGTACTTTTTGAGTAATTTGAGTTTCAAAGTCCTCAGAATCAGCATTTTCGACTAACCTTGATGTTGGATAAAAACAATTCTTCCCATAAGCAGTTTATGAAACTGCCATGGTTGTACTTAGTACCTCTTAGACTACTTGTACAAATTATATGAAATATTTTTACTGTGTACTTTTTGAGTAATTTCAGTTTCAAAGTCCTCAGAATCAGCATTTTCGACTAACTTTGATGTTGGATAAAAAAAGATTTTCCCATAAGCAGTTTATGAAACTGCCATGGTTGTACTTAGTACCTCTTAGACTACCTGTACAAATTATATGAAATATTTTTACTGTGTACTTTTTGAGTAATTTGAGTTTCAAAGTCCCCAGAATCAGCATTTTCGACTAACTTTGATGTGGGATAAAAAAAGATTTTCCCATAAGCACTTTATGAAACTGCCATGGTTGTACTTAGTACCTCTTAGACTACTTGTACAAATTATATGAAATATTTTTACTGTGTACTTTTTGAGTAATTTGAGTTTCAAAGTCCCCAGAATCAGCATTTTCGACTAAATTTGATGTGGGATAAAAAAAGATTTTCCCATAAGCACTTTATGAAACTGCCATGGTTGTACTTAGTACCTCTTAGACTACTTGTACAAATTATATGAAATATTTTTAATGTGTACTTTTTGAGTAATTTGAGTTTCAAAGTCCTCAGAATCAGCATTTTCGACTAACTTTGATGTTGGATAAAAAAAGATTTTCCCATAAGCACTTTATGCAAAAATGCTGATTCTGAGGACTTTGAAACTCAAATTACTCAAAAAGTACAAAGTAAAAATATTTCATATAATTTGTACAGGTAGTCTAAGAGGTACTAAGTACAACCATGGCAGTTTCATAAACTGCTTATGGGAAGAATTGTTTTTATCCAACATCAAAGTTAGTCGAAAATGCTGATTCTGGGGACTTTGAAACTGAAATTACTCAAAAAGTACACAGTAAAAATATTTCATATAATTTGTACAGGTAGTCTAAGAGGTACTAAGTACAACCATGGCAGTTTCATAAACTGCTTATGGGAAGAATTGTTTTTATCCAACATCAAAGTTAGTCGAAAATGCTGATTCTGAGGACTTTGAAACTCAAATTACTCAAAAAGTACACAGTAAAAATATTTCATATAATTTGTACAAGTAGTCTAAGAGGTACTAAGTACAACCATGGCAGTTTCATAAAGTGCTTATCGGAAAATCTTTTTTTATCCCACATCAAAGTTAGTCGAAAATGCTGATTCTGGGGACTTTGAAACTCAAATTACTCAAAAAGTACACAGTAAAAATATTTCATATAATTTGTACAAGTAGTCTAAGAGGTACTAAGTACAACCATGGCAGTTTCATAAAGTGCTTATGGGAAAATCTTTTTTTATCCCACATCAAAGTTAGTCGAAAATGCTGATTCTGGGGACTTTGAAACTCAAATTACTCAAAAAGTACACAGTAAAAATATTTCATATAATTTGTACAGGTAGTCTAAGAGGTACTAAGTACAACCATGGCAGTTTCATAAAGTGCTTATCGGAAAATCTTTTTTTATCCCACATCAAAGTTAGTCGAAAATGCTGATTCTGGGGACTTTGAAACTCAAATTACTCAAAAAGTACACAGTAAAAATATTTCATATAATTTGTACAAGTAGTCTAAGAGGTACTAAGTACAACCATGGCAGTTTCATAAAGTGCTTATGGGAAAATCTTTTTTTATCCCACATCAAAGTTAGTCGAAAATGCTGATTCTGGGGACTTTGAAACTCAAATTACTCAAAAAGTACACAGTAAAAATATTTCATATAATTTGTACAGGTAGTCTAAGAGGTACTAAGTACAACCATGGCAGTTTCATAAACTGCTTATGGGAAGAATTGTTTTTATCCAACATCAAAGTTAGTCGAAAATGCTGATTCTGGGGACTTTGAAACTGAAATTACTCAAAAAGTACACAGTAAAAATATTTCATATAATTTGTACAGGTAGTCTAAGAGGTACTAAGTACAACCATGGCAGTTTCATAAACTGCTTATGGGAAGAATTGTTTTTATCCAACATCAAAGTTAGTCGAAAATGCTGATTCTGAGGACTTTGAAACTCAAATTACTCAAAAAGTACACAGTAAAAATATTTCATATAATTTGTACAAGTAGTCTAAGAGGTACTAAGTACAACCATGGCAGTTTCATAAAGTGCTTATCGGAAAATCTTTTTTTATCCCACATCAAAGTTAGTCGAAAATGCTGATTCTGGGGACTTTGAAACTCAAATTACTCAAAAAGTACACAGTAAAAATATTTCATATAATTTGTACAAGTAGTCTAAGAGGTACTAAGTACAACCATGGCAGTTTCATAAAGTGCTTATGGGAAAATCTTTTTTTATCCCACATCAAAGTTAGTCGAAAATGCTGATTCTGGGGACTTTGAAACTCAAATTACTCAAAAAGTACACAGTAAAAATATTTCATATAATTTGTACAGGTAGTCTAAGAGGTACTAAGTACAACCATGGCAGTTTCATAAACTGCTTATGGGAAAATCTTTTTTTATCCAACATCAAAGTTAGTCGAAAATGCTGATTCTGAGGACTTTGAAACTGAAATTACTCAAAAAGTACACAGTAAAAATATTTCATATAATTTGTACAAGTAGTCTAAGAGGTACTAAGTACAACCATGGCAGTTTCATAAACTGCTTATGGGAAGAATTGTTTTTATCCAACATCAAAGTTAATCGAAAATGCTGATTCTGAGGACTTTGAAACTCAAATTACTCAAAAAGTACACAGTACAAATATTTCATATAATTTGTACAGGTAGTCTAAGAAGTACTAAGTACAACCATGGCAGTTTCATAAACTGCTTATGGGAAAATATTTTTTTATCCCACATCAAAGTTAGTCGAAAATGCTGATTCTGGGGACTTTGAAACTCAAATTACTCAAAAAGTACACAGTAAAAATATTTCATATAATTTGTACAAGTAGTCTAAGAGGTACTAAGTACAACCATGGCAGTTTCATAAACTGCTTATGGGAAGAATTGTTTTTATCCAACATCAAAGTTAGTCGAAAATGCTGATTCTGGGGACTTTGAAACTGAAATTACTCAAAAAGTACACAGTAAAAATATTTCATATAATTTGTACAGGTAGTCTAAGAGGTACTAAGTACAACCATGGCAGTTTCATAAACTGCTTATGGGAAGAATTGTTTTTATCCAACATCAAAGTTAGTCGAAAATGCTGATTCTGAGGACTTTGAAACTCAAATTACTCAAAAAGTACACAGTAAAAATATTTCATATAATTTGTACAAGTAGTCTAAGAGGTACTAAGTACAACCATGGCAGTTTCATAAAGTGCTTATGGGAAAATCTTTTTTTATCCCACATCAAAGTTAGTCGAAAATGCTGATTCTGGGGACTTTGAAACTCAAATTACTCAAAAAGTACACAGTAAAAATATTTCATATAATTTGTACAAGTAGTCTAAGAGGTACTAAGTACAACCATGGCAGTTTCATAAAGTGCTTATGGGAAAATCTTTTTTTATCCCACATCAAATTTAGTCGAAAATGCTGATTCTGGGGACTTTGAAACTCAAATTACTCAAAAAGTACACAGTAAAAATATTTCATATAATTTGTACAGGTAGTCTAAGAGGTACTAAGTACAACCATGGCAGTTTCATAAACTGCTTATGGGAAAATCTTTTTTTATCCAACATCAAAGTTAGTCGAAAATGCTGATTCTGAGGACTTTGAAACTGAAATTACTCAAAAAGTACACAGTAAAAATATTTCATATAATTTGTACAAGTAGTCTAAGAGGTACTAAGTACAACCATGGCAGTTTCATAAACTGCTTATGGGAAGAATTGTTTTTATCCAACATCAAAGTTAATCGAAAATGCTGATTCTGAGGACTTTGAAACTCAAATTACTCAAAAAGTACACAGTACAAATATTTCATATAATTTGTACAGGTAGTCTAAGAAGTACTAAGTACAACCATGGCAGTTTCATAAACTGCTTATGGGAAAATATTTTTTTATCCCACATCAAAGTTAGTCGAAAATGCTGATTCTGGGGACTTTGAAACTCAAATTACTCAAAAAGTACACAGTAAAAATATTTCATATAATTTGTACAGGTAGTCTAAGAGGTACTAAGTACAACCATGGCAGTTTAATAAACTGCTTATGGGAAGAATTGTTTTTATCCAACATCAAAGTTAGTCGAAAATGCTGATTCTGAGGACTTTGAAACTCAAATTACTCAAAAAGTACACAGTAAAAATATTTCATATAATTTGTACAAGTTGTCTAAGAGGTACTAAGTACAACCATGGCAGTTTCATAAAGTGCTTATGGGGAAATCTTTTTTTATCCCACATCAAAGTTAGTCGAAAATGCTGATTCTGAGGACTTTGAAACTGAAATTACTCAAAAAGTACACAGTAAAATTATTTCATATAATTTGTACAAGTAGTCTAAGAGGTACTAAGTACAACCATGGCAGTTTCATAAAGTGCTTATGGGAAAATCTTTTTTTATCCCACATCAAAGTTAGTCGAAAATGCTGATTCTGGGGACTTTGAAACTCAAATTACTCAAAAAGTACACAGTAAAGATATTTCATATAATTTGTACAGGTAGTCTAAGAAGTACTAAGTACAACCATGGCAGTTTCATAAACTGCTTATGGGAGAAATGGTTTTTATCCCACATCAAAGTTAGTCGAAAATGCTGATTCTGAGGACATTAAAACTCTAATTACTCAAAAAGTACACAGTAAAAATATTTCATATAATTTGTACAGGTAGTCTAAGAAGTACTAAGTACAACCATGGCAGTTTCATAAAGTGCTTATGGGAAAATATTTTTTTATCCCACATCAAAGTTAGTCGAAAATGCTGATTCTGAGGACATTAAAACTCTAATTACTCAAAAAGTACACAGTAAAAATATTTCATATAATTTGTACAAGTAGTCTAAGAGGTACTAAGTACAACCATGGCAGTTTCATAAAGTGCTTATGGGAAAATCTTTTTTTATCCCACATCAAAGTTAGTCGAAAATGCTGATTCTGGGGACTTTGAAACTCAAATTACTCAAAAAGTACACAGTAAAAATATTTCATATAATTTGTACAAGTAGTCTAAGAGGTACTAAGTACAACCATGGCAGTTTCATAAAGTGCTTATGGGAAAATCTTTTTTTATCCCACATCAAAGTTAGTCGAAAATGCTGATTCTGGGGACTTTGAAACTCAAATTACTCAAAAAGTACACAGTAAAAATATTTCATATAATTTGTACAGGTAGTCTAAGAGGTACTAAGTACAACCATGGCAGTTTCATAAACTGCTTATGGGAGAAATGGTTTTTATCCCACATCAAAGTTAGTCGAAAATACTCATTGTTCTATAAAAAGGACTTTGAAACTCAAATTACTCAAAGTACACAGTAAAAGTAGTTAATATTATTTGTGCAAGTAGTCTTGAGAAGTATTAAGTACAAACATGGCAGTGTAATAAACTACTTATGAAATAATAGAAATGAACCACATGCCATCCTTTACTTTGAAATCCTCACCGGAAGTGTTCCTCTGTGGAATTGTCTGTAGCTTTAGTTTAGTGGTCGAATATACTGCGCGTCCTATTGATTCGATGTTCAATAATACTGCACATACGAAACGTCCTATTGATTAGACTAAACGTCCTATTGATTCGATGCGCATTCAATGTCATATTAAGTATTTCTGTAAGATCTACTTGTGAGACTGTGACAAAAGTCACGTCGAACGTCCTATTGATTAGACTAAACGTCCTATTGATTCGATGCGCATTCAATGTCATATTAAGTATTTCTTAATACTTAATCATCATAACATCCGGCGCATGAAATATTGTCACAAGGAAAGATGAAATTACCTACCTGGGTTCCATCCTAGAGGCTAATCTCTCCTGTGACAAAATGGCATCCAATGTAATAAAAAAAGTCAACCAATGAACTCGATTCTTGTACCGGATCTCCTCTCTGGTAAACAAGAATACCCTGAAGACTCTGGCAGGAGCACTCATTCAGGGGTACTACGACTATGCTTGCACCTCATGGTACCAAAGCACCTCAAAGGCGCTAAAAACAAAATTACAAACATCTCAAAACAAACTGGTCAGACTACTGCTTGACCTTACTCCTAGAACCCACCTCACCCCTGCCCACTTTGACAACCTAGGATGGCTTAGAGTAGATGACAGAGTACAGCAACTTGCAATGGGCCTGGTCTACAAGATACACTACACGACCAAGGTACCCATGTACATGGCAAAATACTTCCCAAAGGTCAGTGAATACCACGATCACAACACCAGAGGGAGCTCCACAAATCATGTTAAACCCAGATTCGGCTCAAATAAGGGACTAAACACGTTTCGCAATTATGCCACATCAATGTGGAACGCCCTACCCAAAGCTGTAAAGGAATGTGGATCACTACCCACTTTCAAAACCTCTCTCAAGAGACACCTACGGGAGACTGCAATGCAACACTGGCCCCTGTAAATATCCTAACCCAACCCCCTCCAATGTACAGTCATTTACCTAGTATGGTCTTGTCAATAGTCCAATGTACAATTTTGTTTGTTTGTACAGAGTCCCCCCCCCCCCCCCCCTCAATGTACAGTTTTGCTTGTTTATACAATGTGCCCCCCCCCCCCCCACCCACCTCCAATGTAAATTACCCAGTATGGTTGTCAATATCCCAGTGTACCCAACCCCCCCCCACCCAACCTCCTCCAATGTACAGTTTCTACGTCAAATGTATATACTCCCTTTTCTTGACTCCTTCTGTATCACAAACAGTACTGTATTTGCAAATCTGGTATGTCATAAATGTATAGATGTAGCAGTACTGACTATCTGTATGTCATGTATGTCATATATGTCCTGATGAATTGAAAATGGGGGACCCTGGTGTAAACAAGACGAAAGTCTTTCTCTGGTCTGCATCCCCTTAACAATTGTGTGTATTGAGCTGTACTGTATTGTACCCATTCTGCAATCTGTTAATAAAGTTTTCAATCAATCAATCAATCAATCTACTTGTGAGACTGTGACAAAAGTCACGTCGGTTCATTACAACAGCGTCCCAGGCTTGTTTTAATGCATTACCGTAAACCTGGAACTAATCGCGCACTCGAAAAACAAGAGCGGCTGATTTGACCACGCAAAAGCAAAAGACGGCTCACTTGACCGCAGTCAGTGACTGCCGCACCTTTCTTGTGTTCTAGCCGTTGGTGACCTGGGGACGACTGATAGCCCAAACCCACCGAACGCGGGAGTGAAGCGGGACGGGCGATCAGCGCTTCACTTTCGCTCCCATGTTAACGGGCGTTGCTGTTCACACCGGCCGCTCGCGGGCGGGAAGCACATTTGTTCGCTTTGGTTGGATTCAGAGGCGTGCACCACACGCATTTTCACAGAAATACACTCAATATCTGCATTATTACCACACATTTAGATGTTGTTCAACCAGCTAATGTGTCTATCTTTCCCAATACAAATAAACCATACTATACTTTTTCAGGAGTACAGTCACACTGATTTCATCACTCTAAAATTAATTCTAACATTCTAATTAATTAGATAATAACTGGTTATACATGCAAAATTTACAACAGAACACTGGAACTCTATAAAAAATCTTCAAACGGGGACTGACTTCGCAATAGACTAGGCATTTACAGCTGTTCCAATGTAAATGTGCCTTCCTCCGTGCGCTTTCGCCCGCTCTGAAGTCGGACTTGGTGTGGACGGCCACGCACGCTGTTCTCGCACGGCGTGAGGCTATGGGCACGGACCAATAGGCCGATCCACGGGACATGGACATGATGACATTGATGATTTTATGTTTTGACAACATAGTCTAGTAATAAAGTGTTATATTTTAATCCTAGTGTCCTCTGTTCTTTGCCACTATACTGCTCCTCCCTCCCACCAGAACCTATATTTATATATATATATATTTATATTTATATATATATTTTTATATTTATTTATTTATATATATATTTATATATATTTATTTATATATATATATTATATATATACACTAGAGCCTTTTGGAGTTTCCGACTGAGCTGTAAAGTCGGTGGCGTAGTCGTTGCTTGGCCAGCCGCCTCACATATATATCGTATCATCATATCATAATCATATAATGTTCATCCTATTATAATTATTTGTAATAAACCAGCTTACTGGGCATAAATTCTCAAGCGTACAGACAGAATGTTTTGTCTGTCTCTCATAACAAAATATCTATAATTCTGTCTAGGCCCAGGTGCAGCTTATCTCTCCATGCTGCTCCCCTCAAGATAACTTATGTATTTTTCACATGTTCACCCTCTTACTGCTTTGTTAAACTATGGAACGCTCTTGACATTCTCTTACTGTAGAAATGTAGCTCTGGGTTACCCATGACTCTGGGCACACTTCTCAGCCAGAAACATTTTCAAGTACCTTGGAACTTCTGACATCTGAGAAATAGCCAGACACGTCGCATTTCCACAGGTTCTCTTAGAAATGCCTGACATTACCCAGCGTTTTTCTTTCCTATGTAACCTTGTGTCTTACAGTATAAAGAGTTATTAAACACTCTGGGCTCACTTCTCAGATTGTGTGTCTTACAGTATAAAGAGTTATTAAACACTCACTTCTCAGATTGTGTGTCTTACAGTATAAAGAGTTATTAAACACTCTGGGCTCACTTCTCAGATTGTGTGTCTTACAGTATAAAGAGTTATTAAACACTCACTTCTCAGATTGTCTTATACACTCTGCTTTGGACTGAGACTCTGTGCACCTTTGGAATAGGTCAAACAGGCTGTCAAACGGTGGCCTTTTTAGTTTTTAAACCATCACTGTTCACCATGTTAATCAGCAATACCAACTGAGTCACGTGACTAAGTTGCCCCCTACCTGTGCGAGCTTGATTGATTGAACATTTTATTAACAGATTGCAGAATGGTTACAATACAGTACAGCTGTAACACACAATTGTTAAGGGGATGCAGACCAGAGAAAGACTTTCGTCTTGTTTACGTTTTCGTCAGGGTCCCCCATTTTCAATTAATCATAACATATATGACATACATGACATACAGATAGACAGTACTGCTACATCTATACATTTATGACATACCAGATTTACAAATACAGTACTGTTTGTGATACAAAAAGAGTCTAAAAAAGAGAGTATATACATTTGACGAAGAAACTGTGTGAGGTTTTGTCCGCTCCCCACCCACTCGCTCCGTTCCTTTAAGGTATTTTGTTAATTAATTGCATTCCCCGCCACACGCTTCTTTCCTGTAAGATGCCGTGTTGATTGGTGCTCTCCCCACCACACGCTTCTGGAGCAATGATCAATTTCATCCCGCAGCTGTCTCAGCTTGTCATTAGCGCCCGTGGCTTTATATACCCTGATCTCCCTAATATCGATGTTGGATCGTTTTGAATATTCCCTGCATCTGCCTTTCTTTCCCGTCGCTGTTCCCTGTCTGTTGCTCTCCAGGACTCTCGTGAAGTATCCCTGTTGGAGAACCTGATTCCCCGTACGAAGCTGCGCCTCGTTTATCTGCCCGCTTTACGCGTTGCGCCCAGGTGAGTTTTTGGAAACAGTTCTTTTTGGATCACCCGTTTTTTGTGTGTTTGTGAAACACCGAAGAGATCCCGTTTTTGTTATACTGTTCTCACCTATTTTTTGTTGTTGGATTTACACCTTGGATTACCGTATTGTTTTTTCTCTGGACTCTGCTAACTGTGTGTATCACACCGAAGATCAAGTCACTTGGATATTTGTTTGGATCAGTCACCTCTCTATTTCTGTTGTGCGCTGAGCTAACTGGGATTTCTCTCTCTCCCTCCGTTTCCACCTGGAGTGTATGCTGGGAGGATCTGCAGAGCGGCTCAGACGTCACAAGCTAATTCCTCACCATCACCTACTGGGAGAATCTGCAGAGCCGCAAACATTCTTCACATGCCAGATTCCCTGTTTGTTCTGTTGCTCAACCTAATTCTATCTTGTGACTCTGAGAATAAATACGCCCTTGTTTTGGCTAACTCTAAAACAACTCTCTCTGTGCCGTTGCGCTTGGGGTCGGTTACAAACCCTAACAAACTGTACATTGGAGGAGGTTGGTAGGTAGGAGATTGGTAGGTGGGGTGGAGGGGGTGGGGGGGTGGGTAGGTGGGGGGGTGGGTAGGTGGGGTGGGGTTTGCCTGATATCTTTTTCTAACAGAGTTGTGTTTCCGCGGTCGGTTTGCACGATCTGATTGGCCCGCAGTTGCATTTCCGTGTTCGGTTGCACGATTTGGTTAAGGTTAGGGTTAAGGTTAGGGTTAGGGTTAGTTGGTTAAGGTTAGGGTTAGGGTTAGTTGGTTAAGGTTAGGGTTAAGGTTAGGGTTAGTTGGTTAAGGTTAGGGTTAAGGTTAGGGTAACAGCCTGCTGGCGCGATTGTTAGAAGTAACGCGATTGGTGCTGAGATAAACGTCAGTGGCCAATCAGATAGCGCAAACCGACCGCGGAAACACAACTCCGTTAGCATACGAATAGACGCGGTGGGGTTGGGAAACTGTACATTGGAGGTGGTGGGGTGGGGGGGTAACTGTACATTGGATTATCGATGAAACCTTACTTGGTCCCAATAAGAGGGTCTCGTGTATTATTGGGTTTAATAGGACATTTATTGTATATTGGAGGGGGTTGCGTTAGGACATTTACAGGGGCCAGTTTCGAATTGCAGCCTCCCGTAGGTGCTCTTTGAGAGTGGTTTTGAAAGTGGGTAGTGATTCACATTCCTTTACGGCTGTGGGTAGGGCGTTCCACATTGTTGTGGGCGGCATAATTGCGAAACGTGTTTAGTCCCTTGTTTGAGCCAAATCTGGGTTTAACATGATTTGTGGAGCTCCCTCTGGTGTTGTGGTCGTGGTATTCACTGACCTTTGGGAAGTATTTTGACATGTACATGGGTACCTTATTCGTGTAGTGTATCTTGTAGACCAGGCCCATTGCAAGTTGCTGTACTCTGTCGTCTACTCTAAGCCATCCTAGCAGTGGCGGCCGGTGGGTACTTCGCCACTAGGGGCGCTATACCAAACATCTCTCCCTCTCTCCTTCTCTCTCTCACACACAGCGCGACGTGGAATCGATTCGTTACACAATCAGACCTATTATATACCAAGAATAACTTCAGTATGAGTACAGGGCTGTACACATATTTTGCATATTGTTAAACGAGCCAAGGCTAGCTATTAAACTATGGATATGAATCGAAAATCTGGGACCCTGATGTAAACAAGACAAACGTCTTTCTCTGGTCTGCATCCCCTTAACAATTGTGTGTATTGAGCCGTACTGTATTGTACCCATTCTGTAATCTGTTAATAAAGTTCTCATTCATTCATTCATTCAAACATAGACGATATTGAACAAGCCATAATCCACGTATTTTCAATCCGAGAGAGCTGCAGTAGTTAAATCAATGAGCCATCGACATAGTCAGTGTGGTAACGATGTAACGTTATTATTGCATCCAAGATTGATACACGGCTGGCTAGGCAGTTGGTAGTCATAGTCTTGTGTTATAAAATAAATAAACAATCAGCAATGTCTCGCTTCATGAATGGCCAGCAGTAGCCTAACAGTACTGCTCCTAAAAAAAACTATTTACAAACGTTAACGTTAACCAGAGAGAGAGAGAGAGAGAGAGAGAGAGAGAGAGAGAGAGAGAGAGAGAGAGAGAGAGAGAGACTCACTGTTTAGTTGAAACGTCCAGGGCAGGAGAGCTTGATAAACGTGTATAATCCACTGATGATGTATTCCAGACCACTGTCCACTGTAGTCTGTCTCCAGACTACATCCGCCATATAGCTTGTTAGCCAAGTGTTAGCTCGTTAGCACAACACAAGTACATTCCTTTGTCCATTTCCGCTCGAACAGACTGCAAACTACCTGGCGTTCTATCGCCATGCTCTAAGACAAACTCTAACCTTAACCAACTTTGAAAGAGTGCCTAAGCTTAACAGTCTAAAGAACTTGCAGTCACGGCACGCTCGTCTAAGACAAACAGCTGCCTGCATCATTCTCACAACAACACAACTATCTCCACCGACCAACCTAGGAACCAACCTAGCCGGAATAACCTAGAATTGGAACATTAGAAATTGGATCAAACAAATCAAAACAATCAGAGATCGTCTCTGTGAAATTCTGCTACGGAAAAAAATACTGGCGTCGGCCAATCAGAGAGCGTCTCCGCGAAATGCGGCTACAGATATTCTTGACGCTACTGGCTAGACCGCTTCAAATCGCGCCCAGATTCCAACATAATAGTCATATTTCAACGCACAACGCGTTATGCACTGATTGGCTGTGACGGATACAGCGATCAAACTGTGACGCGCACTCAGAGCGCTATCGCGTATAGCCCGGGCCGAGAAATACGAAAAAATAAAAAAAAATAAAAAAAACGTGATGTCACTTCCTGCTCTGGAAAACGAGTGTTTTTTAATTGCGATAATAACGTTATATTGTGCATTGGAAATACAAACATACTTAAAATGAGTAAATATTATTCATTTTAAACATGTTTATATTATTTATAGGGCTATAAAACAAAAAACAAAAAGATACTTATTCTTGTTCTACTCTCATATAACCAGGCAGGGCCTGAAGGGGGGGCGGCGCCCTAGCGCCCCCCAGTGGTGGCCGCCACTGCATCCTAGGTTGTCAAAGTGGGCAGGGGTGAGATGGGTTCTAGGAGTAAGGTCAAGCAGTAGTCTGACCAGTTTGTTTTGTGATGTTTGTAATTTTGTTTTTAGCGCCTTTTGAGGTGCTTTGGTACCATGAGGTGCAAGCATAGTCGTAGTACCCTTGCATGAGTGCTCCTGCCAGGGTCTTCAGGGTATTCTTGTTTACCAGAGAGGAGATCCTGCTGCGCTAAAAAAGTACAACGGGGCTCTATGGAGAAACCATGACACTCCGCTGACTAAAAGTTGTTTCAAATGAAAACGGCTGGCCAAGGTGTTGGATGTCTCGGGGTGATGGCCAAGATTGCAGTGACTGTTCTACCCCCACATTGGTTGTGTGCACCACTGAGGTCATGGATCAGCTTCATACCATCTTCAGTCCGACCCACAACGTCTAAACCATGCCTGTTCTAGTTCATTGCTGGGTTAAGTACTTCTATTCTATTCACATATATGCTCACTACATGTATCTATTCTATTCAAATATATGCTCACTACATGTATCTATTGCTATGTCCGCCCATCACAAACACGCAAACTGTCTAACGCCTGTCCCCATCTCCCTGTCTCTCTGTGAGTCGATGTCTCGTGGTGATGACCAAAGTGGTGGACGTCCCGTGGTGATGGCCAAGAGGTTACGATCCTCTCTACGTCGCCCCCATACCTCAAATGGATCCGAACGGAATACATATTCATGTGCAAACGGAATATGACTCTGATATTTTGAGCTCCGAGCCTTGCCATTTAGCCCTTATCCTATTTTTTTAATGTTCATATGGACAATATAAACAATTCTACTACCAAGGAGCTCACATCTTCCCTGGACAGCTGTGGATTTCAACAATATGTTGATTTCCCTATCACTCCAAAGGACACATTTTGGACTTAGTGTACTGCTCTGGTGTCACACCCCAAAACTGTACTGCGTCTGACCTGCCTGAAGACACACAAAACAAACGTGTCACGTTCCATCTCTTTCAGGAATATTTTCTTCTTTTTTTTATCCACTTTTTCTCCCATTTTCTATATTTTCTCCCATCCCAATTTCGTATCATCCAATTCAACCCTCCCCTGTCACGAACGCTGTTTCTTGCCTCCCACAAGCCGGCTGCAATGTGGACTAAGTCATACATAGCACAAGTCCCCTCCGGTACTTGAGGTAACAGCAGTCGCATCTTTTCACCTGCGCAGCTCGATCTCTCAGTGGCGAGGAGTAACGTGTGGGAGGCTCACGCTGCCCCCGACACTTCCTGATTCTACTGCGCAGGCGCACCAACCGACCTGTAGGAGTCGCTGTCCACAACGCCCGATACCCACCCATCAGTTTCCCACCCCCTAATACGGCCAATGTGTATTAGTACGGACGACCAGCTAAACTGAAAGCAAATGTGGAGCGCTGGGCTCGAACAGGCAAGCCCAGCGTCTCCAGATTTCGTAGCGAGCGCCTTGCCCACTACGCCACATAGCCGCCCCTCTTTCAGGAATATTAAGAACATCGATGTACCTGCTCTATCCAGTGAACTTAATAACCTTTCCTGTCATGAAAATGAATCAACCTGTGATGAACTGGTCTCAATGTACAACAATGGACTCCATAGCCTTTTAGACACTTTTGCCCCACTTAAAACATGGACTGTTTCCTTTACTCGCTCTGCACCCTGGTTTACACCTGAGCTACGCCTGCTCAAAGCCAAAGGCCGCCGCCTAGAGCGCCTCCATACTAAGACTGGTCTTACTGTCCATAAAGAAATGTACTTTAACCACATACTCCACTATAAGGAAGCTCTCTCCAAAGCAAAAAGTACTCACTATGCCAGTGTAATTATATCAGGCGCAGGAAGCACGCAAGCCCTGTTTTCCACTGTTAAATCAATCTGACAGCCTCCTGACACTCTCACTCCACAAATGCACTCTGTTTCTCAATGCAATTTGTTCATGGACTTTTTCAATGCTAAAATCGCAAAAATACATCAGCAACTGTCTTCCTCAGCTAATATCACCTACAGTTCACCATGTTCCTTCCCTGATGCTCCCATTTTCTACTCTCTCTCTAGTTTTCTACTCCCATTTGTTAGTGACATATTAGACCTCATCCGAAAAGCTAAATCTTCTACATGTCAGTTAGACCCCCTTCCCACCCACCTAGTTAACGCTTGCCTACCATCCTTGTCTTCTAAAATAACTGCAATCATACACTCCTCCCTTACCTCTGGTCTTGTTCCATCTGCCCTCAAAACAGCCGCTATTACTCCCATATTGAAGAAACCTGCCCCAATATCCTAAATAATCTTGCCAAAATACTGGAAAAAACGGTGGCAGCCCAGGTTCACACTCACCTCTCCAGCAACAATCTGTTTGAGCAATTTCAATCTGGTTTCGATCTCCATAGCACTGAAACAGCCCTAGTTAAAATCACAAATGATTTACTAGGGGCTGCCGATTCTGGTCTGCTCACTATACTTATACTTCTGGATCTCTCTGCAGCATTTGACACCATTTCACATTCCATTCTTTTAGACAGACTAACCTCCATTGGCATCACTGGCACCCCTCTTCACTGGTTCAACTCATACCTCACAGGCCGCACTCAATATGTACAACTGAAAGATGTTAAATCACACTCCACTTCAGTTACCACCGGTGTCCCCCAGGGTTCTGTTCTGGGCCCTCTCCTTTTTCTAATCTATCTCCTACCCCTTGGCAATATCTTCAGAACATTTGGTCTACAGTTTCACTGCTACGGCGCTACGCGGATGACACCCAGCTCTATTTTTCCACCAAACCTGACTCTGCACTCCCCACCACCTCCCTTACTGAATGCTTAACACTTTCAGTGCCAGGGACGTCATATCTAGTTTTATTAGCCCCCCCACTGAGTGCCGATGACGACAAATATCGTTTTATTGATTTATTAGCGATCTGAAATCATATTTCATCAACCGAGTCTCCCGTTGGTACAGCAGCCCCTACAGGAGCTCAGAATGGAAAAAAGCGGCCCCTATCGTATATCCCTGTGTAACTGCAGGTCAGTCGCTTAGACTGACCTGGGATCTGTAGATATGTAGGGGCGGAGCCAGCTGGTTCCTTGTGCTGATGAGCAGTCTGATCAACATGGAAGTCATCGCGGGACGGGAATCAGCCTGGAATATATATTTACAGCAGCCAATACTCAATCAATAAACGTGATCGATATTTGGAATGGCGATCAGGAATTGGAATGATCTTTTTGGAGAACATCTGATCTGAGGTAAGGAATCTATTTTACCAGTCTTGGGATAATCAGAGTTGTTTTCGCTGAGATCTCAGCGTTTGCCCTATGTGTGATGTGTCTGTTTGTGCGCGATCGCTGATGAGGAAATAAGATAATCGTTTTTTCAGATCGCCTCTATAGCGTGCATACGTACACATACTATCGATAATCTAGCGTTTATTTGAAAACTATTCATAAATAGGCCGAAAAATTTCAACGTTTTTGTGTATTCTAGAATATTCCAGTAAATGTCTTTTATCATGGAATCTTTATATTTTCCTTGAAAACGAGGGCTTTTCAAAATGCTATAAAATGAAAATGAACCGATAAAAAAACAATCCGCCTAGACAATGTTGACTGGAAAACGAGTCATTGATAAGCGACGGGCATATTCAGGCACGTTGGAACTTTAAATCGGTAGGGGTTGCAGCCTTTGAACTGCCGCGGGGGGGGGGGGGGGGTCGCCAGATGATAAAAAAAAATCAAAAAAAATCTAACCCCCCCCCCCCCCTTTTTTTTTCAGTCAGGCCACTGAACTTAGAAGCAGGCCAGGCCAGTGTTTCTAGTTGCACCAGCGCAATAGTTAGATAACCTAGGTGGGGAACAACCAGGAGATCACTGCAACTCACACAAGTTGGAGAACTATCTCTCTCTCTCTTGCTCTCACACACACAAATAATCCCCCCCAGAAAAATTTACTTTGCATTTGATATATTGCAAATATATGCCATCACACACACTGGCATTTAAAGGGTTAGAATTATAAAATGAATATGTGGTGTTATGATCAGGGCTGAAGTTGAATAAAATATTGTATTTATCAATTACAAAAAAACTGAAAATCCATAAAAATCTGTGTTGTTGCTAATCATACATATGCTAGCCTGTTTTTTTAACAATAATTTGTGATGCCATCACAAACACTGGCATTTAAAGGGTACAAATAAAAAAATGCCTGCACCAGAATGCAGGAAATGAAGTCTTTGTATCAAAAAAATTCCTGGTGGGGGACCCCAGACCCCCTGCTTAAAAAGTGGCCTGACTGGGGCTATATTTTGCACTATATTTCCTGGCCTGAATGATTTCCCCAGTCCGGCCCTGGTTAAAAGCCTCCAATGTTTATTAGTGTGTGTGCGTTTGAACGTTTGCATGTTTCAACCATACATTTCCATTTATAAAAAATTAATAAATAAAAATTAATATTATTATTATTATTATTATTATTATTATTATTATTATTATTATTATTATTATTATTATTATTATTATTATTATTATTATTATTATTATTATTATTATTATTATTATTATTATTATTATTATTATTATTATTATTATTATTATTATTATTATTATTATTATTATTATTATTATTATTATTATTATTATTATTATTATTATTATTATTATTATTATTATTATTATTATTATTATTATATTTTTACCTCCTATAATAGTGGGGGTTGCGGTTCTCTGACACCGTTTTTTTTGGGTCGCGGCCTGAAAAGTTTGGGAACCCCTGGTCTAGCCTGTACCCCCCAGACATGTTGCTGGCCCCGTCAAAACAGTATCCAGCGTCTCGGCTGTTGTGTCTGGGCCGGGCATTGTAAAAACCCCAAAAGAAGTTCTGAGCTTCCAAGTTGTCATCGGCAACACAAGAATTGTTCTTTTCCAGTGAGTGACATCAGTGGTTCCGTCAGCGCTCAAGCCAAAGAATGGGCTTTTGGATGCTTTGCCTCTAATTTGTCGCTGAATATCATGGGCAAACAGCTGTAAAATTTCGTTTTGGATGTTGTTGGACATCCAGTTGTCTCTCTTTTGGAGCCAATTCTTCAACTCGGGATCAGACTCGGTGCGCACACTTTCCATCATGAGCTGCCATAACACCCCATCCCTATTTGCATCACCCCTCAGTGGAAGCCCCTGGTGCCCGAGGGGGGGTATAGGGGAACAGACTCAGTTAACTCTTCAATACCTGATGCTGAGGCTGAACCTGTCGTCTCTGTCTCTCTCTGACGTTTATCAGATTTAGTGGGACTGTCACTGGGACCGGCGGGACGTTTCGAAAAGAAATCTGATATTTTTCTTTTCTGCGAGTGAGACATTCTGTGCTAGCAAAGTCTGACTACTAGCTCAAATCGACTGACTGCGCAAGCACTGTATCACAGTAGCTCAGTGGTTCGTGGCGCGTGGGAAGGGCGGGAGACGGGAGGTGAATACAATTAGTTGTTTCACCTGTCATTCAATCAGTCTGTGACAGTCTGTCATCACTCGAAAATCTACTCTGCTGCAATCTTGTCGGTTTTACACGTATGATTGTGTACGTACAGTAGTGTAATGAATGAATGAAAACTTTATTTAACAGATTGGAGAATGGCTACAATACAGTACGGCTCAATACACACAATATTAAAATGGTGAAGTGCTTTGAGCAGGATAAACTTATAATATACAGTGTTACAGTTATACAGTTACAGTATATAATATACAAATACGTATATAAATACTGTCATAAAAAAATAAACATTAATAAAATTTTTTTTTTTTGCAATAACCCCCCCTTCCAACGTGCCTGGGCAGATTAGACACATAGCCATAATTTAAAGCATAGATTAGGCGTTTTTAATGCTAACATTGAAGTGGGTCGCGGCATTCAAGGAGGTTCCGGGGCACCGAGCTCCGGCACGGAAAGTGTTAAAGGAAATGTATTTATGGTTCACACTCAACTACCTAAAACTAAACAATGATGAAACCGAGGTACTCCTCATTGGTTCCAAATCGACCATAGCCAAATCCAACAGTTTTCCACTCACCATTGACAACTGTACAGTCTTCTTCTATATGAATTGAAAATGGGGGACCCTGATGGAAACAAGACAAACGTCTTTCTCAGGTCTGCATCCCCTTAACAATTGTATGTATTGAGCCGTACTGTATTGTACCCATTCTGCAATCTGTTAAATAAAGTTTTCATTCATTCATTCATTCATTCATTCCCCTCCCCTCAGGTTAAGAGTCTGGGTGTCATCCTCGATGGCACACTGTCATTCAAATCCCACATAAATAACATCACACGGTCCGCTTACTTCCACCTACGCAACATTAATCGTCTCCGTCCCTCACTTACACCTACCAGCACCGCTATTCTTGTTCACGCCCTGGTCACATCCCGTCTGGATTACTGTAACTCCCTCTTCATTGGTCTCCCACACAAGTACCTCTATAAACTCCAACTGGTCCAAGACTCAGACGCCCGAATTATCACCAGAACTCCCTCCACCAACCACATCACTCCTGTTCTCCACCAACTTCACTGGCTGCCTGTCAAGTCACGCACTGACTACAAAGTATTACTACTCACTTTCAAGGCCCTCCATAACCTAGCCCCTCCTTATCTCACGGAACTTCTCCAGTCCTACACTCCCTCTCGGTCACTCAGATCCTCCTCTTCCTTCCAACTTGTCACTCCCTCTTCCTGTCTGACTACCATGGGATCCAGAGCCTTCTCCCGCTGCGCCCCCCCGCCTCTGGAATTCCCTACCACAAGAAATCCGTGAAATAGACAACCTCCCCACCTTTGTTTCCCGTCTCAAAATACACCTGTTCATTCTGGCATACTCACTTTCATTTTAAGTTTATTACAACTGCTCCCCTATGTAACTATGTAACTCTGTAATACTGTGTTTTTACTGTGTGAAATTGTATTTGTTTTTAACCCTGTACGGCGACCTTGGGGTGCTCAGAAAGGCGCCTTTAAATAAAATGCATTATTATTATTATTATTATTATTATTATTATTATTATTATTATTATTATTATTATTATTATTATTATTATTATTATTATTATTATTATTATTATTATTATTATTATTATTTTCATACTAGTACTGATTCCCCTATGCTTTTTCTTTTGTTGTTGCTGTTCTTAGCTCTATTCTATTTCAATCTTTCAAAAACTTTTCTTATGTACCCCAGTTGCTATTGCATGTACATATTTGTGTTTTATTACACATATATGTACATACATACCAACAATTTCGCCTGTTTTATTCTCCACCCATCGATCATCCATAGGCAACACTACTATCACCGACATCTAAGAAGGGAGATCCCCCTTGAACGGCCCTTCTAAGGTTTCTCCCCTCCACATTGCCTGTGGTGCTTTTTTCCTATTGCTAGGTTTTTAGTGAGTTGTTTCCTTACCTTCACGTGAGGTATGTCTGGGAGTGTTGCATTTATTTATTTTACATTTTATTTTGGATTTCATGGTGTTTTTAGTTTTGTTCTTGATTTATTGTGATGTTTCTTCTTGACTTGTTTAAAGAAGACGTGTCCGGCCCATGGGGAGATTGACGTGTGGGCCTTACAAATACATTTAATTTGATTTGATTTGATTTGATTTAATTTAAGTTAAAGTTCAAGTTTCTTTATTAGTTGTCATACAAAAGTACAGAATACTTTTATATAAAATGCTTCTTTCTGTATTGCTCCGGAGATTGTGCTTGATAAAAATAGATAAGTATAAAATAAGTATAATAAGTATAAAATAGAAGTCAAGTACGTACACAAAAAACACACGTAAAACTATAGAAATTAACCAAATAAAGCACAGTCTCGACAGAGCTAACAGAGAGGCAGCCGGACAGTGCAGCGCCATCTTGTCTTTATGTTATTTAGCCAAATCAGCACGGCTGTGAGTGTGAATCTTTCACATTTTACATAATATAGCTTTGGCATGGATTGATTGTTTAGATCGCTTAGATCGCTAGATTGGCTTGAAACCCATTCTTTGCTGCTTGCGGCTATATTATATTATATGATCTTAAATCAAAACACTGAAGTGACTCCCGGTTTGTGACGTTTAAACAGGCTCCTTGAAACAAAATCAACTGCTCCCCAAAACTGACACATTTGAGTTTTATTCTGTCAGTTTTGGTAACCATGGTAATCACTCAGTCATGCAGCCAGAGAGAGAGAGAGAGAGAGAGAGAGGGGTAGAGAGAGAGAGGGGTAGAGAGAGAGGTAGAGAGAGAGAGGGGGGTAGAGAGGGAGAGAGAGGTAGAGAGAGGGGTAGAGAGAGAGATAGAGAGAGAGGGTAGAGAGAGAGGATAGAGAGAGATTGGTAGAGAGAGAGAGAGAGAGAGAGAGAGGGGGGTAGAGAGAGAGAGAGATAGAGGTAGAGAGAGGTAGAGAGAGAGATATAGGTAGAGAGGAGAGATAGAGGTAGAGAGAGAGCGGTAGAGAGAGAGAGGTAGAGAGAGAGAGAGAGAAGAGAGAGAAGAGAGAGAGAGAGAGAGAGAGAGAGAGAGAGAGGAGAGAGAGAGAGAGAGAGAGAGAGAGAGAGAGAGAGAGAGAGAGAGAGAGAGAGAGCAGGAGAGAGAGAGAGAGAGAGGTATGTGTACAGGACCCTTTCAGAGCTTCATGGAGGGTTTTTGTTCAGAGTCAATCCAACTGGGCTTTCAGAGAACATAAAGAAGCTGCTGCCTCAGCATGGCTGCATGGACACACACACACACACACACACACACACACACACACACACACACACACACACACACACACACACACACACACACACACACACACACACACACACACACACACACACACACACACACACACACACACACACACACACACACACACACACACACACACACACAGGCATGCCACACTGTTGCCTTACATGGTTAACTTCTACCACACACTAGCTAATACAACTGTGATCAAACAGTCAGAGAGAGAGAAAGAGGAGTGAAGTTAAAGCGAGAAAGAGAGACTGAGAGAGAGGAGTGACGTGAGAAAAGAGAGAGAGAGACAGGAGTGAAGTGAGAAAGAGAGACAGAGAGAGAGAGGAGTGACGTGAGAAAGAGAGAGAGACAGAGGAGTGAAGTGAGATAGAGACAGAGAGAGAGGAGTGAAGTGAGAAAGAGAGAGAGAGAGTAAAGTGGCAACTTCTTGTGCTTCGCGAACTGAAACAAACTGAAAATATATAAAAGAAAATATATATATATAAAATAAAACCAAAATAAACATCAAATGGACATCAGATATGATACAAAAAGGTTTATTCAGTGACAGTAAACATCTGAGGTAAATGAACATTCACATCAACATGTTTTCAACACAAGGTTTCCAGATGAACATTCACATCAACATGTTCTCAACACAAGGTTTCCAGACGCAAGGCACTTCAGAAACACAGAGGGGGGTGGGGATATGCTGTGAATGTGTCTCAATCTGTCCCTGCTCTACCTCCAGGGGACAATAGAATCTGTCCCTGCTCTACCTCCATGGGACAATAGAATCTGTCCCTGCTCTACCTCCATGGGACAATATAATCTGTCCCTGCTCTACCTCCATGGGACAATAGAATCTGTCCCTGCTCTACCTCCACGGGACAGTGGAATCTCTCCCTGCTCTACCTCCATGGGACAGTGGAATCTCTCCCTGCTCTACCTCCACGGGACAGTGGAATCTCTCCTCTCCCTGCTCTACCTCCATGGGACAGTGGAATCTCTCCTCTCCCTGCTATACCTCCATGGGACAGTGGAATCTCTCTTCCATGGGAGAGTGGAATCTCTCTTCCATGGGACAGTGGAATCTCTCTTCCATGGGACAGTGGAATCTTCAGAAAATTCTGTCAGTCCGATAAACAATGTCTGTTTTCCAAAGGGGTGGGGGCAAGACACATCCATGTAGAAGAACTTTAAAAGTCGCCCTTAATGTCCTCTAAAGGCATTTTAGGACAGAAATTCAACAAACAAGCAATATATATTCCATTTATTTTTCTTTCAAAATCTAATTTAGAGTAATTTACTCTGTAAATTCTCTCATAAATATACTTTCAAAAAAAATATGGGGGGCGTCGACCCCTTTTTATTTGATATTCTTCCTACTTCTAATCTTAGAACAGCAGGCTAACTGTCTAACTGTGCAAATCTTCTATGTCTTTAAAGAATGTAAACTGGGAACAGCTTGAAACAACAAGGCTGTGACAGAACAGAAAAGGTAAACTAGCTGAATCCTGCCTGAAAAACCTTTTTAGAGACAAAGTTGAACTGATTGTCTTTAGCCCTTTTTCCTCCGATATAGTCAGCGGGTGAACTCTTTTATATTTGTACATAAATATATATATTTATTTTATATCCGAAAGAGTTTTAAGGTTCAGGTGATGGTGCGCTTGCTTCCTGGAAATAAACTGGTCGCTAAGCAACATTAGTTTAAAATTGTATTTGTTGCCAGGCAACATTAGCTCTCTGAACATTCTATCAGGAAGCTTTGGGAACTGTTGGCGGAACTCTTTTGGATAAAGGGCTCTGCTTTGGGGGCTGTCGCTCTCTGGTTTAACCCTTTCACTACCACACTACCAAAGGGTTAACCCTTTCACTGCGACAATATAGAAGGTCAACCCTTTCACTGCCACGCAACAAAGGGTTAACTTAACCCTTTCACAGCCACACTACAGCAGGTTAACCCTTTCACTACCACACGACAGACGGTAACCGTCTGCAGTGTGGTAGTGAAAGGGTTAAGTGGGTGAAACGTAGCAGAAAAAGGGTTCTCTCATTGCCTAGTTACTTACATAGGAGGGACCTGTATTAAAGTGTGCAACACGACGTACAGCAAAGCTAGATCTGAAGCAGGCTAACGCTGACGATGAAGACTGCCAGATGAAGCGTCTCACAGTCTGTAGTCGATCCTGTACCAGTCTGAGTTTCCCCTCGATGCCAGACAGCAGACTGATATACTGTGTGATCGCTTGTCTTTAGTGTTAAACAGACTATCCAGAGTGAGATCTGGCTGCAATGAAAACAACTTGAAAACAACACTTGCAGCCTGTTGACAGGAGGCTGGTGACATCACTGATTGCATCATAATGATGTCACGGCCCGTGTATCATGTGACCCAACAGGAGAGGCGGAGTCTGTTAGTGACATATTTAACAAGGCCTGAACAAAATTACATCTGAACACCATTTCAAATAGTTTAACAACTTGGGGTGCATTTGATTTATCCTGCCAGACACTTAAACAGCCTTAAAAAGTGGACACACCACATGCAACATCAGATAAATCAAACGCACCTTGTGTGTTCTTTTTTTTTAAAGGCTTTTCAGCTGCTGTTTTACCCGGGAAATTTAACCCAAGGAGAAACACAAAGATACAAAATCTAAAACGGAATCTCTCCAAAACATTGCTCGCTCCTGAATGTTAAAAATTTTTAATCGAGAAGATGTGTTTGGATGAATCAAAACCAGGAAGTGGTTGGAATGAAATATAACTGTTTTGAAGGAGCCATTTTCTGTTTTTGTTTAGTTGTTTTTCTTCAAAAACTGGCAGGAATTAATAAAACAAACAGGGACATTTCCACATGTGATGTCTGTTAAGAGCTAAGAACTAACAAATAAATGTCATTGACTTTTTAAAATCCTATAGTTTATTATCAATAATCTACCCTCTAGGAATGCTATAGTCTAGTCTACAGTCTAGTAAAGAGATATGAGCTGAGTGCTTTCCCGTCTCCAGCAGCCAGGGGGAGCTCTAGTTTTAAATCTGATGAATTCCTTCACAATGATGAAGACACTTGGTAACACACCGCAAACACAAGCATTCGAATGGGGCTTCATTGGTCGTCACTCTCTGGCCAAGAGAGTCACAATCCGCTACGTCCTCGACAATATTTGATCACCGATGTGTATTTCTCTTTGTCTCTATTTCACTTAAATGTCACACAGCTGTGGCTAATCAGCCTGGAAAAGCAGAAGTGGTAGCGCACAAGTGCCGAGGATCTTAAACAACAAGTGTAAACACTGACGTCGATTCTGAAAACGAGTTGAAACCGCGTTCAACTGGAATCGAGTGACACGCCACTCCGGCTGGGTTTGCTCTACGGTAGCATGGCAACAGTTGCTAGGTAGCCCACTGGCTGCCCCCTGGTGGTGCACCTTGACATGTAAGAGCTCTAATAGGCATGTAAGAGCTCTAATAGTTCTGATCTCCTTCTTAAGGTGAGATTGGCCAGAGAATAACGACCGTGGTTAAGGTAACTCCATATATAATATCATATATATTCTGTATAATTATTGTTCATATTTATGATATATTTACATATATATAATTTACCCTGTGGTAACTGCAGATTTTCTTAATTTTGTATGTAAACATTTAAACATGACTAAGATATCTACAGTACACATACACACACACATGCACACACGCACACACACACACACACACACAGCGTATGAAGCAGATAGTGATCACGCCTCAGGGTGGGACTGTGTCTATAACCTGTCCCTTCATCTCTCTTTCCCTCCATGACGTCCATGTGTCCATGTGTCACTGTCTTCATTGAGCTCGTAGGCCGGGTGAGGACAGACAGACAGACAGACAGACAGACAGACAGACAGACAGACAGACAGACAGACAGACAGACAGACCGCTCTTGCAGGTGGAGACACAGACCTCTACTTAAAGAGTTCCATCGTCACAAGAAAGAAACTTAAAAAGAATAAAAGAAACAAGGAGTGCAAATAATAAAATAAATTAAAAGAAAAGGGAAAATAAAGAGAAGAATAAGCTCCGATATCTCATCATCATCATCATCATCATCATCATCATCATCATCATCATCATCATCATCATCATCATCATCATCATCATCACCACCATCATCATCATCACCATCATAACCCTTTCTTCAAGGTATCTGCACGGTAGCTGTGGCTGTGTGTGTGCGTGTGCATGTGCGTGTTTGTGTGTGGCTAATATATTGGTGGTTAAGCTCAGAGCTCCAGCATCAAGCTCCTTGATGCTGTGTTGCTAACATACACCCTGTCTTCTAGCTACCATACACCCTGTTTTCTAGCTAACATACACCCTGTCTTCTAGCTAACATACACCCTGTCTTCTAGCTAACATACACCCTGTTTTCTAGCTAACATACACCCTGTTTTCTAGCTAACATACACCCTGTTTTCTAGCTAACATACACCCTGTTTTCTAGCTAACATACATACACCCTGTCTTCTAGCTAACATACACCCTGTTTTCTAACTAGCTAGAAGACAGGGTGTATGTATGGGGAGCATGTCTATGTTCCCCGGGTCCTATGTTCCCCGGGTCCTATGTTCCCCGCTTTGATTGATTGATTGATTGAACATTTTAGACCACCAGCCCTGATTCCAAACTCTAACCTTAACCAGTTCGAAAGAGGGCCTAAGCTTAACCGTTTGAAACAAGGCGGACATTAATAATTAATAAAATAATAAAAATGTATAAAATGTTCAATCTATTAATCAATCAAAGCGGGGAACATACGACCCGGGGAACATAGGGATGATCCCCTAACATACACCCTGTTTTCTAGCTAACATACACCCTGTTTTCTAGCTAACATACACTGTTTTCTAGCTAACAAACACCCTGTTTTCTAGCTAACATACACTGTCTTCTAGCTAACATACACTGTTTTCTAGCTAACATACACCCTGTTTTCTAGCTAACATACACCCTGTTTTCTAGCTAACATACACTGTTTTCTAGCTAACATACACCCTGTTTTCTAGCTAACACACACCCTGTTTTCTAGCTAACATACATACACCCTGTTTTCTAGCTAACATACACTGTTTTCTAGCTAACATACACCCTGTTTTCTAGCTAACATACACCCTGTTTTCTAGCTAACATACACCCTGTTTTCTAGCTAACATACACCCTGTTTTCTAGCTAACACCCTGTTTCCTCATCATCCGCCTTCATACAGATTCATTCCAACCCGTCTCCTCAACTGAACCACAAATAAGAGTTGGCTGCCTGCTCTCCAGACTGCCTGCTCCCCAGACTGCCTGCTCTCCAGACTGCCTGCTCCCCAGACTGCCTGCTCCCCAGACTGCCTGCTCTCCAGACTGCAGGTTCTCTAGACTGCTGCTCCCCAGACTGCCTGCTCTCCAGACTGCCTGCTCTCCAGACTGCAGGCTCCCCAGACTGCCTGCTCCCCAGACTGCCTGCTCCCCAGACTGCCTGCTCCCCAGACTGCAGGTTCTCTAGACTGCCTGCTCCCCAGACTGCCTGCTCCCCAGACTGCCTGCTCTCCAGACTGCAGGTTCTCTAGACTGCCTGCTCCCCAGACTGCCTGCTCTCCAGACTGCCTGCTCCCCAGACTGCCTGCTCTCCAGACTGCCTGCTCCCCAGACTGCCTGCTCCCCAGACTGCAGGCTCCCCAGACTGCCTGCTCCCCAGACTGCCTGCTCTCCAGACTGCCTGCTCTCCAGACTGCAGGCTCCCCAGACTGCCTGCTCCCCAGACTGCCTGCTCCCCAGACTGCAGGTTCTCTAGACTGCCTGCTCCCCAGACTGCCTGCTCCCCAGACTGCCTGCTCTCCAGACTGCAGGCTCCCCAGACTGCCTGCTCCCCAGACTGCCTGCTCCCCAGACTGCCTGCTCCCCAGACTGCCTGCTCTCCAGACTGCAGGCTCCCCAGACTGCCTGCTCCCCAGACTGCCTGCTCCCCAGACTGCCTGCTCTCCAGACTGCAGGTTCTCTAGACTGCCTGCTCCCCAGACTGCCTGCTCCCCAGACTGCCTGCTCCCCAGACTGCCTGCTCTCCAGACTGCAGGCTCCCCAGACTGCCTGCTCCCCAGACTGCCTGCTCTCCAGACTGCAGGCTCCCCAGACTGCCTGCTCCCCAGACGAGGCCACCCTGAAAACACCTGTTTCCCAGGAGAGCAGGAGAGTGGCAGCCACCCTGAAAACACCTGTGGTCCAGTTGAGGAGATTGTGGTCGAAACCAATCTGTGTAATCCCACATGATCTAAAGAAAATCTCTAGGTTGGAAAAAAAAGTCTAGGTTGAAAATATTGGGAATTGCCCTTTAACACCTCCAGCCTGGTCGCTGCCTAACAGCTGTATGGTGCCACCGTGCCGCATTACCACCAGACCAAGCGCTCTGGCTTCTGCTTCTCTTGCCCTGCCGTGCTATTGCAGAATTGATTCTCTGTGTGAGTGTATGTGTGTGCATATACAGTATGTGTGTGTGTGTGTGTGAGAGAGAAAGAGTGCATGCATACATACATGTGTGTTTGTGTGTGTGTGTGTGTGTGTGTGTGTGTGTGTGTGTGTGTGTGTGTGTGTGTGTGTGTGTGTGTGTGTGTGTGTGTGTGTGTGTGTGTGTGTGTGTTTGGGAGCTACACGGCCAGGTCATCATGCCGGGCCCTGCTGCTGCCTTTGCTGGCTCTGCTCAGCCTGCGCACGTCAGGCGCCGTGTCGAAGGGAGGCTCGTCCATCCTGGTAACCATGACGGCGTCACCGTGAGGCGCCATGGTGACAGCATTATCTTCTTCCGCTGTCTCCTCCTTCTGCACGAAGGAGGAGAGAAGCGGAGAAGGAGAAGGATGTGGAGGCGTTGAGGGGGAGCACTGCAGCTCCTCTTGTGGGGGCATGGGGCTGCCCTGGACCCCCTGGTCGGGGTAGGAGGAGGGGGAGCGCTGCCGCTCCTCTTGTGGGGGCAGGGGGCTGCACTGGACCCCCTGGTCGGGGTAGGAGGAGGGGGAGCGCTGCCGCTCCTCTTGTGGGGGCATGGGGCTGCCCTGGACCCCCTGGTCGGGGTAGGAGGAGGGGGAGCGCTGCCGCTCCTCTTGTGGGGGCATGGGGCTGCCCTGGACCCCCTGGTCGGGGTAGGAGGAGGGGGAGCGCTGCCGCTCCTCTTGTGGGGGCAGGGGGCTGCACTGGACCCCCTGGTCGGGGTAGGAGGAGGGGGAGCGCTGCCGCTCCTCTTGTGGGGGCATGGGGCTGCACTGGACCCCCTGGTCGGGGTAGGAGGAGGGGGAGCGCTGCCGCTCCTCTTGTGGGGGCATGGGGCTTCCCTGGACCCCCTGGTCAGGGGAGGAGCAGGAGGAGGGTGGGGGGTAAGGAGGAGAGGGAGGTGGAGGGTCGTAGGAGAAGACGTTCTTCCTTTCTAGAGTGGCCATGTTGCTCCAGTCCTGCTCCTCCGCCACCAGGTGGCTGCTCCCCCCCTCGCTGCTGCCGTAAAAGGAAGTAGGCGGAGCTTCTAACAGGAAGTTTTCGATGTGGCGGAACTCATCCACCTTGAGCTGGCCCGGTGCAGTGGGGGTGAGGCTAGTAGGACTCATGGCGAAGCGGGGGGCGGGGCTATTACGACTCAAGGTGGAGCAGGGGGCGGGGCTCAAGGTGGGACTCAAGGCGGAGCAGGGGGCGGCGCTCGTGGGACTCAAGGCGGAGCAGGGCGTGGTCTCTGGAGTCCCGTATCCGCCGCCTCCGTCCGCTCCTCGCTCCATAAGGCTCAGGCTGATGAGGCAGTTGAGCACCGGCAGGGAGGTCCCCTCAGGGATCGTGTCCGACTCCCCGGCCATACCCAGTGGCAGTGACACTCTGTTGTGTATGAACTCGTTGGTGACCCCCTGTTTGACCTTCTTCCAGCCCAGGTGGTAGATCTCCAGCATGTTGAGGAGAAGAGAGACACAGGCCACCACCAGCATGAAGATGATGAAGATAGTCTTCTCCGTAGGCCTGGAAAGGTGTGAAAATATACAAATAAAATTAAATAGTTAAATACATAAAATGTAAGGAGAACACAGGCAGCATCAAAATAGCTGTGGTTGTTTATTGATTCCCATAGTACATCCACTTCAGGGTAGGAATGGCAGAATATAGTATTAAACCACAGACATCCATCGGAAGATCTAGTCCCAGACCTCCATCTGATAAAATTTTATCTCAGAGATCATCGGAAAAGATTTTGTCCCAGAGACTCATCGGAAAAGATTTTGTCCCAGAGACCATCTGATAAGATTTAGACCCACAGACCAATCTTATAAGATTTAGTCTCAGAGACCATCTGATAAGATTTAGTCTCAGGCCATGTCCAGACGGAGACGAGTTTGGGTGTATCCGCCAAAGTATTTGATCGTATGCCTGTTTCATCCAGACAGAACCGCGTTCTGGGAGCCTGAATACGTTATTTTCTGAAAACCGGGTCCCAGAGTGAACAAATCTAAAGACGCCAGCCTTGCATTTCCATCTTTACAAGCCAATACGCATCTTTCCTGAACTGATGACACAATAGCCCACCTCTCCCTTAATCCGCATGCGCAAACCCAGCCAACAAAAAAGAAACATGATACAACATAGCTGCAGTTAGTCGCTTGTTCACCAACAATCTCAACATTTGTATTAGCGTTAGCTCAAAAACACAGAACCGGACAACACAAGTTGTTCCGCTAGTGATAACAACAATAATACTTCTGGTTGAGGGGTTTAAAAATAAAAGAGCGAAGTCTAAAACACTGAAGCTATTGAAAAACATTTATTTTGTACATTTGTGGCAGCGTTACAGCATTTTCAGTCTTTCTGTGCTCGCCTTCCTCCGCCGCCACTGTAGGCAATGTGTTTTCGCAAGAGAGCAGCGCATGTGAGCCACAGTGTTTCTCTCCTCTCCTTTGGAAACTAGCGTTAGCTCAAAAGCACAGAACCGGACGACACAGGAAAGACGTTTATTTTGTACATTTGTGGCGGCGTTACAGCATTTTCAGTGGTTTCGTTTGGACGCACATATTTCTCGAGACGATTTACGGAAAACTTTTTTGAAATGAAACCGAAAAAGATCGGTTCCGTCTCCGTGTGGATGTGGCCTCAGAGACCAATCTGATCAGATTTAAACACACAGACCGATATGATAAGATTTTGTCTCAGAGACCATTTGATACGATTTAAACCTTGTCCACATGTATACAGGTATTTTTTTTAAACATAGTATTTTCTCTGCGTTTTGGCCTCCAATCCAGTTGAAAAAGTTATAGAACAGAACAAAGCTTTTTGAAAACACCTTCTATGGTGGAGATTTTGAAAAAAACATTTGATTTTGCCTCTATAGATGTGGACGGGTGAAACGGAGCTAAGACTGAGCTTTTGGAAAACATCTCTGCAATCAGGACCATGGAGAGATCCCTGCAGTCTGCCATCAGCAGACTGCATAGTTGTGTGGATGAAGAGGTTTTCCAAAACACTGTTGGTTTGGACAGGAATCTTTTTGAACATGGAGGGGTGAACATTTTGTTTTTAGAAATATCCATGTACATGTGGACATAGTCTTAACGACCATCTGATGGGATTTAGTCCCATGGACCATCTGATACGATTTAGTCCCAGGGACCTCCATCTGATAGGATTTAGATCCCCCTTCAAGGATCCCTGGGGACTTTGGGAACCAGAGCTCTAGCCAGCCGTGCAAAATAGAACAAGAAACAAAAGTAGTGACAAAAAAGGACGAAAGGACAGATAGACATAAAAAAGAAAGGAAGAAAGAAAGAAAGAAGAAAGAAAGAAAGAAAGAAAGAAAGAAAGAAAGAAAGAAAGAAAGAAAGAAAAAAGAAAGAAAGAAAGAAAGAAAGAAAGAAACACATGATCATTACAACTCACCTGGAGATGAAGCAGTCGACGGTGTTGGGACAAGGCCAGCGGCCACACTTGTACAGCGGCCTGAGCTGGAAGCCATACAAGAAGTACTGGCCCAGGATGAAGCCCACTTCGAACAGCGTCTTGAAGATGATGTTGAACACGTACGTCCTCAGCAGCGCCCCGCGGATGCGGATCTTCCCGTGCTCATCTCTGATGGGCGGCTTCTCCTTCTTGCCCCCGATACCGTTGCGGTATAGCGGGTCGCGGTCCTCCAGGTGTCGGCTGACTTTCCGCTGCTCCTCCTCCTTCTCCCGCCTCTTCTCCTCCATGCGGACAATGTGGAGGACATGGCCCAGGTAGATGAGGGTCGGCGTGGAGACGAAGATGATCTGCAGCACCCAGAAGCGGATGTGGGAGATGGGGAAGGCCTCGTCGTAGCAGACGTTCTCACAACCGGGCTGCTGTGTGTTGCAGGTGAAGTCGGACTGCTCGTCACTCCACACCTCCTCAGCCGCAGCGCCCAGGACCAAGATACGAAAGATGAAGAGGACCGTCAGCCAGACCTGGGAGAGGGATGGAGGGATGGAGGATGGAAGATGAGGAAAGGGTAGGGGTAGGGAGGGATGAGTAGAAAGGGAAGGACAGAGGGTAAAGATGGAGGGAGAGTGAGGGATGTATAGAGGGTGTGAGGGCTGCAGGTGTTTGGGTGACTATCAAATAACGAATAACCACTAAACTGCTAAGCAGACATAAGGAGAAGGGGAAAAATAAACAACAAAAAACAACCTTTACAGATGGAAGCCTCAAAATGAGCAGATAAAAAAATAGATCACGTCCAAAAAACAGGAAAGCACACACAATTAAGAGGTATTATAGAAATAACTGAAATAAGCCACATAGACACCTCCTAATAACGGATGAAGAATTGTGGTGTTTTTATTTCAATTTTTTTGTTTCATTTTCCTAAAACTTTTCATCTCTTAAATACCTAGCCATATTTTCAGAAAACTTGCCTAAAAGTACATACCTAAGTAAATGGAAGATTGCTCCACTTCTACAAGGTATATTGTGTCTGTTACTAGGCTTGAGTAAATTCTAATGAACTAAAGGAGAATATCAATTATTATTATAATTTTTGTTTTTTTCATCTTTGACAGTGAATAACACCATGCTAACATTGACCAGACGTGGAAAATTGCCAGTGAGTGCATTCAGCACCTTCTTGAGATCAAGTGTAGTAAAAAAGTAAAAAGTAAATTAATAAAGGGCAGATGATTTACAGGGTTTTTTGTAGATACAGTACTGCATTTTGCCCATCTGAACACATGCAATTTGAAATATGAATATAGATTATAGAATATCAGGCCTATAAATTGAGTTAAACCTGTTTACAGGGCAGCAAATAATGAAATCTACTGTAAGTAAAAAAAATTCCGACATTTTTCACCTGCTTGCAACACGGTTAATTTCTAGACATTCACAGAAAGGTAAAGAAACAATTTATGTTGTATTCTATGGCAATAACGTTGAGGTTTGTTCTACCTGTGAGATATAAACACGGAAATCACGTCAGAAAAATTACGTGAAATATGGAAGGCTAAATGCTGAACAGGACAGAGAACAGCACTAATATAATATAAGAAGGCCTGACCGGAAGGATTTTTTTGTGTGTAGTTATCCTATATAGGTTTAAGAGGGGAGGTCGCTTATAAGCCTTTGGGTTTTTTGACCTTTCCTGCACATTTTAACTGTTCTTCTTTTTACTTATTTTATTCCAGAATGTATGTTTGTAAGTGCGAATAACAATAAATAAATAAAATAAATAAATAAATACTAGCATGGGTAATACTGCTTGTTGTCTCGTGAGACGACCGAGTGATGTATTGGCGCGGGGGGCGGGATATTTGGTTGTTCCCCGCCAAGGGCTGTCTTTACTGTCTTCCCTCCTCTTAACCATTCATGCTGACGGTCAATCGGTGTCTAATGTTGGGGGTTTAACGGGGGCTTGTTTACCATTTACATGGGTGGATGGGCTGAGGCTCAGGGCAGGTGTGCTGTGAATCTATGAATTGAAAATGGGGGTCCCTGGTGTGGACAGGACTGGCGTTTTCTCTGGTCTGCATCCCCTTAAAGGGGAACTATTTTACTATTTCTTTCACTATTTGGGCACTTTTACACAATTCCTGTGAGTTTATGGAACACCTCTGTAATTTTTTTTTTTTTTTAATTCATTGTTTTGTATTTCTAATCAAGTCCTCAAAAACAGCATTTTTCTACCTCAAGATCTTAAGCCGTTTTGAGCCTGGGCTCCAACCACGGTGGGAACTGTGTGGAGTGTGTGTGAGTCTCAGCAGAGTCTCATGCAGCTGAGTCTCTCTGACATCACAAATCAGCACATTTTCAGATGACTCAGTTCAGTGAGGGTGATTGGTGAATATTGTGAGAGGAGAATTGGAAGAATGCGCCAATATGAGAATTAGAGACATAGATCATATTAATATAAGTCCACATAGCTAGGAAACAATGCTAAACACTGAAAAAGGCCATTTTTAAGATAGTTCCCCGACCCGGCGCCATGGGCGGGCATTAGGGGGCCGGGCCCGCCCACTGAGTCAGCTGTGCTCACCCTGGTCAATTTTTTATTTATTTATTTTTTCAATCAAAGTCGACTATCCAAATCCTTAGTCGGGGACAGCCCTAGTGGGCACTGATGTCAACAACAACACTACTGAAGCTAGCACGGCACTCTGTGAGAATTCGTTTTCTACCCTCAAGAACGTCTTTACAGAACATCGCCTTAGTATGCTTCATCGACGCAAGGCCAATTTAATTCAGTTGGCATTTGAGAAGGAGTTAACAAAAAAGTTCAGGAATGAGTGGAGGGGCAGTGTTTTAAGAAGATTTCACTCTGTCCCCAAACGCCGCTTGTCGCTCTACTAATGATGGTGAGTAGTCTGCGAAGGAATTTTGTTTGCTTTTTATGCACCTTATTTTTGTTAGTTCAGTTCAGTTTGTCAGTGAATTCAGAAGTGTTGAATAAATGGAGACTTTTCAAAGATATAGAATAGAATAGAATAGAATAGAAATGTATTATCCTGATGGAAATTTGACACTGCAAATCACTCAACATTAAACATTTAGACAGAACAAGTCACAAATAAGAATAACAAAACAAATGGCCTAAGAATAGAATAAAATGAAATAGAATAAAAATTGAATAAAAGATACAGTAAATAAATACAGTAAAAATATACTGAAGTCTACAGTAGGTGTAATATTGCACAGTGCTGTTTCAAAACTAAGAGTCCAGGAAGATGGTAACTGTCACCCTGTGCTAAGTGATGCAGTGAGGCACAGTGATGCATTGTATAGTCTGATAGCTGTCGGAATGAAGGACTTCCTGTGCCATTCAGTGCTACATTTAGGTAATGTGAGCCTATAACATGCTCCTCCTGTCAGCCAAGTCTGTGTATAGTGGGTGGGAGGGGTTTTCCCTGATGGCCTGGAGCTTAGCAAGGTTCCTCCTCTCTGCCACCCTCGCTAGAGTCCAGCTCCACTCCAACCACGCTACTGGCCTTCGTGACCATCTTATCCAGCCTGTTTGTGTCCCCTGCTCTCAGTCCGCTGCCCCAGCAGGTTTGTTATATATATCCGTTCAGTCTGTTTTTGTATAAGTGAATGTTCTTAAGATAGAGAGAAATTAGATTTTTCAACTGCCTCTCTGCTGTTTAGTTCAGCACCGTGGGCAGCGCCAAGCAAGCCACAGCGCGTTGTCCCAGCTGAAACGTATAAAAGGGAACCTGTGTTGAAAAACCATTGTGCCCCCCCGAGAACATTTTATGCCCCCCCACTCATTTGTTTCTGCAGCCTGGTCTGCGGGTTTTAACAATTGTGTGTATTGGGCTAGCCCATTCTGCAATATGTTATTGGAGTTTTCGTTCATTCATTCATTTATCCCTTCATGGGTGCACACCGCAGTGGAGGTTGTTGCATGCCTACTAGTGAGGCAGTGCTTCACTAGTAGTAGACTTTGGTCTGCAGCCACCACTGGTGTTCCGTGCTTAGTGAAGAAGCAGGTGGCATCAGTCCTTTGCCCTGACATGGTGGAACGGTGTCCCGCCCGGCCGACGCCATGAGGCGAGTCGGCCCGGCAGGTGGCTGGTGGGCTGATGAAGCCTATACCGCCGCGGTATAGAATTAGCAGCGACTGGCAACATTGCTCAATTTGCTGTTTTTTCTGTAAAAAATGATGTCGGTGGTGGGGCCTTAGGGTCAGCCGACGTCAAAAGGTTTTGAGGTTATTCAGCTTTTGATCTAGCCGCAAGCTATAACCGCAGGGAGGGCTAGGATGCTGTCAACGGTTGTTCACAGGCATTTTTGGTTGGAGCAATCTCCCCTTGAGGGGTCTCCTCCTCAGGGCTCCCCCGTCCGCGGGTGGACCTTGGTCTGTCCATGGAGGCGTGGGCGGTATTTTACCTGGGCTCCACGCTGCCCCACACCGCGCAGCAAGCCCCCGGCCAGCAGCCATGTTTCCCCCGCCTGAGATACCCTGGACACAAAGAAAACAAGGCCGACAGCCTCGGCGGCCGAGGGATCGGCTACATTAGATGAGCACGCCCTAAAAAACCGTCGCCATCTAGCTGTGTCTAGCACGCTCTCCGGTCATTCCCCCCCCAACGCTAGCAGGACACAGGGCTCTGATTTGTTCCCTTTGGCTGCGGGCCGCATGCTTTCAGTGAAGCACGTTTCGCTTCTCATGGGGACAGGGGCTGACACCCAGTTGCTAGCTAGGCCTGGGTCTGCCTGTGAGAATGCTGTGCTGTCAAGCGGCTCCCACGCCACACGTTCTGCGTCTGTGTTTGGTGAGCCTGGTGTTGTGTCTGTCGACAGGCCGGGTATCACGTTAGTGTCTCACCCGACCGGAAGACCGGCGGTGGTCAGTCAGGCACGCGTGGTTTGGGTGGTAGTAATATCACTACAGGGCTACGGTGTGTAGGAACCCACCCTATCGGGAAGTGTGGGGACCACATGCCTTGCATGTCCAGCTGCAAAGCAGGCTATCCTCAGCAGTCCATGCCGGGAAGATGCTCAGTGGGGGAGCTTATGTCACCAAGTGTGATGGCCGCTCTCCCCGTATCAGACCGGCCCTTTCTGTCGGGGTCTCCCCTTGGGTGCGATTGCCTCGTTGGTAGAGTCAGGGTGCGATATCCCGGCTCCGCGAGACGCCCTGCTTGCGCGGTCGGCGAGTCCAGGGTTGGCAACGCACAGCGGGTGGGACCGGGCCTCCTATCTACGGTTCCTGGTGGACCAGCGGCAGTTGGCGGCGGGTGCGCTTTGGGATTATCATCACGTATGGCTACAGCAGTGCCATATGTCAAGGTGGATGGAGAGAACGCAGAGGCGGGGGCTTGTGTTGCAGTTTGCACAACCCCACCCTCCGTTTTTGGGTTTGGTACAGACCCTTTTGTCAGGGTCCACAGCAGTGACAGCTCTGGCCGACGAGATCCAATCTCTGTTGGCAAAGCAGGCCGTCATCGTGGTCCCATGAGAGGACGCGGTGAGCGGCGTTTCCTCCCGATATTCTCTGGTGCCCGAGAAATCGGGGGGGGGGGGGGGGTCAGACCCATACTGGATCTGTCCCATGGAAGGTTCAGAATGTTGACCGTCACCCACCTGTTAGGCGCTGTCAGGTGGGGGACTGGTTCACCTCCATAGACCTGTAGGATGCGTATTCGCATCCCGATCTTCCATCCTAGGACATACCTACGCTTCCTTTGCAGGGCTTAGCGTACGGGTACCAGAGGCTGCCGTTCGGCTACTCTCTGGCTCCCCGCATCTTCACCAAGTGTGTGGAGACCGCGCTGGGGCCTCTGCGTCGTCGAGGGTTACGAATTTTATTCTACCCTGGACGACGTTCTGGTCTTCGGCCGGTCAGGGAAGATCACCAGGTCTCGTACCAGGGAGGTGGTGGAATTCCTCACCAGCCTGGGTTTTGCTGTAGATTGGAAGTAGAGTACTCCTCTTCCCAGTCAACGGGTGGAGTACTTGGGCTTATTTCTAAGCTCAAGGTCTATATGGGCATCCCTCTCAGAGCGGCAGCGAGTGAATGTTCTCGGCGCGCTCGGGAGGTTCCATCCTAGGACGGTTACGGTGCTGTCCATGATGCGCCTGCTCGGTATGATGGCATCTGCTCACTCTGTGGTCCCTCTTGGCCTCCTCTTCATGAGGAGGATACAGAGGTGGTTTTTTCCAGTATGGAAATGGACCCGGTGAGAGACAAGTGGAGGCGGCTGAAGGTTCCCATGTCAGTACTGGGGGACCTCGTCCTCTGGGGAGGGCCTGGGGCCCTCACCAGCGGGGTCCCCGTGGGCAGCAGGCTGTCACACGTCACGGTCTTCACCGATGCCTCCCTCACGGGATGGGGGGGGACGTGTCGGGCCAACGCAGTAGGGGGCAGCTGGCAAGACCATGCTGCCCTGTCTGCGCTACATTCAACGTGTTGGAATTGAAGTCAGTCCTTCTGGTCCTCAAACGGCTCGGCCACCTTGTGGTGGGCAAGCATGTTTTGATCAGGACGGACAACACGACGTCTGTGCTCCCCCCGTCTCCACCGGGCGGCGGTCGAGCTCTGGCTATGGGCGTTTCTCCATCTGCGCAGCCTGAGGGCTCTCCACATCCCCGGCAGGGAGAATGTGGGTGCAGATGTGATGTCACGGGGCGGTCCTCACCCTGACGAGTGGGGACTACGTCCAGACATAGTCAGACAGGTCTGGGACCGATTCCGTGGCCGCCCGGGATTCTGTACGCATTCCCCCCCATACACCTGATCAGCTGTTGGGGCGGGTACGTCGGGAGCGCGGGACTTGATTCTGGTCGCGCCGGGCCGGGGCTCAGCTGTGTGGTTCCCGGCCCTGATTCAGCTCTTGGTGGCCCCGCCATGGCCTGTTCCATGGTCACCGCGGGCCCTCTCTCAGGCACGCGGAACTCTGTTCTGCCTCCTGTTCTGGGGCAGCCTCTAGGCTTGGCTGCTGAAAGTGTGAATCTGGTGGGGATGCGTCTTGACTTTTCTGTGGTTAACGCCATCTGGAACGCGCACGCTCCCTCCACTACCACGGCTTACACTGGGAAGTGGCGTATGGTCGAGTGTGGGGGCAGAACATTGTTCAGCCACCCTCTCGTGAAACGTTTCCTGCTTGACGCTCTGCGTCTCAAGCCTGTGGAACGTTCTCTGTTTCCGAGTGGGACCTCCAACTGGTCCTGGGCCGGTTGTCGGAGGCCCCGTTTGAGCCTCTTGAGCAGGCGCCATTGGATCGGCTGTCTTTAAAGACCGCGTTTCTTTTGGCCATCACCTCCGCTAAACGAGTGGGTGAGCTATGTGCTCTCTCGGTGCGGCCTGAGTGCCTGTCTATTCGGCCGATAGCGGTGCGACTCTGAGGCCTAATCCAGTCTTCGTGCCAAAGAATACCTGGAGCTCTTTTCGCTCCAGGGATATTGTGGTTCAGGCGTTTGTCCGCCTCCTCACGCTACTGAGTTGGAGGCGAGCCTTCACCTGTCGTGTTCTGTCCGTGCACTGGGGGTTTACCTCAGTCGGACTCGGGATCTCAGGGCTTCCGATCAACTCTTTGTTTGTTACGGTGGCCCTTGCGCGGGTGAGGCACTGTCCAAGCAGCACCTGTCACATTGGTTGTGCAAGGGCGTTGCCCTTTGCTACACATTGGCTGGACAGGTCCCCCCCGGGCTGCTGCCCTGTTAGGGGGGGCCTCGTGGAGGACATCTGTGCTGCGGCCTCCTGGTCCTCCCCGGGTCCTTTCGTTAAGTTTTACCTCGTGGACATGACTGGGGGTTCTGTCTCCCAGGCGGTTCTGAGGTCTGGGAACTCTCCTGCGTCCCGCCATTTGGTGGGCTAGCAGGGGTTTGTGGGTGTGGACCACGGAGTGCTGTGTCGCACGTGGTCCCGCCTGTGCTGTGCGTTCAGGGGCGCACTTTGGTGGAGTTGACTGCCTCCCCCCCTTCGTTAGGACGGGCGGGTGGACGGGACTCCCCTCCTCCCTGGCTGGGGCTTACGGGCCCTCAGGGGGTACACTTGTCGGGCCACGCGTCCGCTCTGCCCCATATCTCATTGGCAGAGCGAGACGTGATAGCCAAGTATGCTATATAACGAAAGGTTATTTCATAACCTAGTTATATGAATACTGGCTGAGCGTCTCGCTCTTAGCGCCCTGATGTCCCTTTGGATGGTTTTTCCGCTTATGGAAATCGTTCTGAGGAAGGTGGAGCGTGACCATTTCCGGCGTCATATAGGGAGACGTATGGGAGTGGCTTGGTCACGTGCAAGTGGGTGCATTTGTTTGTTTCGTGTGCACAATATGTGCAAGGAGATAAGAGGTTATCTCATTGGCAGAGCGAGACGCTCAGCCAGTATTCATATAACTAGGTTATGAAATAACCTTTCGATCACATGTATTACACACAGAATACCAGCTGCTACCCTCACATAGGTGCATCAGATCACATGTATTACACACAGAATACCAGCTGCTACCCTCACATAGGAGCTTCAGATCACATGTATTACACACAGAATACCAGCTTCTACCCTCACATAGACTCTTCAGATCACATGTATTACACACAGAATACCAGCTTCTACCTTCACATAGACTCTTCAGATCACATGTATTACACACAGAATACCAGCTGCTACCCTCACATAGACTCTTCAGATCACATGTATTACACACAGAACACCAGCTGCTACCCTCACATAGACTCTTCAGATAACATGTATTACACACAGAATACCAGCTGCTACCCTCACATAGACTCTTCAGATCACATGTATTACACACAGAACACCAGCTGCTACCCTCACATAGACTCTTCAGATCACATGTATTACACACAGAATACCAGCTGCTACCCTCACATAGACTCTTCAGATCACATGTATTACACACAGAATACCAGCTGCTACCTTCACATAGGCTCTTCAGATCACATGTATTACACACAGAATACCAGCTGCTACCCTCACATAGGCGCTTCAGATCACATGTATTACACACAGAATACTAGCTGCTACCTTCACATAGACTCTTCAGATCACATGTATTACACACAGAATACCAGCTGCTACCCTCACATAGGCGCTTCAGATCACATGTTTGGTTGCTGTTGTTTGTTTAGAAGCCTGCTTTTGTTTTTACACTTCCAACAGTCATGCTGCACATACACTCTCATCCATCCTGCTTACACACTGATACTCATCCATATTAGCTGACATGTTTTGTTCTTTTGGTACTTTTCTATAGTATATTTATTATATATAAATTCGTTTTAGTTATTTCTTAAATTGTGCCTGTGTCTCCCTTCTTGTTACAAGCTTGAGCCAGCTCGTAACAAGTATTACACACAGAATACGAGCTGCTACCCTCACATAGACTCTTCAGATCACATGTATTACACACCTAATTTATGCAAATGACATGTCGTCAGCCTGTGACTGCAATTTGTTCCTGTTTGCGGACGACTCAGCCCTGCTGGTCTCTGACAAGAACAAATTGCAGGTTGAAAAAACCCTCAGCACGGAACTAGGCAAAATCTGCATATGGCTCGCTGATAACAAACTATCATTACACATGGGCAAAACAGAGTCCATTCTCTTCGGTTCAAATAACAAACTCAGCAAGACCGACGGATTCTCAGTTACAGTGGGTGACAATATTGTCACAAGGAAAGACGAAATTACCTACCTGGGTTCCATCCTAGAGGCAAATCTTTCCTGTGACAAAATGGCATCCAATGTAATAAAAAAAGTCAACCAACGAACTAGATTCTTGTACCGGATCTCCTCTCTGGTAAACAAGAATACCCTGAAGACTCTGGCAGGAGCACTCATTCAAGGGTACTATGACTATGCGTGCACCTCATGGTACCAAAGCACCTCAAAGGCGCTTAAAACAAAATTACAAACATCACAAAACAAACTGGTCAGACTACTGCTTGACCTGAACCCCAGAACCCACCTCACCCCTGCCCACTTTGCCAACCTAGGATGGCTTAGAGTAGACGACAGAGTACAGCAACTTGCAATGGGCCTGGTCTACAAGATACACTATACGACCGGGGTGCCCATGTACATGTCAAAATACTTCCCAAAGGTCAGTGAATACCACAACCACTACACCAGAGGAAGCTCAACAAATCATGTGAAACCCAGATTCGGCTCAAACAAGGGACTAAACACGTTTCGCAATTATGCCACAACAATGTGGAACGCCCTACCCAAAGCTGTAAAGGAATGTGAATCCCTGCCCACATTCAAAACCGCTCTTAAAGAGCACCTACGGGAGGCTGCAATTCGAAACTGGCCACCGTAAATGCCCAAAACCCCCACCACCTCCTAATAGACAGTCTCCTCCCCACCGCATGTATATATTCCCTCCCCGCCGTATGTATATTTCCCTCCCACCCACCCACCCCCTCCTAATGTACAGTCCCCTCCCCATCATATGTATATACTCTGTCAGGATCTAGGGGTAACAGTACTGTATATTTGAATACCGCCTATGTCACAAATGTATCAGTACTAAATACCTATATGTCCCTATGCCATAAATGTCATGTATGTTGTGTATGTCATAAATGTCTATATGAATTGAAAATGGGGGACCCTGATGGAAACAAGACAAACGTCTTTCTCAGGTCTGCATCCCCTTAACAATTGTATGTATTGAGCCGTACTGTATTGTACCCATTCTGCAATCTGTTAAATAAAGTTTTCATTCATTCATTCATTCACACAGAATACCAGCTGCTACCCTCACATAGACTCTTCAGATCACATGTATTACACACAGAATACGAGCTGCTACCCTAACATAGACTCTTCAGATCACACGTATTACACACAGAATACGAGCTGCTACCCTCACATAGACTCTTCAGATCACATGTATTACACACAGAATACCAGCTGCTACCCTCACATAGACTCTTCAGATCACATGTATTACACACAGAATACCAGCTGCTACCTTCACATAGGCTCTTCAGATCACATGTATTACACACAGAATACGAGCTGCTACCCTCACATAGACTCTTCAGATCACACGTATTACACACAGAATACGAGCTGCTACCCTCACATAGACTCTTCAGATCACACCAGATCTCACATACTGTAGGTGTTTCAGATCCCCCAAGTGGAAACTGAATTTTTTATTTTTTTTTATTTGTACCACATTCAATAAGCCTACTTAAAACAAGCAGGGTAGAAATGTAGTCCAACCTACACAGAACAGTGCAATATAAAAGAGCTGTGCAATACAACATAACCTTGGACTTCTGGGACTGTGCCCCATCAAAATGAACGTTGGTTGGGAGGGAAGGAAGGGGTTAATTACATTGTTTCTCTGATGTCTTGTCTGTATGTCTGTCTATGCTGTAACATGGTTGTCCTATGTTTTTCTTTTTTGTAACGGAGTATTGTATGTTCTGACACAAATACATTTCTGTATCAACAGACAAGAAAGAATTATCTTATCTCTTATCAACCGATTTCCTTAACCTCTTAACAGTCCATGCATAAAAGTAAAAGTAAATTGGACGCTATTCTGGAACCCTTTGTCTGGCCTTTTTAATGAAACACTCCACAATGTCATGATCTTTCTGGACAGTCCTCTGGCACCCCCGGGCGGTCTGTTCGCGGTGCTATGGGCTGCCGCCCTTGCCGCACTTCATATGGACCTTTACATACATATATTGTCAAATCTGTTGTTGTCCTCATGTATTCTCATTCTGTCACAATGTTAATCCCTACCTGGCTCAAGACCTGGCTGCCTATTATTAGTTATCACTATGCATTGCCTATGTTCTTGTTCCATGTGTTGTTATGTTACTTCATGTTCCTGTCTAGTCCTAGTCTTCCCCGTGTTGTTATGTTACATCATGTTCCTAGCCCTGTCTTCCCATTGTCTGTTCCCCAGCTGTTCCTGTTTAGCAATCACTGTTTAGTATATATTCTCCCCGCCCCTGTTCTCCAGTGTTGCGTCATTGTTTTGACATCCCTGTTTACGTGTTTGCTATTTACCGTTCTCCGGGGTACCCTTCCGTACTCTCCAGTAACCAGCACCTTTCTGTGCTTTGTTATTTCCCCCCTGTGACTTGTATCCTCGTGTCTTGTTCACTAAAAGCTTATTATTGGAACGTCGACTCGTTGCCTCATCTTTCTTACCCTACACACACTGTCCTGCGATTGAATCCTCACCTCTCCTAAACTCCAAATTACCACAGTATGACGCAACCAAACCTGGATTCAGCGGACAACGGGAGAGACCAAGCGAACGACGTATTGCTCACCCTGGAGCGCTTCTTCGAGGGAGACTTCTGCTCTTTATCCTCGTGGGAGAGGATGCAGCTACACGCGCTGCTCTCCTGTGCAAGCGCGATGTGTGGCGCAGAGCAGGCTCCACTGCTCGCGGAATACGACCGCCAGCTGAGACTGTTGATTCGGACGCTCTGGTCCCCTGCTCCCAGCGAAGCCACGGCTACCAGCACGCCCTCCTCCACAAGTAAGGCATCTACTGCCACCGCAGCCGTTAGCGTTGGTCCCGCAGCCTTCACTGTCCAGGCTGCTAGCATAGCCGTTATCCTAGCTTCCACAGCTAGTGCTGCTAGCGTAGCTCGCGCTGCACGTAGGTCTCGGAGAGCTGGTAGTGCTAGAAAGGCTAGCTTAGCCTCACCTGCCAGACCACCGGTGGTTAGCACCTCAGCTAGCCCTACCAGCATAGGCCCCGCGGGCCTCACTAGCCCCGTAGCTAGTAACGCTAGTCCCCGCTCTGTCAACACTGTCCAGGCTACTAGCATAGCCGTTAGCCTAGCTTCCCCAACTAGCACTGCTAGTTCTCGCTCTGTTAACACTGCCCAGACAGCCAGCTCAGGCCCTATAGCTAACAAGGCCTCTGATGCTGGGACCGCCCCGTCGGCCGGCAAGGCCCCTGTGGTTAGCTTAGCCCCTGTAGCCAATGTAGATTTGGCAGCTACCCCCTTAGCTCTCTCAACTAACATGGGCCCCATAGCTAACAAAGCCTCTGATGCTGGGACCGCCCCGTCGGCCGGCAAGGCCCCTGTGGTTAGCTTAGCCCCTGTAGCCAATGTAGCTTTGGCAGCTACCCCCTTAGCTCTCTCAACAAACACGGCCCCATAGCTAACAAAGCCTCCGATGCTGGGACCGCCTCGTCGGCCGGCAAGGCCCCTGTGGTTAGCCTAGCTCCCGTAGCTTGCACAGCTAGCAGAACCTCTGCCCCCACAGCTAAGTCAAGGTTTTATTCTGTTAGGAGGCTCAGGGTAGGCTTGTTCTCTACCACTAGCTTACTCCCTCCTGCTACTGCTAGCGAGGCTTATGCAACTGGCAGAACATTTGGTGATAGAGCAGCCTCTGCAGTAGCTAACTACCTAGCTGCCCTCGCGTGCACAGGTCCTATAGCTAACGTAGTCCCAGATGCTGGGACCGCCCCTTTGGCTGGCATGGCCTCCGTGGTTAGCACAACCCCTGCCGCTAGTGTAGCCTTGGTAGCTACCACCTCAGTCCAGTCCGCTAGAGCCCCGCCTGCTAGCGTAGCACGCACTTCTAGCAGGTCTCAGAAGGCTAGCAAAGCTAAGAAGACTAGCATAGTCCTTCTTGCTAGGGTAACTCCTACTGCTAGCACCTTAGCCCCTCCTGCTAGTGTAGCATCTACAGCTAGCACCTTAGCCCTTCCTGCTAGTGTAGCATCTACAGCTAGCACCATAGCCCTCTCTGCTAGAATAGCATCCCCTACTGGTCCCGTAGGCCCCCTCTGGGACAGGTTTCATGAGGCACATTCCCTTCTACAAGGGTTCTTGGGTAATTATTCTCCGGCCTGCAATCGGGAGGAGCGAAGGAACACTTATCGCCTGGTGATCTCCATGATGAAGTGGAGTCCTGGAAGAGCATGCAAACTCCGGTTACCGGCCGGGAACATGTTTAGGGTGCTCTTCCAGGATCCCAACTCCCCAGCCGACTGCCAAGCTGCTAACCCTGTCAGGCCCTTAGCAGTTAGCAAGGCATCTGCACCTAGCTTAGCCCCTGCTAGCTTACTCCAGATCACCTATGTAGCCTCTGTAGCCGGCGCCTTAGCTCTTCCTGCTAGTATACCCTCTACAGCTAGCACATCCCCCACTGCTAGCAGACTCTCTGCAGCTAGTACTGCTCCTGCACTTAGCTTAGCCCCTGCTAGCTTACTCCAGATTGCCTATGTAGCCTCTACCACCAGCATGTCTCCCACTGCTAGGACTGCCCCTTCAGCTGGCAAGGTCAGTTTCCCCACTGCTAGGACTGCCCCTTCAGCTAGCAAGGTCAGTTTCCCCACTGCTAGGACTGCCCCTTCAGCTAGCAAGGTCAGTTTCCCCACTGCTAGGACTGCCCCTTCAGCTAGCAAGGTCAGTCTCCCCACTGCTAGGACTGCCCCTTCAGCTAGCAAGGTCAGTCTCCCCGCTGCTAGGACTGCCTCTTCAGCTAGCAAGGTCAGTTTCCCTGGAGCCGCCCCGTCGGCTAACCCCACAGTCTCATCCGCTAGAGCCCCTGCTGCTAGCATTACCCAGGTAGCTAACCCAGTCTCTACTGCCAGTTTAGCCCCTGCTAGAGCAGCTCTAGCTGCCCCTGTTCCTCCGGCTCCCGGGGAAACCCTGATGTCTAGTCCGGGTCGTGCTCCTGCTCCTGTCCCCGGGGAGTCTCCTGGTCCCGGCTCCTCGTCTGGTCCAGCCCTGCGCCGTGGTATACACCGTGGTCTGCACCGTGGTCGATCTGCACCTGGAGAGTCATCTGGTGCAGCCCTGCGCCGTGGTCTACGCCGTGGTCAACGCCGAGGTCTGCACCGAGGTCGATCTGCACCTGGAGAGTCGTCTGGTCTAGCCCTGTGCCGTGGTCTACGCCGTGGTCGACGCCGTGGTCAACGCCGAGGTCTGCACCGAGGTCAATCTGCACCTATAGAGTCGTCTGGTCCAGCCCTACGCCATGGTCGACACCGTGGTCAACGCCAAGGTATGCGCCGAGGTCTATGCCAGGAGGGGCCCCCATCCGGGGTCCCGCGCCCGGTCCCAAGATCTCCACCTGGAGTGGTCCCCGTCCGGGGTCCTGCTCTGGAGTTGTTGCCCTCGCCCCTTTGTTCCGGGTCTCCTCACCCTGTCCCAGTGCCCGGCCTCCGCCGTTGGGCTCCTGTCCCCGTCTCCAGCCCCCCTCTCCGGGCCTCTGCCCCCGTCTCCAGCCCCCCTAACCGGTCCTCTGTCCCCGTCTCCTGCCCCCCTCTCCGGGCCTCTGTCCCTGTCTCCAGCCCCCCTCACCGGGCCCCTGTCCCCGTCTCCAGCTCCCCTCACCGGGTCCCTGTCCCCGTCTCCAGCCCCCCTCACCGGTCCTCTGTCCCCGTCTCCAGCCCCCCTCTCCGGGCCTCTGTCCCTGTCTCCAGCCCCCCTCACCGGGCTCCTGTCCCCGTCTCCAGCCCCCCTCACCGGATCCCTGTCCCCGTCTCCAGCCCCCCTCTCCGGGCCTCTGTCCCTGTCTCCGGCCCCCCTCTCCAGGCCTCTGTCCCTGTCTCTAGCCCGCCTCTCCGGGCCTCTGTCTCTGTCCCCCTCTCCGGAGCCCCTGGTCCTGTGCCCTGTGCGCCCTTCTCCGGGCTCCCCTCTGGTCCTGTTCCCCGGTTCCCCTACTGCTGGGCCCCTCCTGGGTTCTTTTTTCCGCCCCCCCGGCTCCTGTTTTCCGTGTCCTTGCCCCCAGTTTTTTCCGGGGTCTCTGCCCTTCGCCCTGCCTGTTCCGGGTCGATCTTGTGGGTCATCTGGGAGCCTCCCCTTCGGGGGGGGGTGTACTGTCATGATCTGAACTTTCTGGACAGTCCTCTCGCACCCCCGGGCGGTCTGTTCGCGGTGCTATGGGCCGCCGCCCTTGCCGCCCTTCATATGGACCTTTACGTACATATATTGTCAAATCTGTTGTTGTCCTCATGTATTCTCATTCTGTCACAATGTTAATCCCTACCTGGCTCAAGACCTGGCTGCCTATTATTAGTTATCACTATGCATTGCCTATGTTCTTGTTCCCTGTGTTGTTATGTTACTTCATGTTCCTGTCTAGTCCTAGTCTTCCCCGTGTTGTTATGTTACATCATGTTCAATGGTCTAGCCCTGTCTTCCCATTGTTGTTATGTTACTATGTTTGTTCCTGCCTGTTAGTCTAGTGTCTAGTCTCCCTTGTATTCTTATCCTCTGTTCCCCAGCTGTTCCTGTTTAGCAATCACTGTTTAGTATATATTCTCCCCGCCCCTGTTCTCCAGTGTTGTGTCATTGTTTTGAGATCCCTGTTTACGTGTTTGCTATTTACCGTTCTCCGGGGTACCCTTCCGTACTCTCCAGTAACCACCACCTTTCCGTGCTTTGTTATTTCCCCCCGTGACTTGTATCCTCGTGTCTTGTTCACTAAAAGCTTATTATTGGAACGTCGACTCGTTGCCTCATCTTTCTTACCCTACACACACTGTCCTGCGATTTAATCCTCACCTCTCCTAAACTCCAAATTACCACAATTCCACAACAGAAGAATCACTCTGGGTGCTATTGTCATAGAGTTACAGAGATTTGAACACACTGAAATAAAAGTGTTTTCATTTTCGCCTGAATTATTTTTCAAACAGATGCCTGCAGATCTAAAAATGCTGAAATATTTTTTGTGTTTTACACATGTAATGGTATGTTTAGGCGTTTTTACAAAAAGGACTGAGAGGAGTCAACACTACCTCAGTTGTTCTTGGTATTAGAACGTTTTTTTTTTTTTTTTTTTTTTTTACTTTTTTTTTTAGCGTTTATCGCTTTTCTGGTCAAGCATGACCGACAGAAACAGGTTGAAATGGGATGTAGAGCAGGGGAAGACATTCTGAGAAATGACGGCGGGTCCGGGAATCGAACTCGTGTCCCCCAGATCCGTGACGAGCACGGTTTTCCCCGACGCAGAAATAGCGCCGAGATATGCGGTGAGCTACGGGAGCTCCCAGGTATTAGAACTTTTAAATGCTGGAGTGAACCGGTGTATTGGTACTTATATCAGTCAATCAACCAATCATTCAATCAATCAACCAATCAATAAATCAACCAACTAATCAATCAGTCACCTTTCCGATTACAGTGGAGTGTTCCTGTGCGTTCTCCAGCAGCCGGCCCAGAAAGCTCCAGTCACCCATGCTTCACACGATGTCTAGCCTGGGGAGAGAGAGCAGAGCCTGGGGTCAACAGGACAGGACAAGCCCCTGCCCCCTGGTCCTGTTCCTTCCATCTCTGTTTTAGGTTAGGGTGGGAGGTTAAGGTAAGGGTTACGTGTCATGACGTGATCATCTCTGTTTTAGGTTAGGGTGGGAGGTTAAGGTAAGGGTTGGGTGTCATGACGTGATCATCTCTGTTTTAGGTTAGGGTGGGAGCCTAGGTTAAGGTAAGGGTTAGGTGTCATGATGTGATCATCTCTGTTTTAGGTTAGGGTGGGAGGTTAAGGTAAGGGTTGGGTGTCATGACGTGATCATCTCTGTTTTAGGTTAGGGTGGGAGGTTAAGGTAAGGGTTGGACAATTGGAGGGAGGTGGGCTTCCCACTCTCCAGGTCCTCATTTATCAATAATGCGTAGAAAGTGTTCTATTTTCGTTTCGGGATTTATCAACCGTGCATGCACAGGTCGTACGCACACTCCGTGTTGATAAATACCAATTGTTCTTAGCGTCTATGCTTGTGCACGATTAAAAGCATTTGCATACAGAACCGCCCCTAATTAACCATATATGGTAATGAACACCCCCATGGAATGTGGGATAATGGACTAAGTGAACTTATGAGAAACTTCACTGAGAGCAAGATTGATCACGGAGGTCATCTAACCAACAAATTGAAGGTACAGTAGAAAGCATTTAGTTTTGTCTTATATGGAAACATGACACACAAAATAATGGTATTTAGCTTTTTATTTTAAACAATATTTAATCGCGTTTGGAGGTGGGTGTTCTGGCTCCCCCCCGTGCCAAACAAGCAGGCCAACTGCTCTCTAAATGGCTCTGTTGGGTCGTTCAGAGTCATTAACTATGGCTTCAGTGGATAACCCAGATCACCTGCATTTAAGTGATATTTTAATTACAGATACCCCAGTAATAACATTACAATTTAATTAAATACAATGCGTGCGTTCCTCCCGGCCACCAGCAACGTCATTTATTAGCCAAATGCGCATCGCATGTACATTGACTGAGTGGAATCCCTTTCTATCCACATAACTATTCAATGCATTTGTGTATTGATGGAGCTTTGACAGCTACATGGGTGGTACAGTCTATTGCTAGATCCATCTCCAATATCACAATGGGCTGTGCCGGTGGCCAAAGACCAGAGGGTGGAGAGACCTTGAATGTGCACGCTGCACGGGATGGAATTTGTGCGTTTTGTTCCACGCTCCAATTTGGGTCCCAAATTGCGGTACAAATCAAGGAGAATGTGTCTCGGGTAGCGGACTCTACTTAATATTATGTTCTCTCGGCAAATAGACTGCCCTATCTCTGAAAACAGCTCCCTGCGGAGCGCACCCTGTGATAAGTATTCCGATAAGCTAGATAAACCATGCTGCATTAATTCGGAAAGACCTATTCCAAATGCTATTTATAGGGTTTGACAATAATTACACTCTCTATTTTACGCTTGGTGCCATGTACGCATGGTCGGAGCTGTGCGTAGATGTACGCACAATCTCAAGCACATGTTCATGTTGATAAATCCCACACTTTGCTTAGAAATGATCGTACACACGGTTTACGCACATATCTTTGCGTACGCAGCATTGATAAATGAGGGCCCAGGACATTTACACCAGGCGTTGCAGGGCCAAGGCTAAGAGAATAGTCAAAGACTCTAGCCACCCAAACAACTGCCTCTTTGCACTGTTGCGGTTAGGCAAGCGCTACCGGAGTCTCATGGCCAGTACAGAGAGACTCAAAAGGAGCTTCTATCCCCAGGCCATCAGGATGCTCAATGACTCTATGCAACACTAAGCCATCCATTCTACATTCATTGCACACACATCCACATTTAAACATTCACCTTTAACATTCACTTTAGACACTTTAAACACTTTTTAACACTACACTATATTTTATCTATTTATTACTAAAGGATTTGCACTAAATCTCTACCTAATTTTAGCATTTTTGCATTTGTTTACATTTTGTACTTTAGTTTTGTATATTGTATATTTTATATAGTGTTTGGTCTTTATTCTTTTTAATTTTACTGAATGAAGCACAATCTTAGGGGGCTAATATAGAACCTTATGTGTATACCTTATATGTGACATATAAAACAAAACTTAGTCATAGTTAGTAAGTTAGTGTTAGTAAGTTAGTCATAGTTAGTGTTAGTAAGTTAGTCATAGTTAGTAAGTTAGTGTTAGTAGGTTAGTCATAGTTAGTAAGTTGGTGTTAGTAGGTTAGTCATAGTTAGTAAGTTAGTGTTAGTAGGTTAGTCATAGTTAGTAAGTTGGTGTTAGTAAGTTAGTGTTAGTAAGTTAGTCATAGTTAGTAAGTTGGTGTTAGTAAGTTAGTGTTAGTAAGTTAAAGTTAGTAAGTTAGTAAGTTAGTCATAGTTAGTTAATAAGTTAGTGTTAGTAAGTTGGTGTTAGTAAGTTAGTCATAGTTAGTAAGTTAGTGGTAGTACATTAGTGTTAGTAAGTTGGTGTTAGTAAGTTATAGTTTTAGTAAATTGGTGTTAGTAAGTTAATGTTAGTAAGTTAGTTGTAGTTAGTAAGTTACTGTCAGTAAGTTGGTCTTATCATGGATATAGAAACAGTTCATATATTTTACAACAAAGACAAATTAAAACATCAGCAGAGAGAACTGACAGCAGGACGGAAAAAGCAGCTGGACTTACTAGAATCTTGTTGTATCGTCAGATAAATCCATCGACCAGAGATCAAAAGAAAAACAATATCTGGACAGAGGAAGAAGAGGAAACAAAAGTTGAAACTTGTTAAGTTGAAACACTGTGGACACAAAACACATATGTCCTCCTGAAACTGTTTCTGTTGTATTTAGGCTATTATATTATTTATTTAATTGTATTATATTATGTCATGCTGTTATATTATATTATTTCACAGTATTATGTTAAGTTGGTTACATTTAGGCGACTATCACTAACAGCTGAAATTGTCTCTCAAACGTGGAGATACGAGTCAGCAGGAAGGGTACAACTCTGGCAGCTAAGGGTCAGTAACATTGTTCATCAAACAGTGTTGAACTGGAGTGCTACAGACTTGAGCGCATATTAGCATAGTTAGGTAATAATATAGGCAAGGTAGATTCCTTAGTGCATACTAGTAAAATACAGTACAAACAGATGCCTGTAGATTTATCTACTCTATAGTTATTCGCTGAAAACACTGCTGGGGCCATAGCCTGAAGTCTTAGCTAGAACATGTCCAAAGTTGATAACAATATCACAAAAAATTTGTGTTTAGGCGTTTTTTTCAAAAAGGAGTGAGAGGAGTCAAGTCAAGTCAAGTCAAGTAATTTATTTATATAGCACATTTAAAAGCACAAGAGCCAACCAAAGTGCTGTACAATCAAAGCTTAAAATCAATGTCCTAATATAAAATACACAAATACAAAAATACAAAAAGGCACAGCAGGACAAGACAGTACATTCAGAGAATAGGACAGTAGGACAACACACGGATAGGGGAACACAAAGGACAGTAGCACACAGGGGACAGAGGAGCATAAGAAGAGATACAAGAGGGAGGGGGCAGGATAAAATTACATGGGAGTGTGTGAGTTAGGGTGTGGGAGAATCAGGGTTTATTGAAGGCCAGGGAATAGAAGTGGGTTTTTAGACGGGCTTTAAATGTCTCCAGCAAGGGGGCAGATCAGATCTCCAGGGGAAGCTGGTTCCATAGCTTGGGGGCCACGACCTTGAAGGAGCGATCGCCTCTCTTTTTGAGTCTGGTGCGGGGGGGGACCAGCCGAGCCTGGTTGGAGGATCTTAGTGACCTGGGTGCTGCGTAGGGGGTGATGAGCTCGGTGATGTATAGGGGTGCTGCACCCGATAGTGCCTTAAAGGTGAGGAGGAGGATTTTGAAGTCTATTCTAAGTGGGACTGGGAGCCAGTGTAGGGAGGCTAGGACTGGTGTGATGTGCTCTCTCTTTCTGGTGCCGGTAAGGAACCTAGCTGCAGAGTGCTGGACCATTTTGAGGCGGTACATGGCTGCCTGACTGATGCCGGTGTAGAGGGCATTGCAGTAGTCAAGGCGTGAAGTGATGAATGCATTGACTACCGTTTCCAGGTCGACGGGTGAAAGGATTGGTTTTATTTTACTGATGTTGCGGAGTTGGAAGAAGCATGATTTGACTACGGCATTTACCTGCCGGTCGAATTTGAGCTCTGGGTCAAAGATTACACCCAGGCTCTTGACGTGGGGTTTGAGGTGGGTGGAGAGTTGTCCTAGGGCGGCTGTTGGAGAGTGTTTTGGTGGAAGAGGGGGGGCCAAACAAAATGATCTCCGTTTTATTTTCATTTAGCTGTAAGAAGTTGAGGGCCATCCAGCTTTTTATGTCCCTAAGACAGTTTTTAAGAAAGTCTAGGTTAGCTGTGTCAGAGGGGTTGAGGGGAAGGTAGATTTGGGAGTCATCTGCATAAAAGTGATATGAAATGTTGTGTTTCTGGATGATTTCGGCCAGAGGGAGCATGTAGATGGAGAAGAGTATGGGGGCCAGGATGGAACCTTGGGGGACCCCATACGGTAGACTAGCTGTGGGGGAGGAGTGTCCACCCAAACTGACCGAAAAGGAGCGGCCGCTCAAGTAGGACCCCCCAATACCTAGCCTGTGTTCGAGACGATCGACCAGGGTGGAGTGGTCGACCGTGTCGAACGCGGCAGAGAGGTCCAGGAGGAGGAGCATGGCACAGCTACCTGAGTCGATGGTGAGAAGCAGGTCATTGTAGATTTTGACTAGCGCTGTCTCAGTGCTGTGCCCTGCCCTGAAACCTGACTGGAATTTGTCTAGGAGGTTGTTGTGATGTAGGAAGGGGAGGAGCTGTGCCAGGACAGCCTTTTCTAAAATCTTAGATAGGAAGGGTAGTTTGGATATGGGCCTGTAATTATTGAAAAGAGCAGGGTCTAGGTTAGTTTTTTTTAGGAGGGGCTCAACCATGGCGTGCTTAAGGGAGGAGGGAACAGAGCCAGATTCCAGTGAGCTGTTTATGATAGACAAAATACTGGGGCCTACTATGTCCATGGACTCTTTTAGAAGATGGGTAGGGAGGGCATCAAGGGGGGATGTGACAGTCCGCATGCCTGCCACCAGCTCTCTGAGAGTGGTTAGAGAGATGGGTTGGAAGTTGTTCAAAAGAGCTGGGCAGGAGGGGTGGGAGGGAGGGGGAAGTGGGCAGGGGGGCTGGGCAGGAGGGGGGGTCCGACAGGGGGGCTGGGCAGGAGGGGGGGCCGGGCAGGGGGGCTGGGTAGGAGGGGGGGTGGAGGAGGACGATGAGATGGCTAATCTAATGGTTTCCACCTTCCTAATGAAGAAGTTTAGGAATTCTTCACATTTGGAGGGCGAGGCATCAGGGCAGGGGGCGGGAGGAGGGGAGGTGAAAGAGTTAATGGTCGAAAAAAGGACTCTGGGATTGTGACAATTTTTGGCAATTATTTCTGAGAAGTGCCTTTCTCTCGCCACCTTAACTGCCTCTTGATACTGTTTGAGGTGATGTTTAAGGATCTCATAGTGGATCTGCAGTTTATTGTGTTTCCACCTGCACTTGGCCTGTCTGCACTGTCTCCTTAAAGCTCTGGTGTTCTCATCAAGCCAGGGCTGAGATCTAGGTCTGGGCCTTTTGAGTTTAAGGGGGGCGACAGAGTCGAGTATGGAGGAGCATGAGGAATTGAACATTGAGATAAGGATCTCAGTGCTGTGCTGGGCAGGAGAGGCCTCAATACTGCAGGTGTTAGGGGCAGCTATATAGGCATCACGGAACTTAATGGCAGTGGAGGGGTTAATGTGGCGAGAGGAACGCGCTGGGACAATAGCTTTGGAAATGGGGACAAAACACAGAGCATCAAAAGAGATCAGTGAATGGTCTGAGAGGACTGGGTCATCTATTTCCATGTTGTCGATGGAGAAACCTGCTGTTAAAACTAAATCTAAAATGTGGCCGAGTTTGTGTGTTGGGGAATTAACATGTAGGCTAAAATTAAGAGACTCAATTAAGTGCAGGAATTCCTTCACATGGGGTTTATTTGGGCAGCATACGTGAACATTAAAATCGCCGAGCAGTAAAACTTTATCATAGCTGGGCATTGTCTGTGATAGGAGAACGGACAGTTCAGAGATAAAGTCACTTAGTGAGTTGCCGGGGGGACGGTAGATCAGGATAATCAGTAGTGGATTCAGGAGTCCGACTTTGATTAGCTGCACTTCAAAACTCTTGACAGGATCCGATTTTAGAGCGAGACAATTAAAATGTTTTTTAAAAACAGCAGCTATGCCGCCTCCGCCGCCTCCTGTGAGACGAGGGGTGTTAATAAAATCGCAGTCCGGGGGACAAAGTTGAATGAGAGGAGTAGGCTGCTCACCAGTCCGTATCCACGTTTCAACCACCAGGAGAAAATCCAGTTTGCGGTCCGTAAAGAGAGCGTTCAAGTTGAAGGCCTTGTTTGTCAGCGAGCGAGCGTTGAATAGGGCCAGCCGCGGGGGGGCGGGAGGGGAGCTCCCGGGAGGCTGCACCTGTAGCAGGGAGCGGAGGCTATGGGGGTTTGCGCCGCGACATCCATTTGGCCTCCATGGGCGATGAAAGTTACCAGGGAGAGACAGACTCTGGGCTGGGCCGGTGAATGAAAGCCGGCGGGGAATAATTACACACACCGGGTTGGATGATCGGCGGGGCGGGGTTCTCTGGAACTCCACGGGCACCAGGTAGGAGCGACAGGTGTTTTTCCATTTGGCCGCTGCGCCTCCTCGTTTTCTCCGCTTGCTCGAACGTATTTTGCGAAGGGGGACAGCGAGGCACGGACGTATTAGTTCGGCTGGTAGTTTGGCCAGCCAGGGGTGGGGAAGAATCCTTTCTCCCGGTGATCTCTCCATGAAATCCCCACCACGGAGGTCCATAAAGCAGTCACGGATATCCAGGAGTAGTTGTCGGTCGTAGATTATTTTTGTTGGATGGATACGAGACACAAACCAAATGAGGACAAACAGTGATATTAGGATGCAGCGGCAGGCAGCCGAAAACAGTGGCGCAGCCATCCTACTCAGCTGTCAGCTGTCAACACTACCTCAGTCCCCCCTCCTACTCCCCCACTAATCTCTTGTCACATACACCACCCCCAGAGGAGCGACAACAATAGATCAGCACAATTTGCGCTCCAGAGAGAGGTGCGCGTTGATTCTCTTGCGTACGGTACACTTTACTGCTTTTACCACCAACTCAAGTAAGATGTCATTCTTTTCAGAATTTCATTGGCTACACAAACAGTCAATCATTTTCAGCATCAGTGGTGATTTGTCCGGTCATTGAGAGGCGAAACCGGAGGTGGTCACTTTTCCGAAACTGACGCTCGTTGGCTGTTTGGTCTTATAACGCGAGATTGGAAGCACGTAATAGGTCAAGCGGTGTGTCAATCAAACGGCGGGCATTTTAGCTTTCAACCAATGTGTTAAAGCGACATGGATTCCCCTGGATGGATATCTGTCAGTCTGAGATTTTACTCAGGTGAGGAGCCATTCCTTGCCGTTTGATCAACAAGTCTAAACAAGCTGTTCAAAACGTGACGTCTTCTAGGTTTCTCCAGGAACAGAGAATACTTCTTCCACGGTCAGAGGCAGCCTGCTGTAATACCTACCAATACCAATCCTTTGGCCCACTATTGAACAGAGGGCCACCAAGAGGAATAAGAAGTTGAAGGTTCTATCCTCAGCCACAACAAACCGGATGCTTCATCTGTGGAAGAGGCAGCACTGGGCCAGAGACTGTCACCAGAACAACCAAAATAGAGGCAGTCAAATAGGTAACCCCAAAGTCATCTGGAGGAACAAGAGTTAGAGCGAGACCATGGAAGAGAACACACCAACCATCCAGACACGGAGGAATGGCTGCGGAATGTCCTGCATATGCTATGGACCACTGGTCTCTACGACACTGGCCAACAGAGAAGTTTTGGTTACTCTCAAACCTGACCAAGCCCCCTGTTGGAAACCCCAGTACAGACTCAAACCAGAACAAATCAATGGAATCGATGACACCATACAAGGGCTCTTGGAAGTTTTAAGACCACATCTTCCTGGAAGACTCCCATTTTACCAGTAACTAAAGCAGAGAACAAGGGATGGAGGATGGTCCAGGACTTAAGAGAAGTCAATAATGTAACAACAACTGAAAACATTCCTGTGACTAACCCCTATGTGGCTCTACAGAATATTAACCCATCACATACCAACTTGTCTGTCATCGACTTGGCAAATGCATTCTTTTGCCTACCCCTTGACCCTAAGGTGCAAGATGTGTTTGCCTTTACCTACAAAGGACACCAACTCACCTACAACTGGATGCCACAAGCCTACAAAGATAGCCCTGGACTCTTTAATCAGGCTCTGGGAAAATATCTGGACACCCTATCACTCCCTGAAGGCACTGTTTTGGTACAATACATTGACAACCTGCTCCTAGCAGCCCCATCAGCTGAAACCTGCCTAAAATCTACCTCCGATCTGTTATCACATCTAGCCAAAGTAGGCTACAAAGTCAAAAGGGAAAAGACCCAAGATGCAAGAAGGACTGTTACTTTCCTAGGAAGGCTCATCTCAGCGAATAGCCTGACTCTGACTTCGTCCCAAATAACCTCCATCCTCACCGATGAGAAACCAAGAAGGCTTTCCTGGGCCTGACCGGCTCCAGCCAGAGCCATGTACCTGACTATGTGACACTAACCCAAGCATTGAGAGACATGTTAACAGAAGCAGGCAACAGAAACCTCACAGCAGAGCTGGACTGGACCCTGGAAGGTGAAGAAGCGTTCACTTAGACCAAAAAAGCCCTTGCACAGGCTGCTCACATATGCACTCCAGACTACACACAACCATTTCACTTGGATGTTTCTGAAACAGGGGGGATAGTGAATGGAGTCCTGTTTCAGAAAAAGGAGGGATAAAGAAAGATACTAACATATCATAGTTAAAAACTCGACAACATTGAAAGAAGCCAAGCAGGATGTGCAAGACACCTGGCAACACTAACCAAAGCCATTGAAAAAACAGCATGTGACATGTGGTCATGTGCCACCCCCTCAAAATAAATACAACCCATGAAGTAGTTGCATTCCTAAACTCTAATGCCTTTACCTTTTCACCAATCAGAAGAATAAACATTTCTGAAACCCTCATGCAACCTCACATCAGCTATGAATCAGGAAAAGTCCACATGGCCACCGGACTGATGTCAAATAACCACAAACCACTTGACTGCAGCTACATTGCTCAGTAAGACCTACAAATCTGAACGGACCTACAAGAAGAACCACTACCAAATCCAGACAAAGATCCTGTACAGTGATGGATGCTGCTACAGAAGTGAAGCAGGAAGCATTGCCTCCGATGCAGTAGTACAACAAGAAGGTTCCCAAACCATAACTCTGGAGTCAGCCATCATCCCACAACCAGCCTCAGCGCAACTGGCTGAGATCAAAGCCCTAACCAGAGCACTGGAATTAAGTGAAGGCACCAGAGTGAACATCTACACTGACTCAGCTTAAGCCCATGGAGCAGTCCATGTCAATGGACCCCAGTACACCTCCCAGTAAACACCTGTCAAACATGCAAAAGCACTCAGAGACCCTCAAGAGATAGCAGCCATAAAATCCAAAGAGCACCAGAACTCAAACACACCCATAGCTCTGGGAAGTGACGCAGCAGACAAAGTGGCCAAACTAGCAGGAGGCTATACAGGACTAATGGTGTGCATCCAATGAGAAACCAGACCATAATTAATAGGGATGTTCGATATTGGGTTTTTTACCGATACCGATATTGTCCAACTCTTAATTTCTGATACTGATATCAACCGATACCGATATATGCAGGGTTCCTCCCCCCAAAAAACTGAATAATTTCAGGTAATTAACATTACATATCTCTTGTCGTGGAATTAACACAACATTATGCATACTTTTGACAATAAATTAAATCAGAATTTGTTCTTACTTGCTTGCCTGGGTAAATAAAGATTAAATAAATTTAAATTTAAAAAAATATATATATATATTTTTTGAAAACCGATACCGATCATTTCCGATATCACATTTTAATGCCAATATCGGTAGGCAGATAATATCGGACATCCCTAATAATTAACTGAAGATAGCATCAGAGAAATGCAAAGAGAAGCTGGACCTTATGAATAAAATCAATGGACCAGAAAAGGGGCCAAAAGTGAAATTGGAACCTGGAGAGCACACAATGGCCACCTAGTGGCACCATCAAAACTATGCCAATTACTCATAAAACAAGCCCACGGTCCTATGTTGGTAAACTAAGAATCACCAAGGGAATAGAACTGCAGTGGTGGCACCCCTACATGAAAGACATGATGGAGAACTACATTACAGACTGTGACACTTGCAATACATACAATGACAAAAGAACCTCCAAATGCCCAATGGGAAGGTTCCCTGTCCCCGAGGCGCCTTTTAAGGAAATTTGCATAGTCTTCACAGACATGGGAGTGGAAAATGTTGTGAGGGGCTATAGATACCTACTGGTGATGGTGGATAGGTTCACCAAGTGGTTTAAAGCGACCCCCTGTAAAAAAGAGGATGCTAGATCAGTCATTAAATGGCTAAATAATGAACTGATCCCCCGATACTGGGTGCCTAGACTCATCACATCAGACAATGGGTCCCATTTCACCAGCCAAAAGCTCGGTGAGGTGGAAAAATACTTGGGCATAGAACACAAATACGGCACTGTATACCACCCTGCCTCACAAGGCCTGGTGGGGCGAGCTAATCAGACCCTAAAAAGAAAGGTGTCTAAAGCTTGTCATGGGACTAAGCTTCACCTCTTAACTCATTCTGCGCCACGGGTCGGGGCGCCAGAGGGCGCTATTACGCCAGCGCTGTAAGTCAATGGGGCACTTTGTTCACTTGCGAGTGCTTAAAATATATCTCATATTATATCTAATACACCCGTCGACTGTCAGTGAGTTGCTTCCAGTCAACATCCACAAAACAGATTGTTTTTTCATTGGTACATTTCCGTTTTATACCGTTTTGAATATGAATATAGTTTGGGTGCTTCTGAGTAATTCCAGGAAAAGACGCGATAATAGCCCTTTAGTGGAATACACTAAACACGTTGTCATTTTTCGCCTGATTATCGAATCTTCCTGAAATCAATGCTAGATCATCATTATTATCCTTCCTCATGCAAGAATGAAAAGAGCCCTGGACCGCGGGGCTCCCCCGCCACCTCCTCCCACCCAACGGCACACAGCCACACACACACACACACACACACACACACACACAGACAGCTTCGATCGGGATAGAAAGAAATATCAGATCAACGCAAGATTTTATATATAGTGTTCTTACCTGGTATCTGATGTAATGCAAAAGAAATAATCCAATTATCTGATCGCCATTCCAAATACTGCTCGTGGAGGTCCGTCCCACATTACAGAGCGTTACACATGAATGGGCGGGCGGGGTTACTGTTCCATGCCATCGTTGTTGAGGCCTACCTCGCCTGAGTATTGAAACCCCACACGCACGGCTTGGATCGTCCCAGAAAAGAAACTACACCATTTCCAATGGAGTGCAATACCAGCTGGAAGGCGTAGGCGGCGGTATTTGCCCTTTTGCGAGCTCAGACCCATTCCCAATGATAACATCAGGCTGGATGGATGAAAATGAATGGATATTGCTAATAAAAGAAATAACGACCAAAACCCGACTATACTCGTGATTGGCGCTGAACGGTCAGCGAGTTAACCCGACTATACTCGTGACTGGCGTTGAATGAGTTAAGCCCTAGCCATATTTTCAGAAAATCCGCCTAAAAATACATACCTAAGTAAATGGAAGATTGCTCCACTTCTCGAAGGGCTATTTGCACGTTATTGGTATCTAGGGACGTCTATGGATCTCAGAGAATGTATTCCCAGTGTCAGAAATATTGTGTCTTTTACTAGGCTTGAGTGAATTGTAATGAACCAAAGGAGAATATACATTTTCTTTTTTTTCTTTTCTTTTTCATCTTTCACGCTATCTTTCCATGCAAAAATGTACCAGACATGAAAAATTGGGTGAGCTCATTCAGCACCTTCTTGAGATCACGTGTACAAAAGATATAAGCAAATGAATAAAGAGCAGATCATTAACAGGAGGATTTGTAGATACAGTACTGAATTCTGCCATCCGGACACATGCAATTTGAAGCATGATTAGAGTTCAATCTGGATTTAGTATCACGAGGTGCCCCTGACAGTGCAGCAAAAACCGTGAATGAAATCTACTGTAAGTACAGTAACTTTTTTATTATGTCAATTTCTCTACCATTTTTCATCAGATTGCAATGCCGTTTTTTGCTAGACGTTCACAGAGAGGTAGAGAAATGAACTGCGTTCTGTTTTATTGAAATAACATTCAGGTTGTGAGATGTGATCCCGAAAAATAAGAGAAAGAATTGTAGGATTGTAAATAGTAGAGAGGATTGTAAATAACAGAGAAAATATTGTAAATAGTAGAGAGGATTGTAAATAACAGAGAGAGGAATGTAAATAGCAGCAGAGATGATTGTAAATAACAGAGAGATGATTGTGAATAACAGAGAGAATGTTCGCACCGCTTTGGCCACATTGAATTGAATGGATGATGGTGCACCCATCACCCATCGCCCAAACAGAAAGAATAAACCGATTTCATGTGGTTGTAGTCAAGACTTGGGGCAACATTTGGATGCAAAATACTTGTTGTCGGCTCTTATTTAATTTAACAGGCGGGGTACCGTCGTCGGGCCGACGTG